>NC_083108.1:39759672-40071859 GCF_949774975.1 Lagenorhynchus albirostris | reverse complement strand
TAATATTATACTATTAAACTAAATAATGGATATTCATTAAATATCTAAATCATTTCCAATTAAGATAATATACTGAAACATTAAATGCTAAACATAAGTCTATCTACTTTTGGTTTTTAAATTTTTACAGAGAGACAAAAAATACTTGGGTTTATTAACAAAATGGCCTGTCACATTAAAAATTGTACTATAGGGCTTCCCTGGTGGCGCAGTTGTTGAGAGTCTGCCTGCCAATGCAGGGGACACGGGTTCGTGCCCCCGTCCGGGAAGATCCCACATGCCGCGGAGCGGCTGGGCCCGTGAGCCATGGCCGCTGAGCCTGCACGTCCAGAACCGGCGCTCCACTAACGGGAGAGGCCACAACAGTGAGAGGCCCACGTACCGCAAAAAAAAAAAAAAAAAAAAAATTGTACTATAAAAACATATCTCTAAAAACTGTAAGTTTTTATAATTATGTATTAATAAATTTGGTAACCCACAATGTAATGCTAATATATAATAGTTCACAATTGCCTACTACCTAGTTTTCACTGGAAAATAAAGATTACTAATAGTAAAAAGTTTATTGTGCACACACCAAAAAGACAGTTCTTGAACTGAGAACACTCAAACTAAAACATGGAATGAGGCTCAGGGGGATATTGTTACAAGGCATCTTATATAGTAGGGAGGCCGTGATTATTTATTCTTCACAGTGGTTATAATATTAGAATTTTCCTTTTTGAAGAATATTTTTTGGGCCACACCACACGACATGTGGGATCTTAGTTGCCCAACCAGGGATCAAACATGTGCCCCCTGCGGTAGAAGCACGGAGTTCTAACCACTGGATTGCCAGGGAAGTCCCTAGAATTTTCTTAAATGATAATGGTAGGGAATCAGTTAATTGTTACCTCATTTCAATTTTGGGTAACAGTTTAAGTTTTGCTTATGGTTTTTCAGAGACACAAGTAAGAAATGACCCAGGTCAAGTCAGTCTCGCAAAATAAGCTAAATTAAGTTTTGCTTGTATGACTAAAGTGGTCTTGTCTGCTCAGGAAATTTTCAAGGTTGGTTCCATTTTATTTTATTTTTTTATATTAATGAGATAGTGTGCATTCTCTTTTTATAATTTATCTTTGAAATCTAGCATGTTTTACACTTACAGTCCATCTCAGACTAGTCATATTTCAAGTGTTCAATAGCCACATATTCTACATTTGTATATATTGTAAAATGATCACCAAACACTACCAACTACAGAGGAACTATTTTCATAAGACACAGAATCCTTGTTTCCTAGGCAGGTTACATTAAAGGTAAAGATAAACCTTTTATAATCTTTTATTAAAAGCAGACCAATAATCTAAGAATTTTTGTGCTTTTTAACAGACAGAAAATTAAATCCTAGTTTTGAACTCTTTTTAAAAACACTTATAAATAAACCTATTCAATTTTAGCCAGCTTTGAACTCACACATAAAACTTCTTTTCTACAAATTTCTGTACCTTTCTATATCCATTCAGCTTTTGTCCTATCATTTTTTTTTTTTTGCTTTCTTATTCTGCAACAATCATTTTAGTTAGGAAAAACTTACTTTTTGTCCCTTACCAAAACAAAAAAGCAAAAAAATCCCAAAACCCAATAAACAACAACAACAAAAAACCCACCAAAAACCCAAAACCAAGCAAAAAAATGGCCTTCATACCTTACCTTATCCAAAAAACACATTCTATCTTCCTTACTTCCTTTTCATATACAGTTGTTTTCTTTTACCCTTATTATTACTATTAGTTTTATTTTACATATTGATTATAAATTTTAATTACTAGTACCACTGTTACATGGTGAGTCAGAAGTAGAAAAGGCAGTGATCTCTCTTGCTATTCTAAACATAAAACTTTTTATTCTGATGAATATAATTTAATTTATTCATGATAGGAAGTCATCTATAAGAAGCAATTTTTCTGAGGATGGAGGGTCTTAGAAACATGCATTGAAATCATACTGAGAGATTAAACACTAAACAGATAACAAATTATCTTAGGTATTAACGCACATTTCCAAGCACAAAATCTGAAGGAGTGAGGGTAGGGAAGAGAGTATAAGCCATCATTCTAAAATGGGTTTGGAACAACTGATTCTCATATTTTTTTCCTGGAACATGTGCCTACGGTGCCAATCATTACTGAAGTTTCTCTAATAGAAAAAATAATTGCACCATCACTCTGCTTATTCCACTTAGAAAGAGAAGCTGTAAGTCAAAAGTAGCACATTTTATTTGAAGTTACTATATACTTCAATGTGAAGGAATTGCTCCTGAGAGAATATGATATGTATTTTAACCAATTTGTCAAGGTTTTTATTTTTATTTACAAATGATGACAGAAATATGTGCTAGGAATGACATTTCAGGTTTCTTTCAACCTGAAGCTTAAATGATTATACCACTTTTAAGAGGAAGAATCCAACAAACTGTATGTTCTTGAAGCTTCTAGAGATAGATGTCAGGGATACTGCTTTTCTCTTTCATTACAAGGTGAGAATATAATCACATTACAGAAGTCTTTTGACCTGATAAGTAAAGATATGAATCCCTGATTTAACTCTTCTTTTAAAGGTTCAAACACAACTACTTAAATTATTAACCTATCACCCTAAAGGAGAAATCCCCAAAGGGCAAAATTTATCTTCCAATATCCCACTTCAGTCCTACAATTAAAATAACAAAAGGTAAATGTAGGTATCATATCTCAGAACATCTAATGTAAATAATAATTAGATTTTGTTAGGTACTTTTAAAAAAATGAACAATGTTATATATGCTATTAATGTATTTTCCCCCAAACCCTAAATTTACTGTAATACTATCTCATATGTCTTTAGAAGAACATATTTTTTCTTCTCAGAGTTCAAATTTAGGTGAAAGTGAGCCTTGGAAGTGAACTGAACTCCCAATCATTAATACTATCACCGACAATTCAAATGATTATAATACTGTAGTGGTTTTAAGGCACTATTACTGTTTTTATTTACAAGGGAGTGGGGTTATATAAATATTTTCACAATATTTGGTAATAATTTCACCATCCTAGGCTTTAGACAATAAAAAAACAATTGATATGACAAAATTGCCAAGCCTGATATCTATTTTAAAATCCTTTTAACTTGCATATTAAATATTTAATCTTGTTTCATTTGTCTTAGTTTAAAAATAAGTATTAGTAGTAAGTGACAGCAATATCATCATCAATAATAGCAATGATAATAATAACCACATGTGGTTAGTGGCTGCTATATTAGATAACACAGACCTTTACTGATGACCTTAAGAGAAACGTGAGTCTTTGTCTAGGGGAGAAACTCTAAATAAGATATGATTCTGTCAGAGCATCCCAGAAATCTTAGCACTGAGGACAAAATTCATTTGAATTCTTGGAATTATATGTCAGGTTTAGATCTGTTCATAGCAGTAGACTTCACTGAATGTTATCCAAATCCATATATATATGTATGTATATATAACATATATAAACATATATACTTCAATTATATCTATATATTTCAATTATTTATATAATTTTCAGATCTTACAGGAATATGAGACTGTTTTCCTTTGATATTTACTTCTGAAGGGAGGTGTCTGGGAAATGGCCAACTACAGAACAACAATATGTAATGCACATGAACTTTTACATTACAAATGTAAAATCTGAAAAGTGAGACTCAAATAGACATCATAGCATGTTTGTTCTTAGGTCGCTGGGACAAAATTAAAAACAAAATCAACCCTGCATTCCCTGTTGCATGTAAAATCATTAGAAGAAGAGGGCAAGAAGACCATGATAATTAGTAAATGAGAGTATTATTTATCAGTTATCTTATCAACATCTCAGGTTTATTCATGCTTAAACAACATACCAGATACAACCTTATCCTTTAAAATTGTAAATGAAATTATCTGTACACCTATTTAACCCATCCATTAAATGCCCTAACCATATTATCTGACTCCATGTCTACTTAATTATACAATAATATACTACCTATTAAAAAAGTCTTGAATTATGAGATTAAAAATTATTATTTACATGTTTGTAATCTTTTATTTAAAAGCCTTGGTCCTAGATATGTTTGGAACTTAGAATTTGTTTGGATTTAGATAGAGCATGCAGAGCATAAACTACATAGTTTGAAATATCTCAGAAGCACACTATAACATATATTAATGTTTCTCCACAAAATCATATGAATATGTATACTAAATTAGATAAACAAAGACCATAAATAGCTTCATGTCAATTCACATCAGATTTTGCCAAAAATGAGTGTGCCACAAATTTATGTTAAAAAACTTTATTTCTGAGAGCCCTTTGGTTTTTGAATTGTGGAAAAGGAACTGTGGGTTCATAATATAATGAAATCTTAAGTGTTTAAACTAGATACTATTTCTAAGCTGCCTGTTCATGAAACAGCTTTAATAAATTATAATTATTTAAATACCTCAAAAACCAGACCCAAACATGGCAGGGATGTTGGCATTATAAGACTATTAATTTAAAACAACTATGATTAATATGCGAAGGACTCTAATGGAAAAAGTAGATAACATGCAAGAAGAGATCAATAACATAAGCAGAGAGGTGATTTCCAAGAAAGAATATAAAACAGAAGTGATAGACCAGAGGACCTTCAAGACGGCGGAGGAGTAAGACGTAACGATCACCTGCCTCCCCACAAATATATCAAAACTACACCTATGTGTGGAACAGCTCCTAGAAAACACCTACTGAATGCTGGCAGAAGACCTCAGACTTCCCAAAAGGCAAGAAACTCCCCACGTACCTGGGTATAGCAAAAGAAAAAAGAAAAAACAGACAAAAGAATAGGGACGGAACCTGCACCTCTGGGAGGGAGCTGTGAAGGAGGAAAAGTTTCAATACACTAGGAAGCCCCTTCATTGGATGAGATGGGGCAGGGGGAAGCTTCAGCGCCACAGAGGAGGCACAGCAACAGGCGTGCAGAGGGCAAAGTGGAGAGATTCCCGCACAGAGGATCCCTGTTGACCATCACTCACCGGCCTGAGAGGCTTGTCTGCTCACCAGCTGGGCGGTGGGGTTGGGGCTTCAAACGTCAGATCCCAGGGAGAGAACTGGGGTTGGCTGCATGAACACAGCCTGAAGGGGCTAGTGCACCACAGCTAGCCGGGAGGGAATCCAGGAAAAGGTCTGGAACTGCCTAAGATCAAGAGACCATTGTTTCAGGGTGCACGAGGAGAGGAGATTCACAGCACTCCCTAAACGAGCTTCAGAGATGGGTGCGAGCCGCAGCTATCAGCACAGACACCAGAGTCTGACATGAAATGCTAACACTGCTGCTGCAGCCATCAAAAATCCTGTGCATAAGCATAGGTCACTATCCACACCTCTGCTCCTGGGAGCCTGTGCAGCACACCACTGCCAGGATCCCGTGATCCAGGGACAACTTCCCCGGGAGAACACATGGTGTGCCTCAGGCTGTTGCAACGTCACTCAAGCCTCTGCCACCGCAGGCTCACCCTGCATTCCGTACCCCTCCCTCCCCCCTGGCCTGAATGAGCCAGAGCCCCCTAATCAGCCACTCCATTAACCACCTCCTGTCTGAGCGACGAACAGATGTCAGAGGGAGACCTACATGCAGAGGCAGGACCAAATCCAAAGCTGAACCCCAGGAGCTGTGAGAACAAAGAAGAGAAAGGGAAACTTCTCCCAGCAGCCTCAGGAGCAGCCGATTGAATCTCCACAATCAACCTGATGTATGCTGCATCTGTGGAATACCTGAATAGATGATGTACCATCCTAAAATTGAGGCAGTGGACTTTGGGAGCAAATGTAGACTTTGGGTTTGATGTATGCAACTGACTAGTTTCTGATTTATATGTTTATCTTAGTTTAGTTTTTAGCGCTTGTTATCACTGGTGGATTTGTTTATTGGTTTGGTTGCTCTCTTCTTTTTTTTACTTTAATATTTTTTTAAAAAAATTATTTTAATAACTTTCTTTTCTTTTCTTTCTTCCTTCCCTTTTTTATCCACCCTTTTCTTCTGAGCCGTGTGGCTGACAGGGTCTTGGTACTCTGGCTGGGTGTCAGGCCAGAGCCTCTGAGGTGGGAGAGTCGAGTTCAGGACATTGGATCACCAGAGACCTCCTGGCTTCACATAATACCAATCAGCTAGAAGTCCTCCAGAGATCTCTAACTCAATGCTAAGACCCAGATCCACTCAACAACCAGCAAGCTCCAGTACTGTACACCCTACACCAATCAACTAGCAAGACAGGAACACAACACCATCCATTAGCAGAGAGCCTGCCTAAAATCAAACTAAGTTCACAGATACCCCAAAACACACCACTGGACACAGTCCTGCCCAGCAGAAAGACAAGATCCAGCCTCATCCACCAGAACAGAGGCATCAGTCCCCTCCACCAGGAAGCCTACAAAACCCACTAAACCAACCTTACCCACTGGTGGCAGCCACCAAAAACAATGGGACCTATGAACATGCAGACTGTGAAAACGAGACCCCAAACACAGTAAGTTAAGAAAATAAGAAGACAGAGAAATTACACAGCAAATGAAGGAGCAAGGTAAAAACCACCAGGCCAAACATATGAAGAGGAAATAGGCAGTCTACCTGAAAAAGAATTCAGAATAATGATAGTAAACATGATCCAAAATATTGGAGACAGAATGGAGAAAATAAAAGAAACATTTAACAAGGACCTAGAAGAACTAAAGAGCAAACAAACAATGATAAACAACACAATAAATGAAATTAAAATTCTCTAGAAGGAATCAATAGCAGAATAACTGAGGCAGAAAAAAAGATAAGTGACCTGGAAGATAAAATAGTGGAAATAACTACCACAGTGCAGAATAAAGAAAAAAGAATGAAAAGAATTGAGGACAGTCTCAGAGACATCTGGAACAACATTAAACACACCAATATTCGAATTATAGGGGTCTCAGAAGAAGAAGAGAAAAAGAAAGGGACTGAGAAAATATTTGAAGAGATTATAGTTGAAAACTTCCCACTATTCATCTCTTATTAAAATAAAGTACAGTGTGTGTGTGTGAGGAAAAAAAAAAAAAGAAAAGAAAACTTCCCTAATATGGGGAAGGAAATAGTCAATGAAGTCCACAAAGTGCAGAGAGTCCCACACAGGATAAATCCAAGGAGAAGCAAGCCAAGACACATAAACCAAACTATCAAAAATTAAATACAAAGAAAAAATATTAAAAGCAGCAAGGGAAAAGCAACAAGTAACATACAAGGGAATCCCCATAAGGTTAATAGCTGATCTTTCAGCAGAAACTCTGCAAGCCAGAAGGGTGTGGCAGAACATATTTAAGGTGATGAAAGGGAAAAACCTACAACCAAGATTACTCTAACCAGCCAGAATCTCATTCAGACTCGACAGAGAAATTAAAACCATTACAGACAAGCAGAGGCTAAGAGGATTCAGCAGCACCAAACCAGCTTTACAACAAATGCTAAAGGAACTTCTCTAGGCAGGAAACACAACAGAAGGAAAAGACCTACAAAAACAAATCCAAAACAATTAAGAAAATGGGAATAGGAACATACATATCGATAATTACCTTAAATGTAAATGGATTAAATGCTCCAACCAAAAGACATAGACTGGCTGAATGGATACAAAAAAAAGACCCATATATATGCTGTCCACAGGAGACCCACTTCAGACCTAGGGACACATACAGACTTGAAAGTGAGGGGCTGGAAAAAGATATTCCATGCAAATGGAAATCAAAAGAAAGCTGGAGTAGCAATTCTCATATCAGTCAAAATAGACTTTAAAATAAAGACTATTATAAGAGTCAAAGAAGGACACTACATAATGATCAAGGGATCAGTCCAAGAAGAAGATATAAGAAGTGTAAATATTTATGCACCCAACATAGAAGCACCTCAACACATAAGGCAAATGCCAACAGCCATAAAAAGGGAAATCGAAAATAACACAATCATAGTAGGGGACTTCAACACTCCACTTTCAGCAATGGACAGATCATCCAAACTGAAAATAAATAAGGAAACACAAGCTTTAAATGATACATCAAACAAGATAGACTTGATATTTATAGGACATTCCATGCAAAAACAACAGAATACATTTTCTTCTCAAGCGCTCATGGAACATTCTCCAGGATAGGTCATATTTTGGGTCACAAATCAAGCTTGGTAAAGTTAAGAAAATTGAAATCATATAAAGTGTCTTTTCTAACCACAATGCTATGAGACTAGCTATCAAATACAGGAAAAAAAAAAACTGTAAAAAATACAAACACATGGAAGCTAAAAAATGCACTACTAAATAGCCAAGAGACCACTGAAGAAATCAAAGAGGAAATAAAAAAGTACCTAGTAACAAATGACAATGAAAACACAATGGCCCCAAATCTATGTGATACAGCAAAAGCAGTTCTAAGAGGGAAATTTATAGCAATACAAGCCTACCCCAAGAAACAAGAAAAATCTCAAATCAACAACCTAACCTTACACCTCAAGCAATTAGAGAAAGAAGAACAAAAAATCCCCAAAGTTATCAGAAGGAAAGATATCATAAAGACCAGATCACAAATAAATGAAAAAGAAATGAAGGAAATGATAGCAAAGATCAATTAAACTACAAGCTGGTTCTTTGAGAAGATAAACAAATTGATAAACCATTAGCCAGACTCATCAAGGAAAAAAAAAAGGGGAGAAGATTCAAATCAACAGAATTAGAAATGAAAAAGGAGACGTAACAACTGACACTGCTGAAACACAAAGGATCATGAGAGATTACTACAAACAACTATATGCCACTAAAATGGACAACTGGAAGTAATGAACGAATTCTTTGAAAAGCAAAATGTTCTAAGACCAAATCAGGAAGAAATAGAAAATATAAACACACCAATCACAAACACTAAAATTGAAACTGTGATAAAAAATCTTCTGAGAAACAAAAGCACAGGACCAGATGGTTTCACAGTCAAATGCTATCGATCATTTAGAGAATAGCTAAAACCTATCCTTCTCAAACTCTTCCAATATATAACAGAGGAAGGAACACTCCCAAATTCATTCTATGAGGCCACCATCACCCTGATACCAAAACCAGAAAAAAGTGTCACAGAACAAGAAAACTACAGGCCAATATCACTGAGGAACACAGATGCAAAAATCCGCAACAAAATACTAGCAAACAGAATCCAGCAGCACATTAAAAGGATCACACACCATGATCACGTTGGGTTTATCCCAGGAATGTGAGGATTCTTCAATATGTACAAATAAATCAATGTGATAAACCATATTAACAAATTGAGAATAAAAACCATATGATAGGGCTTCCCTGATGGCGCAGTGGTTGAGAGTCCGCCTGCCGATGTAGGGGACACAGGTTTGTGCCCCGGTCCGGGAAGATCCCACATGCCAGAGCGGCTGGGCCCATGAGCCATGGCTGCTGAGCCTGCGCGTCTGGAGCCTGTGCTCTTCAACGGGAGAGGCCACAACAGTGAGAGGCCCGCGTACCGCAAAAATATATATATATATATATGATAATGTGAATAGATGAGGAAAAAGCTTTTGACAAAATTCAACACCCACTTATGATAAAAACTCTCCAGAAAGTAGGCACAGAGTGAACTTACCTCAATATAAGAAAGACCATATATGACAAACCCACAGCAAACATCATTCTCAGTGGTGAAAAACTGAAACCTTTTCCACCAAGTTCAGCAACAAGACAAGGTTGCCCACTCTTACCACAATTTTTCAACATAGTTTTGGAAGTTTTACCCATGGCAAACAGAGAAGAAAAAGAAATAAAAGGAATCCAAATTGGAAAAGAAGAAGTAAAACTGTCACTGTTTGCAGATGACATGATACTATACATAGAGAATCCTAAAGATGCTACTAGAAAACTACTAGAACTAATCAACGAATTAGGTAAAGTAGCAGGATACAAAATTAAGGCACAGAAATATCTTGCAGTCCTATATACTAATGATGAAAAATCTGAAAGAGAAACTAAGGAAACACTTCCATTTACCACTGAAACAAAAAGAAAATAATGCCTAGGAATAAACTTACCTAAGGAGACAAAAGACCTGTATGCAGAAACCTATAAGACACTGATGAAAGAAATTAAAGATGATATAAACAGATGGAGAGATATACCATGTTCTTGGATTGGAAGAATCAACATGGTGAAAATGACTATACTACACAAAGCAAGCTACAGATTCACTGCAATCCCTATCACACTACCAATGGCATTTTTCACAGAACTAGAACAAAAAATTTCACAAGTTTTATGGAAACACAAAAGACCCCAAATAGTCAAAGCAATTTTGAGAAAGAAAAACGGAGCTGAAGGAATCAGGCTCCCTGAGTTCAGACTACACTACAAAGCTACAGTAATCAAGACAATATGGTACTGACACAAAAATAGATATATAGATCAATGGAACAGGATGGAAAGCCCGGAGATAAACCCACACACATATGGTCACCTCATCTTTGATAAAGGTGGCAAGAATATACAATGGAGAAGAGACAGCCTCTTCCATACGTGGTGCTGGGAAAACGGGACAGCTACATGTAGAAGAATGTGATTAGAACACTCCCTAACACCATAGACAAAAATAAACTAAAAATGGATTAAAGACCTAAAACTAAGGCCAGACCCTATAAAACTCTTAGAGGAAAACATAGGCAGAACACTCTATGACATAAATCACAGTAAGATCCTTTTTGACCCACCACCTAGCGAAATGCTGATAAAAACAAAAATAAACAAATGGGACCCAATGAAACTTAAGAGCTTTTGCACAGCAAGGGAAACTATAAACAAGACCGAAAGACAACCCTCAGAATGGGAGAAAATATTTGCAAATGAAGCAACTGACAAAGGATTCATCTCCAAAATTTACAAGCAGCTCATGCCCCTCAATATCAAACAAACAAACAACCCAATCCAAAAATGGGCAGAAGACCTAAATAGACATTTCTCCAAAGATTTACAGATTGACAACAAACACATGAAAGGATGCTCAACATCACTAATCATTAGAGAAATGCAAATCAAAGTTACAATGAGGTACCACCTCACACTGGTTAGAATGGCCATTATCAAAAAATCTACAAGCAAGAAATGCTGGAGAGGGTGTGGCAAAAAGGAACACTCTTGCACTGTTGGTGGGAATGTAAATTGATACAGCCACTATGGAGAACAGTATGGAGGTTCCTTAAAGAACTAAAAATAGAACTACCATATGACCCAGGAATCCCATTACTGGGCATATACCCTGAGAAAACCATAATTCAAAAAGAGTCATGTACCACAATGTTCATTACAGTACTATTTACAATAGCCAGAGCATGGAAGCAACCTAAGTGTCCATCGACAGATGAATGGATAAAGGGGATGTGGCATATATATACAATGGAATATTACTTGGCCATAAAAAGAAACAAAATTGAGCTATCTGCTGTGAGGTGGATGGATCTATAGTCTGTCATACAGAGTGAAGTAAGTTAAAAAGAGAAAAACAAATACCTTACGCTAACACATATATATGGAATCTAGAAAAAGAATGGTTCTGAAGAACCTAGGGGCAGGACAGGAATAAAGATGCAGATGTAGAGAATGGACTTGAAGACACAGAGAGGGAGAAGGGTAAGCTGAGACGAAGTGAGAGAGTGGCATTGACATATATTCACTACCAAATGTAAAATAGATAGCTAGTGGGAAGCAGCTGCATAGGACAGGGAGATCAGCTTGGTGCTTTGTGACCACCTAGAGAGGTGTGATAGGGAGTGTGGGAGGGAGACATAAGAGGGAGGGGATATGGGGATATATGTATACGTATAGCTGATTCACTTTGTTATACAGCAGAAACTAACACAACAATATAAAGCAATTATACTCCAATAAAGATGTTAAAAAAAATAAAGTAAAATAAAATGGATAACCAAAAGAAATTGAAAACGGTGATAGACTACATTCTAGACCGTAAGACGTACCTTAGCATTCAGACCACAAAGGAATAAAACTAGAAATTGATAACAAAGATACCTGGAGAATACCAAATAATTGGAGGTTAAACAACATGCTTCTAAATAATACATGGGTCAAAGAAGAAATCTCAGAAGAAATTTAAAAATACATTGAACTTATAATGAAAATGAAAATACAACTTATAAAAATTGTGGTATGCCACTAAAGCAGTGTTTAGAGGGGAATTTTATTGCATAGAATGTATGTATTAGAAAAGAACAAAGTTCTAAAATCAATTATCTAAGTTTTCATCTGAGGAAACTTGAAATACAAGGCAATTTATACCCAAAGTAACCAGAGAAAAGAAATAATAAAAATTAGAGCAGAAATCAATGAAATTGAAAACATGTAAATAATACAGAAAAATCAATGAAAGCTAAAGCTGGTTCCTTGAAAACATCAGTAAAATGTATAAGCTTCCAGGCAGGCTAATAAAGAAAATAGGAGAAAGAAAGACAGAAATTACTAATTTCACAAATAAGACAAGGGACATCCCTATAGGTCCCTTAGATATCAAATGGATAGTAAGGAAATACTATGAACAAGTCAAGCCCATATTTTTGGTAACCTCTATGAAATGAACGAATTCCTTGAAAGACACAATCTTCAAAAACTCAAATGAGAAGAAATAGACAATCTGAATCAGCTTACATCTATAAAAAATTGAATCAACAATTAACTTTCTAAAACAGAAAGCATGATGCCAAGATGGGTTCACTGGTGAATTCTACCAAACATTTAAGGAAGAAATCATACCAATTTTCTACAATCACTTCGAGAACATAGAAGCAGAGGGAATATTTTCTAACTCACTCAATGAGACAAGCATTTCCCGAAAACCAAGACTAGGTAAACAAATGACAAGGAAACTACAAACCAATGTCTCTTATGAACTTAGATGCAAAATCCTCAACAAAATATTAGCAAATTGAATCCAACAATGTATAAAAAGAATTATACACCTGATTAAGTTGTATTTATCTCAGATATGCAAGGTGGGTTCAACATTTGCAAACCAGTTAAGGTAATCCATCACATGAACAGATCAATTACATGAAAAGAAAAATTAAATGATCATAAAAATAGACGTAGAAAAAGCACTGGAGAAGATCTAACATCAATTCATGATATACACTTTCAGCAAGCAAGGAGTAGAGGAAAACTTCCTCAACTTGATAAAAAAAAATATCTACAAAAATCCTACAGTTAACATCATCACACTTAACGGTGAGAAACTAGAAGCTTTCCTGATAAGATCATGAATAAGGCAAAAATACTCCCTCCTACCACTCCTTTTCAAAATTAACACACAAAAGTCAATTATTTCTTACATACTAGCATTGAACAAATGGAATTCAAAATGAAAAACACAATACCATCTACATTAGCACCTAAATAAATGAAATACTTAGTTATAAGTGTAACATTATGTATAAGACCTATATGAGGAAAACTACTGATGAAAGAAATGAAAGAAAAACTAAATAAAATTGACAGATATTACACCTTCATTGATAAGATTCAATATGGTCAGAGTCAATTCTTTCCAACTTGATCTAGAGATTCAATGCAATCCCAATCAAAATCCTAACAAGTTATTTTTTGATTATCAACAAATTGCTTCTAAAGTTTACATTGAAAGACAAATGACTCAGTAAAGACAATTCAGTAGTTTAGAAGAAGAATAAAGTTAGAGGACTGACACTTCCTGACTTCAATATTTACTCTAAAGCTACAGTAGTCAAGACAGTGTGGTACTGGTAAAAGAATAAATAGATCAATGAACAGATAGAGTGTCCAGCAATAGACTCACATAAATATAGTCAACTGATTTTTGACAAAGAAGTAAAGACAATACAATGAAGAAAAGATAGTCTTTTCAACAAATGGTGCTGAAACAACTAGACATTCACATGTAAAAATATTTAGACACAGGCCTTACATACTTCACAAACTTTAACTCAAAGTAGATCACAGACCTAAAGATAAAATGCAAAACTATGAAACTCCTAGAATATAAAATAGGAAGAAATCTAGATGGCCTTGTGCATGGCCATGACTTTTTAGATACAAGAACAAAGACACAATCTATAAAAAAAATTTTTAAAGTAGGACTTCACTAAAATTTAAAATGTGTGCTCTGTGAAAGACATTGCCAAGGAAGTGAGAAGACAAACCACAGACTGTGAAGAAATATTTGCAAAGACACATCTGATAAAGACTGTTATCCAAAGCAGACAAAGAGCTCTTAAAACTCAACCTAACAACGCAACTAAAAAATGGGCAAAAGGTCTGAACAGGCACCTCACCTAAGAAGATATATGGAGAGCAAATAAGCATATGAAAAGATGTTCAACATCATATGTCATTAGAGAATTACAAATTAAAACAAAAATTAAACACCACTACACACCTATTAGGATGGTGAAAATCCAAAACATTAATAACACCAAATGCTGGCAAGGATGTGGAGCAAGAGGAACTCTTATTCATTGTTGGTGGGAATGAAAAATGGTACAGCCAGTATAAGTTCTTCTTTGAATCTTTGGTAGAATTTGCCTGTGAAGCTGAAGCCATCTAGTCTTGGACTTCTGTTTGTAGGGAGCTTTTTTTTTTTTTAATTTTAAATTACAGATTCTATTTCACTTCTAGTGGTTGGTCTGTTCAAATTATCTATTTCTCGAGGTCCTACTGTATAGCACAGGGAACTATATTCAGTATCCTGTGATAAACCATAATGGAAAAGAATTTAAAAAAGAATGTATATATACATATAACTGAATCACTTTGCTTCACAGCAGAAATTAACACAACATTGTAAATCAACTATACTTGAATAAAATAAATTTTTAAAAATGGTACAGCCACTTTGGAAAACAGTTTGCAGTTTCTTACAAAACTAAACATACTCTTATTATATGATTCAGCAACCACACTCCTTGGTATTTACCGAAATGAGTTAAAAACTTATGCCCACAAAAAAACTGAACACCAATTATTATAGCAGAATTATTTATAACTGTCAAAACTTGGAAGCAACCATCATGTCCTTCAGTAGGTGAACAGATAAATTGTGGTGCAATGAGACAATGGAATATTATTTACTGCTAAAACAAATGAGCTATCAAGCCACAAAAAGATATGGAGGAAACTTTAATACATATTACCAAGTGAAAGAAGACAGTATGAAAAAGTTATACTGTATGATTCCAACTGTAGAACATTCTGGAAAAAGCAAAACTACAAAGAAAGTGAAAAGAATAGTGGTTGTCAGGGGTCAAGGGGAGGGAGGGACAAATAGAGCACAGAGGAATTTTAGGAAATAAAACTATTCTCTATGATACTATAATGGTGGATACGTGTCATACATTTGTCCAAACCCATAGAATGTACAACACTAAGATTTAACCCTAATGTGAACTATGGATTTTGGGGTGATAAAGATGTGTCAATGTAGGTTCATCAATTGTCTAACAAATGCACCATTCTGCTGAGTGATACTGATAGTGGGAGAGGTTGTGAGCTTGTGGAGACAGGAAGTGGTGGGGGGTATATGGAAATTTTCTGTACTTTCCACTCAATTCTGCCGTGAACGTAAAGCTGCTCTAAAAATAAAGTATATTAAAAACACACACAAAATCCCCCAAAGACCTTTTTATTTTAAAAATATAAAACCATTGTTGCTTTCAAACTACTCACCAGATCCTTGGCTTTATTTTTCACTTCCTTTCTTTAAATGCCCTTTAGCACTCAACTAATCTGTTCATTACCCATTCTATTTATATTAGAGTGAATCATATGAACTTGCCATTTCTTACAGTCAAAAAATGTCAAATATTGGCAATTTCAACTAGCTCAAATTAATAGTTAACAATAGAAGGAAATAAAGTGCACTAAAAAGCTAGTGCCTAACTTGTAAAAAAAATAAGTTTTTTAAAGATTATTTCTTTATTGCCTGTACATGATTTGAGTTAGAATAAGAAATTATCTGGCATTAACCAAGATACAGCCTATGAAAAAATATGTTCCAGGGTCATAGGAAACTGGGTCCTCATACCTTCCATATGAGATGGATTAAAATTTTTTTTTCTTGCCATAGGGCCATATCTGTTCAACAACAGGAAACAAAGGATATATTATCCTTTAACCAACAAATTAAATCACAATAAATTCATAATAAACAAGAAATTATGAATAAATGTAATGTAAAGCTCAATTTTAATCTAATTTTCACTCTTACCCTACCCTAGGCTCAAATATACAGGAAAATATACCTTCAGATAGACACCTCAGACTTATATAGAAATATTCTTCTGGGTTGACATTATGTGAATTTGCAAGGTTCCCAATGTTACTTAATTTTGTCATTAAAAAGCAAAAACAGAATAAAACAACACAAAACCTAGTGATTTCTATTTCTTTATCAACTCTGCAGAAATGTAATGTGGCCTCAAGTTTTCACAAATCGTCGGCATTTATTCAAGGGCTATCTTGAACACAAGCAATTTAATTCTCCCTCCCAACTTTGCTATCTGTGTGACCTTACTCTAAGTCTCAGGCTCCTCATTAAATACTGAGGATAATAATAATACCTACTTCACAGGACTGCAGTGAGGAATACATGAGATGATGTTTAAAAACAAAAATGGATTGAAAATTATTTCAATAATTTGAAACGCTATAGCGCATCAAACTAGTGAACTAAAGTATAGGCTACAATATGATTAAATATTTAAAGACTAGTTTAAAATTATTTTAAAATGAATCAACCCTAACTGGTTACACCTGTTATAAAACTTCACATGAGAATTTTTGAGAGTGATGTTTTTAACGGTTGGGGAATTCATGCATCTGAAAGTGTTTACTGTAGCAATATATGCCCTCTGATGGATGAGGAAAATAAAACCCTCAAGGCACTTAATTGTGAGTGCCTAAATACTGTAATATTCAATTTTTTGATTACTTGAGTTTTAGTATTTTAAAATGCTATAAAATTTATTTTATGTCTCTTATTGAGAAAAAAAGGTTTTATGGCCACCACTATAGTTTACCAATGGTTTATTACTCACAGCTATTCCTGATCCTCAAAAATATTTTAGACACTCTAATTTGTTTTTCTCTAGAACAATATTTAAAAACCTTCATGTCTCAGTATTCCTTACTATTTTTATTATAGAGAAACACACTAAATGAAACAATATTGGGGGGAATAAAATGCAATCAACTATTTTAGCTTTGCAGTATAGACTGTATGTTCAATAAATTCTAGGTCAAATTCTAACCATTATCTGTCTTTGATGCACGTTGGAAAGGCATGAAATATACAGAAAGATATTTTAAATGAAGACAAAGTTCTGACTTCCTTAATCTCTCTAAACTGATTGCCACATTATCATGGATTTGATCAATCAGCCCATGGTTACTACCCATATCTATTTTATAGATAAAGAAATTGGAATATAAAGAAATTGGAATATAGATGTGTAGATGAATAAATAATAACTGGAATTGGTTATAAGTCTTTGAACAAGTCAACCACATTTTACTTCTTTATTCTTAAGGCAAAATAAAATAAAATACTAAAGGAAAACAAGTGTGCTTGATATGAAATATCTTTCTACTTATGTCGGACCACAAGTACTTATAGCACAAACTAGGCTATATTCCTTTATATTTATCAGTTTGAAAGGTATATGTGTTAAAAAATAGTAATTTTAGCTATTTGACATATTGCTTTAAACTCTATCGATACTCTTTTAATAACTTTGGGACAAGACTAAACAATATTATTTCATTTTACAACTGGCAGGAGATGTAAACCAATGTATAATATAATGGTGTCAATTTACATGAAACAGGTTAGTCCAAACAGCATTGTGCTAAATAAAGAACTAAATCACATACTTAATTTTTTATGAGAACTAAAATAAAGAAAAATTGAGTTGGAAACTCAGAATTGACCACCAAGTTTATGTATTATTTCCATTGCATAGGGTCTTTATAGATTTAAATAAAGATAGAATCTTCCTGCAACAGAATTAACACTGAACCCAATTTCTCCTGGACTCTTCCTATTATAAGAAAAGTTTAAAAGGAAAGTCTTGGTATAATTGTTGTCTTGTGGCAGTTAGTGATTAAAATACACCTTATTGGTCTGAAATAGTTATTGTTTTTCCCCCAAAGTTTCAAGTCTACAGATAATATGTTTCATGATAAAGACACTGACCATTTTTGTTTAGAAAGTAAAAGCTAAGCTGTTTTTTTAGGCTGATGTGGAATATTCTGTTGTACAGCAAAATGGTATTGATCTTTACAATGAGTTTAATAAGGATTACAATATCTATAACTTGTTGTCTGTTACTTAACATTCTATAGAATAGTCAATCCTTAAGTTGTAAAAACCTAGTATAACTCTTCAAATCATTCCTTGGCTGTATTACAGATAACTTGATGAAAAATATTCTGGCCCACTTAAAGGATTTTAGACCAGATTTCACATTCAATCTACTAAATGTCTTAAAGAAGCGAGGAATAGTCACACAATTTTATTGGGATTGGCGAAAAAGTTCGTTTGGTTTTTTCCTTAAGATGGCTCTAGGAGCACTCAGTTGTCTTTAACTTCATTCCAAACAATTTAGTTAGATTGTATTGTGACAGCTCTCATATCAGCATGCATTTTAAAAAAAACTTATCAAATTAGTGAATTTTTGTGTAGCCATATTAATATTGAAGATGGAAGAAAAATACATTTTTGGCATATTATGCTTTATTATTTCAAGAAAGGCAAAAATGCAACTGAAAAGCAGAAAAATGATTTGTGCAGTGTGTGGAGAAGCTGCTATGACTGACTGAACATGTCAAAAAGTGGTTTGAGAAGTTTCGTGCTGGAGATTTCTCGCTGGATGATGCTCCACGGTCGGGTAGACCAGTTGAAGTTGACAGCAATCAAATTGGGACATTAACTGAGAAGTCAACATTATACCACTCGGGAGATAGCCAACATACTCAAAATATCCAAATCAAGTGTTGAAAATCGTTTGCACCAGCTTGGTTATGTTAATCATTTTGATGTTTGGGTGCCACATAAGTTAAGCGATAAAAACCTTCTTGACCATATTTCCACATGCGATTCTCTACTTAGACATAACGAAAATGTTCCATTTTTAAAACAAATTGTGACGGGTGATGAAAAGTGGATACTGTACAATAATGTGGAACTGAAGAGATCGTGAGGCAACGAACCACCACCAACCACACCAAAGGCCGGTCTTCATCCGAAGGAGGTGATGTTGTGTATACGGCAGGATTGGAAGGCAGTCCTCTATTATGAGCTCCTTCCGGAAAACCAAATGATTAATTCCAACAGGTACTGCTCCCAGTTAGACCAACTGAAAGTGGCACTACACAAAAGCCATCCAGAATTAGTCAACAGAAAATGCATAATCCTCCATTAGGATAACACAAAACCTCATGTTTCTTTGATGACCAGCAAAAACTGTTAGTTTGGCTGGGAAGTTCTGATTCATCCGCCGTGTTCACCAGACATTGCACCTTTGGATTTCCATTTATTTTGGTCTTCACAAAATTCTCTTAATGGAAAAAATTTCAATTCCCTGGAAGACTGTAAAAGGCACCTGGAACAGTTTCTTGCTCACAAAGATAAAAAGTTTTGGGAAGACAGAATTACGAACTTGCCTGAAAAATGGCAGAAGGTAGTGGAACAAAAGGTTGAATACACTGTTCAATAAAGTTCTTGGTGAAAATGAAAAATGTGTCTTTTATTTTCACTGAAAAACCAAAGGAACTTTTTGGCCAACCTAATACTTTTGTTTTTTGACTAGGGAAACCAAACAAAAAAGCATAATGTGGGATTAGGTGATTTTTTTTGGAGGAAGGAAATATGTTTTATATTTTAGGAAATCATGATGATGGACTCATTAGCTATAAGACCATATATTTTATTTATATATCAACAACTCTTCTTGATTCCATAAGAGAGGGTAGGACACAGAACAAATGTTGCTCCTAAGACTGGAGAGACGGACAGGTGAACACATGGACTCATAGCTTAAGAGAGCACACTCTCACAAGCAAAAACCCCTGAGGGAATCAGTGCCAGAAAAACCTGAACTGTAACTGATGAATTACTGGAATCTCAGTGTTGGTAACTCTAAAAGTTAAAAATGCTATGGGGACTCAGTTATAGCTCACTTTCCCCCATCCCCCTACCCCCCATATTATAAAAATTACCTTCAGGAGCTCAATCAAGATTCCTACACTAAATACTGGAGAAAAATTCCCCTCTTGCTTCTGGCAAAGGGAGGGGGAAAGGAATCATTTTGAAATAAACCAGAGCACTCTGTTCTTCTTAAGTAGTCTGCCATCAGGAGAAACTAATTAATCACAGCCTAACCTGCTAGGGTTTTATCACAGCCTAACTGACTTGGGAAAGGAAATACCCAACTCCAGTCCACACAAGCTAGTTTGTCCCCTTGTCCCACCTAAGGCGGGGGTGGGGGGTGGAACAGAGAAACACTTATGAAGTTCCCAATCCAGAGGCACAGGCTCACTAAAAGACTGAGACCAAATCATAGGACTATGGAATGTTTCCCGTCCCTCCATACTTAAAAACCACACCACCAGGGCTTCCCTGGTGGCGCAGTGGTTGAGAGTCCGCCTGCCGATGCAGGGAACATGGGTTCGTGCCCCGGTCCAGGAAGATCCCGTATGCCACAGAGCGGCTAGGCCCGTGAGCCATGGCCACTGAGCCTGAGCGTCCGGAGCCTGTGCTCCACAGCGGGAGAGGCCATAGCAGTGAGAGGCCCGCGTACCGCAAAAACAAAAAAAACCCAAAAAAAACCCACATCACCAAAGGCCTATTCACACCAGTTCCTTATACATAGTACACTGAGTCCAGCTATTAAGAAAAAATTATAAGGCATACTAAGAAGCCAAAAACATAGTTTGAAGAGACAGAGCAGCATCAGAATCAGACATGGCAGATATGTTGGATATAGACAGAAAATTTTAAAACATATATGATTAATACGCTAAGGGTGTATTAATCCCTCTAAGGGATAAAATAGACAGTGTTGGAATAAAAAATAAAGAGATCAGCTTTGAAAATTCTCTGAGCATACAAAACCAGTTTAGTCATACAAATAAAGCTTAATTTAGCTTATTTTGCAAGGTTAACTTGACCTGGATCATTTCTTGCTTTTGCCTCTAGAAATCATAAGAAAAACTTAAACTGTTTCCCACAATTAAAATGAAGTAACCACTAACCAATTTCTTATCATTATCATTTAAGAAAATTCTAATATTATAATCAAACACTCTGAAGAATAGACAGTATCTGCCTTCTTAATGTATAAGCTGCTTTATAATGATGTGTCCCTGAATCTCATTTCATGTTTGGTATGAATGCTCCCAGTTCATGAACTGTCTCTTTGGTGTGTGCACAATACTTGCTAATTATGTACTTTGGTGATTAATTAGTTTTGCTTCTTCTATTTCTGAACTTTTGACAACTGCATGCAAGAAGAGATGAGCAATGAAGCAGAGAGATAGAAATTCTAAAGGAAAAAAATGCTAGAGATAAAAAATCTGTAACAGAAATAAATAATGTCCTTGATAGGCTTATTAGTAGACTGGACATAGCTGAGGAAAAAAATCTCTGAGCTAGAAAATATATCAATAGAATCCTCAAAAACAGAAAAGCAAAAAAGAACAACAACTTAAAAGAAACAGAATATCCAAACACCATGAGAAAAATACTAAAATGTGTAACATACACCTAATAAGAATAACAAAGAGGGAAAGGAACAGAAAAAACACTTGAAACAGCAATTACTGAGAATTTCCCCAAATAAATATCAGACACCGAACCACAGATTCAGGAAACTCATAGAACACCAAAAACAGTCACAGCCCTCCCCCCACCAAAAATACACCCAGGGATATTATTTTCAAATTACAGAAGATTAAAGATAAAGAAAAAAATTCTGAAAGAAGTCAAAGAAAAAAACACCATACCTATCCAGGAAAAAAGATAAGAATTATATCCAACTTCTCAGAAACCATGCAAGCAAGAAGAGAACAGAGTGAAATATTAAAAGTGTTGAGAGAAAAACACCCACCAATCTAAATTCTGTACCTTGCAAAATTACCCCTTAAAAGTGAAGAAGAAATAAAGATTTTCTCAGACAAACAAAAATTGAGGGAATTTCTTGTCAGTAGAATTTCTTCACAACAAATATTAAAAGAAGTTCTTTAGAGAAAAGGAAAATGATATAGGTCAGAAACTTGGCTCTGCATAAAGAAAGGAAGAACACCAAGGAAGGAATAAGTAAAGGCAAAATAAAATCTTTTCTTTTTCTTATTCTAATGATCTTAAACCAGTTTGTTCAAAATAATAATAGCAACAATGTTTTCAATTATGTATGCTTATATATATCATATATATATATATACATATGTTTATGTATCCTTATATGTAGATGAAATGAATGACAGCAATAATATAAGGGACAGGAAGAAGAAGTTAGGATATATTGTTATTATAAGTTACTCACACTACTTGTGAAGTGGTACAGTGTTATTTAAAAATGGATTTGGATTAGTTGTAAATGTATATTGCAAACTCTAGGGTAAGCACTAAAAAAAGTTTTAAAAAGTATAATTGATATACTAAGAAAGGAGAGAAAAATGAATCATAAAATGATCAATTAAAACCATTAAAGGCTGGGCTTCTCTGGTGACACAGTGGTTAGGGATCCGCCTGCCAATGCAGGGGACACGGGTTCAAGCCCTGGTCTGGGAAGATCCCACACGTCACAGAGCAACTGGGCCTGTGTGCCACAACTACTGAGCCTGTGCTCTAGAGCCCATGAGCCACAACTACTGAAGCCCATGCACCTAGAGCCTGTGCTCAACAAGAGAAGCCACTGCAATGAGAAGCCTGCGCACCACAACCAAGAGTAGCCCCTGCTCGCTGCAACTAGAGAAAGCCCGTGGCAGCAGTGAAGACCCAATGCAGCCAAAAATAAATAAATAAATATTTTTAAAAAACATTAAAGGCAAGGGGACTTCCCTGACAGTCCAGTGGTTAAGGCTCTGTACTTCCAATGCAGGGGGTGCGGGTTCGATCCCTGGTCGGGGAACTAAGATCCCACATGTCGCTCATGCAAGCCAAAAAAAGAAAAATAAGCCATAGAAGGCAAAAACGAATGGAAGGAGGACTTCCCTGGTGGCACAGTGGTTAAAAATCCACCCGTCAACACAGGGGACCCGGGCTCGATCCCTGGTCAGGTAAGATCCCACATGCCGCGGAGCAACTAAGCCTGTGCACCACAGTTACTGAGCCTGCACTCTAGAGCCTGCAAGCCACAACTACTGAGCCCACGTGTCACAACTACTGAAGCCCATGTGCCTAGAGCCCATGCTCCACAACAAGAGAAGCCACCACAATGAGAAGTTTGCGCACTGCATGGAAGAGTAGCGCACACCACTCGCCACAACTAGAGAAAGCCCACACGCAGCAATGAAGACCCAGTGAAGCCAAAAAAAAAAAAAAAAAAGAATAAAAAAAGAACGGAAGGCAGAAACAGGGACAAAGAACAAGGGCAACAAATAGAAAACAGCAACAAATATGGCAGACATTAATCCAACTGTATCCGTAATCGTGTTGAAGGTCAGTGGTCTAAATATACCAATTGAAAGATGAAGATTGTTTGAGTGGATTGAAAAACATAACCCGACAATGTCTTGCTTACAAGAAATTCATTTTAAATATAAAGAAATATAGAACTTAGAAGTAAATGGATGGTGAAAAACATAACATGCTAGCAATTATCAAAAGAAAGCAGAAGTAGATATATTAATTTCAGACAAAGCAGAGTTCAAAGTAAGGAAACTAATCAGGAATAAAGAAGGACATTACTAATGATAAGAGGTCAGTTCTCCAAGAAGACCTAAGAATTCTTAATGTGTATGCACCTAACAACAGACTGTCAAACTACACGAGGCAACAACTGATAGAATTGCAGGAGAAACAGATCAATCCATTATCATAGTTTAAGATTTCAACACCGCTCCCTCAGTAAAACACAGATCCAGCAGTCAGGAAATCAGTAACTACAAAATTGAACTCAACAACATTCTCAATCAATTTGATATAATTGACATCTATAGACTACCTCATGCAACAAAAGCAAAATACACATTTTTCTCCAGCTCACATGGAATATTCACCAATATAGAGCACATTCTGGGCCACAAAACACACCTTAACACACTTAAAAGAACAGAAATCATACAACATCTGCTCTCAGACCACAATGAAACTAAACTGGAAATCTAACAGAAAGATAACTAGAAAATTCCAAAATACGTGGATATTAAACCACGCACTTCCAAATAACATATGGTCAAAGAAGATATCTCAAGAAAACTTGAAAATATTTAAGAAATGAAAACACAACTTGTCAAAATTTGTGAGATGCAGCAAAAGCAGTGCTCAGAGGGAAATTTCTCCCATTGAATGTATATATTAGAAAGGGAGAAAAATCTAAAATCAATAATATAATTTTCCACCTCAGGAAACTAGAAAAAGAAGTGAATATTAAATCCAAGGTAATCAGAAGAAAAATAATAAAATTTTAGAGCAGAAATCCATTAAATTGAACACAGGAAAACAAAGAGAAAATCAACAAAGCCAGAAGATGGTTCTTTGAAAAGATCAATAAAATTGATAAACCTCTTTTTGGGATAGTGAGGAAAAAAAAGAGAAGACACGAGTTACTAAAAATGAAAGAGAGGACATCATTACAGATCTCATGGATGTTAAAAGGATAATAAAGGAATACTAATAACTCTATGCCTATTAATTTGATAACCTAGATGAAATGGACCAATTCCTTGAAAGACATAATTTGCCAAACTCACACAAGAATAAATAGATGATCTGAATAGGCCTGTATCTGTTAAATAAATTGAATCAATAATTAATAACTTGCCAAAACATAAAACATGATACCCAGATAGGTTCAATGGTGAATTCTGCCAAATATTTAAGGAAGAAATTATACCAATTATTTATACTAACTTTTAGAGAACAGAAGCAGAGAGAACACTTCCTAACTCATTCTGTGAGATCCACATTACCCTAATATGAAAACCAGACAAAGATGTTACAAGAAAATAAAACTATAAACCAATATCTCTCATGAAGAGAACAAAAACCCTCAATAAAATATTAACAAATAGAATCCAAAAAAGGTGTAAACAGAATTATCCACCATAACAAAGTGAAAGTTATCCCAGATTGCAAGTCAGGCTCAACATTCAGAAATCAATTAACATAATCCATCACATTAGCAGACATAAAAGAAAGTCACATGATCATACCAATAGATGCAGAAAAAGCATTTGAGAAAATCCAACACCTATGCATAATAAAAATTATCAGTAAACTAGAAATAGAAGGAAACTTTCTCAACTTGAAAAACTAATCTACAAAAAACCTACAGGTGACATCTTACTAAATGGTGAGAAACTTGGAACTTCCCCAGGAAGATCAGGTACAAGGCAAAGATGGCCCCTCTCACCACTCCTTTTTCAACATTAAACTGGAAGTCCTTGCTAATCCAATAAGGCAAGAAAAGCAAACGAAAGGTATACACATTGGGAAGGAAAATATAAAACTGTCATTGTTTGCAAATGACATGATCATCTATGTAAAAAATCTGAAAGAACTGACCAAAAAAAAAAAAAACCATCCTGAAACTAGTAAGCAATTATAGCAAGGTTGCAGGTTACAAGATTAATATACAAAAGTCGATTGCTTTCTTATATATCAACAACGAACATGTGGAATTTTAAATGAAAAACACAATACTGTTTATATTAGCACCTAAATAAATGAAATAGGTAAAATCCAGCAAAGTATGTACAAGACCTACGTGAGTAAAACTAGAAATCTCTGAGGCATGAAATCAAAGAGGAACTAAAAAAATGGAGAGATATTCCATGTTCATAGATAGGACGACTCAATATTGTTAAGATATCAGTTCTCCCAATTTGAGCTGTAGATTTAATGCAATCCCAATTAAAATCCCAAAATGTTATTTTATGGATAATCTACAATGAGATACAATCACATCTATTAGAATGACAAAAACAAAATTGACAATACCGAGGATTAGTGAGGACGGAGAGCCACTGGAACTCGGATACTTTATCGGCAGGACTTTAATAATCAGTTTGCCAGTTTCTTTTAAATGTAAATGTGCTTATTATACTAGTCATTCACCCCACCACATACACACAATGAAAACATATTTACGTAAACACCTGTTCAGTAATGTTTACAGTAACTTTCTTCATATTGCCAAAAACTGGAGAAAACACAAATGCCCTTCAACTGGTGAACAAAAAATTACAGCTTATCTATATAAGGCAACATTAATCAGCAATAAAAAGAAACTATTAAGACATGAAACTAAATTATAAACCTCAAATGCATTTTGCTGAATGAGTGAGAGAAGCCAGATTCAAGGTTATCCACTAGGTGACTCAGTTGATATGACATTCTGAAAATGGCAGAACCATAGAGACAAAAATCAGATTAGTGATTGCCAGTGGGGTAGGCATTTACTACAAAGAAGAAAAAGGGAACTTTGAGGGAATTTTTTTTGGTCAATGAACCTTTTGGGTACATATATACATACAGGTATATATGTCAAAACTCATAGAACTCGACACTAAGAAGGGTGAATTTTACTTTATGTAAAATGCACTATAAAACAAGACTGAAAAATAATACTAGGGTCTCATTTTATCTTTGGGGGAGTTGAAATGACCATGACTGTGATTTCAGCATGGAGAAGCAAGCCATTCCATAGCTGGAAGTGACCATGAAAGTTTCAGAGAAACATGTCATAGGAAAATGACAAATGATAACCAGGATGATTGGAAAATATTCCTCAGAGTTTCTAGAAACTCTCTGGAAAGGAGAACAGCAAAAGAAAAAATTGCACTCTTTGTAAATCTGGGCAAGTAGGGGCTCAGAGCTGTTATGATTTGAGCACTAAAACAACATAACCTGATGCTGTAGTATCTTAAGCTGGAAAGGAACATATTTATTACATATTATGATCCTTTGCAGCTATGATCCCAAGCATAAAGTATGTTTGGGTTTTACATTGTCTTCCATGATCCTCCTACAAAAACAAACCAAAAAAACCAAAACCAAAAATCACCAAAACCAAAAGATAACTGGAGGAAAGAATCATTATTCCCATTTTTAAAATGAGTCATATTAGGCTAAGAGACTTTTGATAATTAACCCCAAGTGACACATCTAGCAAAGGCAAGACTCATTCCCAGTTTTCTGAATCCAAATACTGTGGTTTACCCAGTATATTAGTGATCTCCATCCAGCTAGATGGCTAGGGGCCACCTAGAGGGAAAGGTATTAATGTGAGCAGGCACCACTGGAGCAATCCCACTGTCCCAAGGCATATTAAAACCAGAAGATGTCTGCTTTTATCAGTGAAGCAGAGTGCAGTTAAAGTGCTCTCCCCAAGAAACAAGAAGAAACTCTTAATTTCTTCCCCTTCCTTGAGTAGGTCATGCAACACAGGGTGGTGGAAATGCTCACCTAGCATATAAAGTTGGGTTTCCAGCTCAGAAAATAAGGTTCAAATGTTGTTAATACAATATAAAATTCTCATGCAGATCTTAACATGGTTTTTGAAAAAAAAAAAACAAAACAACTGTCATGGAGCAAGGTCTGACTGATTTTTGAGGAAAATAAAACCTTATCCAGGTAAGTAAAATGGATACTGTCAGAATTATTCTTCCAACCTTCCCTATCCCACATTGGCTACCACTCTCCTCCTTTGGAGGGCTCTCCTTCCTTCTTTGGGGTACCCAAGAAACCATATAGAGGTGGAAAACCTCAGAGATTCAGAGGATGACAGAAGTATGAAATATTTAATGATAAGAATGTACTTGAGTTTTGATCATTTCTTTAGAGAAAGATAACTCATCCCATGAAATGGCCCAGACAGTGAAGCCCTGCTCACTTAAGAAAAGGCAAGATAGGTGGTATTGGGAACTGACAGGGGGTATCCCTCTTTCATAGACATTGTGATCATTGACATCAGAGTCGTTGTGAACTACTGAAATAGAAGAGGCATCCACCCATGCATAACTACAGGCTTTAGGTCCATGAGGAACCACCAGTATGGATGTCGCAGATTATGACCTAGCTGAAGAGTGGGTAAGTGAGTACTCAGATTTTCACACTATCTCAAACCAAGGTAGCTACACATGTGTCCCATGGGAAAGGAAAAGAAGACACCTACACCACATGGTACATAAATTTTATATACTGGAATTCTGTCAAAGGCTAAAGAAAGAAAAAAAACTACTTTGAAAACCCCCATACTACATATAACATCTTCCCTTTCTGTGGACAATGACACCAATTACAATTTGGAAAAGTCCAACAGAATTATTTAAGATAGATGTTTAAAATCAGTGGCAAAAAAGTCAGCCTGAATCAAAGCCTAAAATATAGACTGATTAGTGATATTAAAGCGATTTGCATCAATTCACCATTGCATCTTAGTGAGATGAATGGTAGCATCTGGTAATAATTATGAACCAGCTGGATCAGAAAAATATTAGAAATTTATAACACGTAATATCTTTAAACAATATAGTGAAGATAGTTTGCCAGCAGCCAAATAACTTTTAATACAGCATCTATTAATAGGGTTTTAAATAATTATTGTATGGCATCAGACAAAAAGGATGTTTCCACAATGGCCCAGCAAAGAATACTATGGATATTCACTTAACCTAAATAATATTTATTTTCTGCAGAGACACAGATGGTAAATGAAATTCTTATCCTCAGCATGTTTCAATGGTTGAAGCCAGACTTTGTAAAATCCAAAGCAAATTCCTTGAACTACTAAGGCAGTATAACAGTTCACCATCAATAATTAATGAGTTAATATTAGTAAAGCTATTAGAACAATTGCTGGCATACAGAAGCCCTATGTAAATGTTTGATAAAATACAAATAAGTACCATAGCTATGTTAGGGGTACTTCTTTACTGACACCTCACTGTAGCTGTGGCATGAATGTGATGTACAATATGTCATGTCCAATGTCCAATAAGTTAGGTATAAACGTTTTAGCCTCTTTTTTCTCCCACTTAGGATAACATAGAAGAATGTAATGAGTTAATTATTTTGTTTACCAAATATTTATTGAGCACTTATTATGTACCAGTCACTGTTCTGAAGACTGGAGATGTAGTAACCAAGTAAAACACAAGACCCTGCTCTCATGGGAGACTATTTTCTACTAGGGGAGGAATCTAATCAGAAGACAATTTACCAGGATAACTTCAGATAGTGATGTGGATCATGAAAAAGATCCAATAAGGTATTGTAATAGTGATGAAAGTTGAAGTCATTAGTTCAATAATAACAAAACAACTTTAAGATAATCACTTGTGCAAAATAGAAGTCAGCTAATTTTTCATATTTCACTTCTAATCGCTCTTGGTCCCTACCCAGGAGGTAAACATCCATTCTCTCAAACATCTACTATGCTATGCATTTTTCACATAGCTTACACTGCCCCATTTCTCCAGGGCAAGCACACCCTGTGTCACTTGGCGCTTTGCAGAAGACAACACACCTTCCCCCTCTCCTTGCCATATGTTAAATACAGCCCTCCTTGAGATCTCTGCCTTCTTTGTGGAGTTTATCAATTTATATCGCACATTTGTCCAACCGCTATATTTGACCTAGTCCTAGACATTGGCCTATGCATTGTTTATATATTTTATTTTCTACACATTATGTTTTGACATCTTAAAAATCTTTCTGCCTGGGGAGACACTGTCCCTCCCAGGCCTAGGCAATTCTTAGATCTGGCTTAGCCTGGATCATGTCTTTGACATGCAAACTAAGCAACCCAGAGTCATACACCCTCTATGGCTCACACTCCAGAAGGCAATTTTCATCTGCCTTAATCATCCCAGAGCCAAGTACCAGGCAACTAAGGAGTACTACTATAGTTTACCGTCTGCTGAAATTATTCATATTAGCCAATCCTAAACTGTTTACTCTTCCCTGCCTTCCCTTTCACACAGAAACTCCAATAAAGGACGTGGCGGCCTAGGTTCTCCCCTTGCTCCTGTCCTTTCTTTGTCCTGAGTGATGCTGGTGCTTCCTCATGTAGCCCTGCCTGGTTTGCCGCACCTCCGGTTTCTAGGATCTGTGCGTATAATAAACTTTGTTTCCCTGAGCCTCTTCTGCATCTCCTCTGGTGGCTGCATATGACTGACCACCACCTAAAAAACACAGAACAGCCTGCCATACTCCTAGATCTGCACTGCCTCTTCCAATCATTTATTTTCCCACTCTTTTGTGGAAACAGCTATTACTCTGAAGACTATCTTATCCATTTATACAGCCCCTTATCTCTCCTCATTTGTTATCTTTTACCTATTGTTCACCTCCCTATATTTAAAGATGTGTTTATCACCTGGTCTCCAGTCTGCCTTTCCACCCCAAATGCACCATTCCTCTGAGTGGCTTCAATGTCCTTAAAGATGATGTATTCGGGCTTCCCTGGTGGCGCAGTGGTTGAGAGTCTGCCTGCCGATGCAGGGGACACGGGTTCGTGCCCCGGTCTGGGAAGATCCCGTATACCGCGGAGCGGCTGGGCCCGTGAGCCATGGCCGCTGAGCCTGCGCGTCCGGAGCCTGTGCTCCGCAACGGGAGAGGCCACAGCAGTGAGAGGCCCGCGTACAGCACAAAAAGAAAAAAAGAAAAAAAGATGTATTCATCATCCCAGCCTCATAATTCCATGTACTCCTGGATTCAAATGACATTTGTTTTTATGTCATTTCAGCTACATACATATAACACCATATCCTAGATCCTGTAATCAAAATAAATCATTCCTCTTTGGAAATATAAAACCTCAATTTTCAATTCCCTGGTTACAACTTTTTCATTTTCTTACATCCACTGTGTCTGTTACCTGTCATCATGAAGTATTGCAATCCTTTAGCCAAAATGTCTCCCAGTTTACCATTCCTTGCCCATTTTAATTACCTTACCAACCTACGAAGTTAATCATAACTTTAGGCATTCCCTCACCAACATCCACAACTAACTTATCCCTTGATCTTCAACTGAATTCAATATAAAAACCCTACATCACTCATGGAGCCTGCCACACAATCTGAGAAAGTTACACAATTGTAAGATAAGGTATCCCCTCAAAGTTGTGGTTGTCAACGTCAGCTAAGCCTCATGTTGCCTAGCCATGCCTGTATGTGTCCCTACTCATCTACTGATTCCAATTCCTCGTCATTAGGGTCAAAACTTTCCCAGCCTCTTCAAATCCCCAGCCCTATGACCCACTTTCATTTCCCCATTCTTCACAGTTAAAATCCCTGAACATTATGTTCCCTATCTACACAGAAAACTTATTCCCTCTGTATCCACCCTCCTCTTACTCCAGTCTAGGATTTCCTGTAGACCTTTAACTCTCTTTAGTGATTTAATCACCCTAGATTTGCCCAGTTTGAACCCAGTTTCCACACAACTGCAAGACTACGACCACATTAAGAAAAAAAAAAAAAAAAACAAAAAGAACAAACCTGATATCCCTGTTTTGACCCCTTAAATTAGCGACTACCTTCAGGATCAAGTCCAATATTCTTACAACAATGAAACTGTCTCCAGTCAAGTTCCATATTTTGCCTTCATGCTCACCTCCCCTGCCCCAGGCTAAGAAGCCTGTGGTCCTGCTGTACTGACATGTTTGCATTATTCTGTTCTTACCATGTCCTCTTGCTTTTCTCTTCCTTATCCACTCTAACAACTCCTTCAGCTCTGTCAACTGGTGAACTCCTACTCACCTTTCAAAATTCTTCACAAGAGAGTCTTTACTGATCCCCGTCTGTCCTACAGGAGAGATGCCAAATGCGTTAGGCATCTCTCCTGTATATTTCTATATCACAAACATTAACGCATTTTCTCTTACTGATCTCTATTCTCTGCTCCCCTCTACACTGGAGTGCCTTATGAACAAAGTCAATTTCATCTTTTCATCCACAGGACCTACTGCAGTATGAAACACAATGCTTATTTAACAACTAATGATGATAAATTTTATATGAGCAAAACCTTCATCTGTTTATTTACATAGACTGTGTGATGACCTACTATCTTACATTGGTCCACATTTCTTGGACTTTTCATGTAAAAACCCATCTGAGTAAATAAAAGCTTATCTATAAATTAATGCATATTTCCATTTCAAATTGTAGTTTGCTTCAAAAGATAGTGAAAATAACAAGTATTCACTAAATGGTTTTATCTCTATTCTTTAACAACCACTCTTTTGCCAGCTACTAAATTATCTAGTACACTTGATTTCTCTGGGATACAGCTGTTAATCCTATCTTATTTTTAAGTTGAAATAATAGCCCAGCATTTTTTTGTTTGCTTTTTACATTGACAGGTGGTGTTGAGTGTTAGTCTGTGTGTTCGTGGAAGCAGGAAGGGGAGAGGGTAGAGACAGGATAAATGAAAGAATGGAGCAGTATTTCCATTAACAAATTATTTTAACTCTATGGTGTCCAATACAATAGCTGCTGAGCAGTACCTATTTTAACTCGTCAAATTAAAAATTTAGTTCTCAATAAAAAAGATTAATTATTTAATCATACTATCCATATTTCCTATGCTCAGTAGCCACATGTGGACAGTGGTTCCCATAGTGGACAGTGTAGAACAGAACATTTCTGTCACTGCAGAAATTTCTACTGAACAGTGTTGCTCTACCTACTGAATTCTGTACTGTACATGGATGGGTATCTACAGAGATAAAAATTTGGCAAAATTAAGTCATTGGTTTTTGCACATTTGATACATCTGCAAGTAAAATTAATAAAATCATTTTTGTAAAATTAGTCATGTCCTCTCCAACTGTAAACAGCCAAATTTGTCAAGCAGGTATCTGTAAGCTTTAATGAAAACCACTTGACATTACAGATTCAGAGGTTAATTCTCCCATCAGTGCATGCATAAATCTTCTATAAATGTTAGCAGGAGAATGTTAATGACAAATACTCCAAGATCAACATGAGAATAGGTTCTGTATTATGGAGATCTATTTTCTCTGCATTCGAATCTACTTGAAATTGTGCTTATCATTTGCATGATTCTAAATTCTGATTTATAATTAAATAAAAACCCCTTTTTAATGTCTTAACCCCCAAATGAATTTATTTTGTAGTCCAAAATTTGGGGTGGGATAGGATAATTGAGATAGTCCCCTAAAAAATATATTCAACTTAAACTGTTAATTCCACTTAGACATTTATTTAGTCAGTTTTCTGGTTTTTGTTCCTCAAAAATGACTATGATTAGCCAAACAAAATATTTCTAATAGAAATCAATGTTCTTTCTCTACATAACGAGATCCACGTAGGTGATGAGGAAAATGTTGCCTTTCTCTGAAGTTCAGTTTTGACTTAGTTCTTTCATCCCATCTGTACTGCACCTCTGTCATACACAGACTTAACCTGAGAGACATGATAAGAGGTAACAAGAATAAAAAATAATTAATTTCAAAATAAATAGAAAAACAAAATTATAAAGAAAAATGAGAGGAATGGAAAGATAAGCTCAATAGGCATGTGCATTTCTTCAGGAAAAGATGGAGGTGTTGAAGTTAAAAAAAAATGCAACCTCTGCTATGAAGTATTTTATTCAACAAAATAGTAACATGAAAACTAAACTCATGTCCCTTTTCCTTTAACATTTCAATCTCTTATTTCTAAATTTCAGACTCTTTTTTCATTATTTCTGTGATCAAACTTTCAAAGGTGGGGTGACTTCTATGCAGATAGAAGAGGGACAATTTATATTTCTCATATTAGGCTTGCTTCTATAACACTAGAAAATCTTTCAAAATTAACTGAATTCACTTCTCAAGAGTTGGCAGGCCAGAGAAACATCTGGCATGCCAACTTTGAGAGCTCTGTGAACCCACCCCCATGCAAAATAGATTGGAAAATTGGTGACAATGATAAAACAAACCAAAACCAAAACAACAACAGCAACAACAAAAGCAAAACAAAAAACAAAAATTAAAATCTCTGGAAATGGTCTTAAGGGAACACAGTAAATGAGGAAACATCTATTCAAAAAAATCAATTAAAATTTTGTAAAACCAATTAGCATCTATGAATTTAAAGCAACCAGCCCCACACTGCCCTTTTTCAGCTCAGTGAGACAGAAATCCCATTCCAGATTGATGCAACCAGAACCACAGGATTCCCTCTCCTTACTTAATGGCAAAAGACTAAATGCTTTCACCAAAGATCAGGACCCAAGGAAGGATGTACACTCTTGCCACTTCTATTCAAAATTGTACTGGAGGCTCTACCCACCGCAATTTTATTAGAAAAAGAAATAATGGCATCCAGATTAGAAAGGAAGAAGTAGAAGTATCTCTAATCACAGTTGAAATGATCCCATACATAGAAATCCCTAATGAATCCTCTGAAACTCTGTTAGAACTAATGAGGTCACCAAATTTGCAGAATACAAGACCCATAAAAAAAATCAATACTATTTGATTTTTTTGATTATACAGTTGCAATGCAAAATTCAAATATGAAATTCAGTTTTTTTCATTCATGATAGCATGAAAAAGTACTGGGGAATACATTTAACAAAAGAGTGCAAAAACTTAAACTCTGAAATCTGTAAGATATTTTTGAAGATCTAAGTAAGTGGAAAAAGATACCCTATTCATGGATCAGAAGACTTAATATGGCAATACCCATACTGATCTCCAGATTCAGGGAAATTATTATCAGAATCCCTGCTGATTTTTCTTACTTCATTCCTTCCTTCTCTTTCTTTCTTTCTTTTTTTTTTAGAGATTAACAAGCTAATTCTAAAATTTATACAGAATTGCAAGGAACCCAGAATAGTCAAATTAACTTTGAATAAAAAGAACAAAATAGGAGGATACACACTTCCCAGTTTCAAAACATACTACAAAGCTATGGTAACCGATACAAAGTAGTAACGGCAGAGGATGGACATAGAGACAAATGGAGTAAAATTGAGAGTCCAGAAATAAATCCATCTGTCTATTGTCAACTGATTTTCAACAAGGATGCCAAAACCGTTCAGTGAGAAAGAGACAGTTTTGCAACAAATGGTTGCTGAGACAACTGGAGGTAAGTGCTAAAACTATAAACCTCAGAAGAAAACATAAGGCTAAATTTTTGTGACCTGGATTTGGCAATGGATTCATAGATGTGACATGAAAAGTATGAACAACAAAAGTAGATAAATCAGATTTCAACAAAATTATAACTTTTGTGACTCAAAGGACACTATCAAGAAAGTAGAGAGACCACCTGCAGAATGGGAGAAAATATTTGCAAGTTATATATATGGTAAAGGACTTGTATCTGGAATATTCAAAGAATTTATACAACTTAATAAAAAGACAACCCAATTAAAAATAGAGCAAAGGATCTGAATAGCCATTTCTCCATAAAAGATACAAATAACTAATGAAAAGAAGCTTGACATTATTAGTCATCAGGGAAATGCAAACCAAAACCATAATGTCATACCACTTTACACCTAACAAGATGGGCAGAATAAAAAAAGTCAGATAATAAGTGTTTGTGAGAATGTGGGGAAACCAGAACCAACATACACTGATGTTGGAAATGGGTACTTTAGAAGAAAAACCTGGCAGTACCTCAAATAGTTAATCATAGAGTTACCATATGAACTGGCAGTTCCACTGCCAAGTATATACCCAAGAGAAATGAAAGCATATGTCCACACACACAAAAAAACTTGTACACAAATATTTGTCTATTATGAATAACAGACAAAAGGAGAAAACCCAAATGTCCATCAGTTGATTAATGGATAAGCAAATGTGGTAATGTATATGCATACAATGGAAGATTATTTGGTCATAAGAAAGAATGAAGTACTATTACATGCTAGAACACAGATGAACCTTAAAAAATACTATAATAAGTGAAAGAAGCCAAACACAAAAGACCACATACTATATGATTCCATTTATATGAAATGTCCAGAACAGAAAATTCTAAGGAGCCAGAAAGTAGTGGTTGTTGAGGGCTGAGGAGTATGGGGTTTCTTTGCTCCCAGCTTTAAGATATCACTGAAATATAATATTGTGTAAGTTTATAGTGTCTAATGTGATGATTTGATACATATATATTGCAACATGATGCAGAAGGATTAGTTAACACCTTCATTAACTTAATTAATTACCATTTATTTTGTGGGTGAGAACATTTAAGCTTTACTCTCTTAACAGCTTTCAAGTGTGTAATACAAGATTGTTAACTATAATCACCACTCTATACATAAGATCCCCAGAACTTACTCATATCTGAAAGTTTGCACCCTTTGACCAGCAACTCCCCATTTCCCTTAACCTTCGGCCTCTATTCTATATTCTATTTTCTGTTTCTGGGAGTTCAGTTTTTTAAATTCCACATATAAGTGATATCATACAGTATATGTCTTTCTCTGTCTGCCTTCAAAGTCCATCCATATTGCTGCAAGTTGCAGGATTCCCTTCTTTCTCATGGATGAGTAATATTCATATGTATGTATTATTTATATTATATATAACATACAGAATTTCATAATCTATTATAATATATAATCATAATATATTATATAACTACATATAGTATTATAATTATATACCTATAAAGAAACATCTTTATCCATTCATCTATAGATGGACACTTAGGTTATTCTTAGTTTGTTTCCATATCTTTGCTATTATGAATAATGCTGCAATGAACATAAAAGTGCAGATATCTCTTCAAGATCTGATTTCATTTCCTTTGCATATATACCCAGAAGTGGGATTGTTGGATCATATGGTAGTTGTATTTTGAAATTTTTGTGGAATCTACATACTGGTTTCCATAGTGGCTGCACCAATTTACATTCGCACCAATAGTGCACAGGTTTCCCTTTTCTCCACATCCTGCCCAGCATTCATCTCTTGTCTTTTTGATTATTATCAAATAATAATAAGCATTCTAATAGATGCAAGGTGGAATTTCACTGTGGTTTTGATTTGCATTTCCCCAATTAGTTGAACATTATTTCATGTACCCATTGACCACTGGTATGTCGTATTTGGAAAAATATCTATTCAGTTCCTTTGTTCCTTTGCCCATGTAGTAATAATATTGTTTGGGTATTTTTTGGTTATTGAATTGCCTGTTTTCCTTATATATTTTGGATCTTAATTCCCTATCAGATTAGATATATGGTTGGCAACTATTTTCTCCCATTACATTGTTTGCCTTTTCATTTTGTTGGCTGTTTCTTTTGCTGTGAAGAAACATTTTAGTTTGGTATAGTCTAATTTATTGATTTTTGCTTTTATTACTTGTACTTTTGTGTCATAGCCAAAAAATTGTTGCCAAGACCAATGTCAAGGAGATTTTTCCCTAGTTTTTCTTCTAGGAGTTTTATGGTTTTGGGGTCTTATGTTTAAGCCTTTGATTGTTTGGAGTCAATTTTTTTAAGTTGTGTAAGATAGGGGTCCAATTTCATTCTTCTGAATGTGATTATCCAGGTTTCCTAGCACCATTTATTAATGAAACTGTCCTTTCCCCCTTGAGTATTCTTGGCTCCCTTGTCAAATATTATCTGATAAGGTATGTGGGGATTTATTTCTGGGCTCTTGATTCTGTTCCATTGGTCTATGTGTCCATTTTTATGTCAGTACCATACTGTTTGATTACTATAGCTTTGCAGTATAGTTTGAAATCAGGAAGTGTGATGCCTCCAGCTTTGTTCTTCTTTCTCAGGATTGCTTGGCTATTCAGGGTATTTCATAGTTCCATAAAATTTTAGAATTGTTTTTCCTAAAAAAAAAAGTCATTGGAATTTTGATAGGGATTACATTGAATCTAACTATAGATAGCTTTAGTTAGTACAGTCATTTTAACTATACTAATGCTTCTAATCTATGGACATGGGATATCTTTCCATTTATTTGTGTCTTCTTCAGCTTCTTTCATCAAAGTCTTCAAGTTTTCAACGTAAAGATCTTTCACCTCCATGATTAAATTTATGCCTAAGTATTTTATTGTTTTTGATGCCATTGTAAATGAAATTGTTTTCTTTATTTCTTTTTTCAATATTTTATTGTTAGTGTATAAAAACACAAGTGACTTTGGTATGTTGATTTTGTACCTGCATCTTTACTGGATTCATTGATTAGTTTTAATAGGTTTTTGTTTGTTTGTTTTATGGTGGAGTGCTTAGGATTTTCTATATCTAATGTCATATCTTCTCACCTGCAAACTTTGCAAATCATGTATCTGATAAGGGGCTAATATGCCAAATATTTAAAGAACTCGTACAACAGCACAAAACAAACCAAAAACACAAAAAAATCCAATTAACGATTGGGCAGAGGATCTGAACAGACATTTTACCAAAGAAGAAATACAGATAGCCACCAGGTACATTATAGGTGCTCAACATCACTAATTATCAGGGAAATGCAAATCAAAACCACAATGAACCTCACACCTGTTAGAGTGGCTATTATTAAAAAGACTAATGATAAATGCTGGTGGTGATGTGGAGAAAAGAGAATACTTGTGCTATGCGGGTGAGAATGTAAACTGATGTCATCACTATGGAAAACAGTATGTAGGTTCCTCAAAAAATTAAAAAATAGAGCTATCATATGATCCATCAATCCCACTTCTGGGTATTTATCTGAAAGAAACTAAAGCAGTAACTCAAAAAGATATATGTGTCCTCATGTTCACTGCAGCATTATTTACAATAGCCAAGCCAGGGAAGCAAACCAGGTGTCCATCAATGGATAAATAAAGTTTTAAAATGTGGTATATATTTTAAATGGATTATTATTCAGGTATGAAAAAGAAGGAAATATTGTTATCTGGACAATATGGGTGGACCTGAGGGCATTATATTAAATGAAATAAGTCAGACAGACAAACAGGCAAGAAAAATACCATATGATTTCACTTACATTGGAATAATAATAATAATAAACATTGAACTCATAGATACAAAGGATAGGTTGGTGATTTCCAGAGGTGGGGGATAGGAGGTAGATGGAATGGAGGTGAAGGTGCCCAAAAAGCATTAGCTTCCAGTTATAAAATAAATACACTCTGGGGATGTAGTATAGAGCATGGTGACTATGGTTGATAATACTGTCTTGTATATTTGAAAGTTAAGGGCCTAGATCTAAAAAGTTCTCATCACACACAAAAATGTGTAACTATGTGTTGTGAGGGATGTTAATTAGAATTATTGTGATGATCATTTTGCAATATATACAAATATCAATCGTTATGGTATACATCTGAAACTAATATGTCAATTATATTTCAAAAATAAAAAAACTTGAATTGTACACATTAAATTGGTGAATTGTATGCTATATAAACTATTTGGCAATAAAATGGTTAGAAATGAAAGCGCTGATGGGATAGGTGAGGTGATCCTCCTCACAAAATAAATAATAGGATAGGTTAGCTGAAACTTTTCCAATCTGTATGAAAGCATTTTTTTCCCCCATGAATGCTTCTCAGCATTATATATATTTTGAGGTCAGGAGTAATAAAAGAAAGATAAAATGTGGCTTAACAGTCAGAGGAATAACAGAGTTAGGTAGGAAAGGGCAAAATTCCATGCTTTTTTATATTTATGGCATCCATTTTATAATTTGTGAGGAAAAAGCTAGTTTTATATTGCAAAATCCAGAATAAATGGAATTGTAAGAGAGAAAAATACTATGTAAAACACAGACAAGCATATGGATGTTATAATTTTGTACATCACTTTTCAAATACATCAAACTTAAAGAACTCAGGTTTTACTGATGAGACTCATCTAAAATTGCATAGAGGTTCAGTATCTCCATATGAGAAGTGTTGAAGAAATGTCTCTTTGCTTGTCAGTTGAATGAATGAATGAATGGGAGATGCACTGCAGAGGGTCTGAGAGAGAAAACTTCCAAAGTTTACTAGAATGCACAGTCCTGTATCTAGCACATAGTTGGCCCCTGCCAAGTATTTGTTTTCCTCCTCAGCCTTTCTTCCCCTTCTACTTGCTTCACTTACATTTTTCATCACAGTAGACTTACAGTTCCTGAGTGGAATGTAAAAGAATACGGAGAAGACAATTACAGCTTTCTTGAAATGTTCGCTAAAATTCCTTCAGAAACCATAAAGTGGATTCTGTGCAGTGGATTTTTAAGTTAAAGAGAACACATAGTGCAGCTCCATCATTTTTATTCTATTTAAATACAGAGAATTTATATAGGGACACACTTCCTCATCACTTTTTAGAAATATATTCAGAAAATGCTAATTTTTTTCTAATTTTAGTATATCCATAAAATCTCAAGTTTTATACCTTAATTTGAATATGACACACTAAGAAATATATTATAAAACAACATAATATCTAAGAATTGTCTAAAGAAAATTCTGAATTTACACATTTATTAACTAGTGTTATTATGGACCTATTACTACAGGTAAATGATTATTGATAATTACCTTGAGTGGGGTGGGAGGAGAGTGATGTACCTGTGTGAACTGTGACCAACTGTTTCAGAGGCTGATGATGCTGATAATTTTGAGCTGGAGAGGGTTATCTCAGGTTTGGCAAAGGTATGACTATTCTCATAACCCATGCTCAGGATACGCCTTTTTTTTTTTTTTTTTTTGGGTACGCGGACCTCTTATTGCTGTGGCCTCTCCTGTTGCGGAGCACAGGCTCCGGACACGCAGGCCCAGCGGCCATGGCTCACGGGCCCAGCCGCTCGCGGCATGTGGGATCTTCCCGGACCGGGGCACGAACCCGTGTCCGCTGCATCAGCAGGTGGACTCTCAACCACTGCGCCACCAGGGAAGCCCCAGGATACACCTTTTAATCTTTTTTCTTACCAAGGCTGGGCAAGATATATCTGCAGACCAGGCAGCCAGTACCAAGTATTTGAAACTGAAACAAAAGATGAAAGCTATTTGCGAGGCCTAGGATAATGATTATTCAATTGTCATATCAACGTGGAGCATCTCTCAGCCAAGAAATGAGGATTAGATAGACAAGAAATAGTTTGGGGACAGGACCATGCATTTAGTATCTATTCTGACTGTCCACGAATAATGCAATTTCAAAAATATAATGTGGACCTTATAGTCAACCTGTTCAAGACCTGGTTAACTGCTGAAAGGGCAAAAAGCCAGGCAAAAGGGCCTACAGAACACAACTTGCTCTTTGGTATTACTGCAGCCTGGTTTAATTCAGAATTTGTTTAAATCATATAAAATATTTTACCATGATCTTAACACTGTTGGGAACTTAGAATTTAAATATGAACAAAATAGTGTTCTTGCTCTCTAGATATTTACATTATAATTATCATGGACTAAAATGATTGAAGTCTATGTAGGCTTTTTACTAGTCCTTTTTTACTATAATAATTTATTTATTTTCCACTAAACTTTGGTAAAATTCATAGGGAGAGATGTGTCACCATAATTAGTTCAAGAGCTCAAAGTCCCCAGCACACTCTTGAGATCTGATAATGGTACCAAATTAAATCAAAGAATCCCAAGGCGGTAAAACTCAAGACAATGTGAGCACTTGACAATGTGTGCTCCTTCTCGGGGGAAGGATAATGTCTGTGTCTGTTCTCAGTGCCTGGAAACTCCTCTGCAGACATCATCAAACGCTAATTTCTATTTTTTCTACTCAGGAATAGTGACAATGCTGTCATAACAAAGACATGCTTAAAATTCAACAATGACTTTGAGAGAGATGGTGATTTGATACTGAAATTATTTCCTAAAAGTAAGGAACTATAAACCTAAATGTAGGAAGTATAGCTAAAATACTATGTAAAAAGTTTAAATTGTAAAATATGAGTTCCTCACAGAAAAATGATAATCTAAATCATAAGGAAAAACATATTCCTACATTTTATAAATCAGGACAATATATCTTGCATACATCAAGAATCTCAGCACAAATAAGAATTATTTTAATTCAGTTATTCCTAGTGACTATACGCCAAATGGTTCAGAAAGCTTAATCATTTTTATACAGCAGGGTACAATTAAATACAACTTTTCTTTAATTGAATTCTTCCTGAATAAACCTGAGAAGAGTAGCATCTCCAAGTACCACCTCTTTAACACTACAAATGATACTAACTAAATTCTCTAAAAACTGACTGTAGGTTCTTTCTACAAGATAATCCCAAAGTTCCTAATTGCCCTCATCCTTTCTTCTTTTCATATGCACAATATTAGCTAAGAACAACATGCCCTCCACCAACTTCCAGCTGGTCTAGCTGATTCAATAAACACTTGTTAGAAACTGTGCTAAATGCTTATGCTTCTGAGATGAATAATGTATGTTTCTTCTCTGTTCCAATACAGGAGAAAAACGTACGAAGGAATATTCAGAACCTAACATTGCAAATGAAATATAATAACATTTAGAACTATATACCAGTTCTTAGAGACAAGAGAAGGTGGTAACATTCATTGCATCAGGCAAGATTTCACAGCCCTAAACCAAGTTGTATGAAATAGGTAGAAGCATACCAGGTCAAAGGTATGTGTGTGTGTGTCCACATGTGCATATGCACACATGCGTGTGTGTGCACTTGGGGTGGGAGGACTGGGTTAGGATGAAGATAGTAGACATAGCAAATATTCCAGGAAGAGGATATTCAAAGATGGTATTTCTAAGAGGATGGAACTCAGGTTTCTTCATAGAGAATGCTAAGCACTAAGGTTGAAATTAAACACAATATTTAAGTAATGGAGGAAGAGGAGCAGAGGGCCATGGGGGCATGAATTAGAAGAGGCAAATTTCCCCAAACCAGGTGTCAGAACAGTTTTGTGGGGACAGTGACATCTACACAGAGGCCTGCTTCAGTGATTTCTTCTACCATCTACCCAGGTACCCATGCCAGAAACCAGGTCACCAAAATAACTTACTTGGGTTATTTCACAGGTTTTTGAGATGATCTTGATCCCACCTTGGTTCATTCAGTTCCAGACCCAATAGTTTAAAATAGTCTAAAAATGAAAATCATATTATGTCGCTACTCTGATTAACGACCCTTGTAGTGACAATGTCCAAATTCATAAACAAGGACTTTTGGAATGTGGCCTGTTTACTTTCTTGGACTCATCTTTGCCAGTATGTCCCCCATAACCCAACCTCCCACCACATTGAAGTTCTTTTATTTCCTCAAAGTTGCCATGCTCTGTCTCGGCTACAAATCTTGTCTCTGCCTAGAACCAGTTCTTTAGTATAGAATGCAAGACTTCTGTCTTGTTTAGCTCCTACTTATTTTTCAGTTCCCTACTTAGATATATTTCTTCTGCAAAGAAAGTCCTGACTCTTCAAATCCAAATGACTCCTCAAATTCAAATCGGTGCATCTCCTAGTTTTCTTCTATGCCATACCCTCCTATTCTACCTCTAACTTCTCACTAATGAACAACCAGCCTTTGAGAAACAGGCACCGCCTCTGTCCTCTTCACCATTATATTTCTAATTGCCAATACAACACATGGCTCACAGGAGGGGCTCGATAAATATTTGTTAAATAATGGATAAAATGTAAGACAGCACCAAAAATGTATTATTAAATATAAGCATCCAGATTGGTTCAAGATGGCAGAGTAGAAGGATGTGAGCTCACTCCCTCTTGCGAGAGGATCAGAATCACAACTAACTGCTTAACAATAATTGACAGGAAGACACTGGAACTCACCAGAAAAAATACCCCACATTCAAAGACAAAGGAGAAGCCACAATGAGATGGTAGGAGGGGCACAATCACAATAAAATCAAATCCTATAACTGCTGGGTGGGTGACTCACAAACTGGAGAACACTTATACCACAGAAGTCCACCCACTGCAGTGAAGGTTCTAAGCCCCACGTCAGGCTTCCCAACCTGGGGGTCCAGCAACGGGAGGAGGAATTCCTAGAGAATCAGACTTTGAAGGCTAGTGGGATTTGATTGCAGGACTTCGACAGGACTGGGGGAAACAGAGACTCCACTCTTGGAGGGCACACACAAAGCAGTATGCGCATTGGGACACAGGGGAAGGAGCAGTGACCTCATAGGAGACTAAACCACACCTATCTGCTAGTGTTGGAGGGTCTCCAGCAGAGGCGGAGGTGACTGTGTCTCACTGTGAGGACAAGGACACTGGCAGCATAAGTTCTGGGAAGTAATCCTTGGTGTGAGCCTTCCCAGAGTCTGCCATTAGCCCAACCAAAGAGCCGCGTAGGCTCCAGTGTTGGTCGCCTCAGGCCAAACAACCAACAGGGAGTGAACCCAGCCCCACCCATCAGCAGACAAGCAGATTAAAGTTTTGCTGGGCTATGTCCACCAGAGCAACACCCAGCTCTACCCACCACCAGTCCCTCCCAAAAGGAAACTTGCACAAACCTCTTAGATAGCCTCATCCACCATAGGGCAGACAGCAGAAGCAAGAAGAACTAGAATCCTGCAGCCTGTGGAACGAAAACCACATTCACAGAAAGATAGACAAGATGAAAAGGCAGAGGGCTATGTACCAGAGTAAGGAACAAGATCAAACCCCAGGAAAACAACTAAATGAAGTGGAGATAGGCAACCTTCCAGAAAAAAATTCAGAATAATGATACTGAAGATGATCCAGGACCTCAGAAAAAGAATGGAGGCAAAGATCGAGAAGATGCAAGAAATGCTTAACAAAGACCTAGAAGAATTAAAGAACAAACACCTAGAAGAATTAAAGAACAAATAAACAGAGATGAACAGTACAATAACTGAAATGAAAAATACACTAGAAGGAATCAATAGCAGAATAACTGAGGCAGAAGAATGGATAAGTGACCTGGAAGACAGAATGGTGGAATTCACTGCTGTGGAACAGAATAAAGAAAAGAATGAAAAGAAATGAAGATAACCTAAAAGACCTCTGGGACAACATTAAACCCAACAACATTTGCATTATAGGGGTCCCAGAAGTAAGAGAGAGAGAAAGGACCCGAGAAAATATTTGAAGAGATTATAGTCGAAAACTTCCCTAACATGGGAATGGAAATAGCCACCCAAGTCAAGGAAGCACAGAGAGTCCCAGGCAGGATAAACCCAAGGAGAAACATGCCGAGACATAGTAATCAAACTGACAAAAATTAAAGACAAAGAAAAATTATTGAAATCAGCAAGGGAAAAATGACAAATAACATAAAAGGGAACTCCCATAAGGTTAACAGCTGATTTCTCAGCCAAAACTCTACAAGCCAGAAGGGAGTGGCATGATATATTTAAAGTGATGAAAGGGAAGAACCTACAAGGAAGATTACTCTACCCAGCAGGGATCTTATTCTGATTCAATGGTGAAATCAAAAGCTTTACAGAGAAGCAAAAGCTAAGAGAATTCAGCACCACCAAACCAGCTCTACAACAAATGCTAAAGGAACTTCTCTAAGTGAGAAACACAAGAGAAGAAAAGGACCTAAAAAAACAAACCCAAAACAATTAAGAAAATGGTAATAGGAACATACATATTGATAATTACCTTAAACGTGAATGGATTAAATGCTCCAACCAAAAGACACAGTTTCGCTGAATGGATACAAAAACAAGACCCATATATATGCTGCCTACAGAGACCCACTTCAGACCTAGGGACACATACAGACTGAAAGTGAGGGGATGGAAAAAGATATTCCATGCAAATGGAAATCAAAAGAAAGCTGGAGTAGCAATACTCATATCAGATAAAATAGATTTTAAAATAGACTTTAAAATAAAGAATGTTACAAGAGACAAGGAAGGACACTACATAATGATCAAGGGATCAATCCAACAAGAAGATGTAGCAATTATAAATATATATGCACACAACATAGGAGCACCTCAATGCATAAGGCAACTGCTAACAGCTATAAAAGAGGGAATTGACAGTAACACAATAATAGTGGGGGACTTTAACACCTCACTTACACCAATGGACACATCATCCAAACAGAAAACTAGTAAGGAAACACAAGCTTTAAATGACAAAATAGAGCAGATAGATTTAATTGATATTTATAGGACATTCCATCCAAAAACAGCAGATTACACTTTATTCTCAAGTGCACACAGAATATTCTCCAGGACAGATCACACCTGGGGTCACAAATCAATCTCAGTAAATTTAAGAAAACTGAAATCATATCAAGCATCTTTTCAGACCACAACGCTATGAGATTAGAAATGAATTACAGGGAAAAAACATAAAAAACACAAACACAGAGAGGCTAAACAATACGTTACTAAATAACCAAGAGATCACTGAAGAAATCAAAGTAGATCAAAAAATACCTAGAGACAAATTACAACAAAAACATGATGATCCAAAACCTATGGGATGGAGCAGAAGCAGTTCTAAGAGGGAAGTTTATAGCAATACAAGCCTACCTCAAGAAACAAGAAAAATCTCAAACAATCTAACCTTACACCTAAAGGAACTAGAGAAAGAACAAACAAAACCCAAAGTTAGCAGAAGGAAAGAAATGTTAAAAATCAGAGTAGAAATAAATGAAATCGAAACAAAGAAAACAACAGCAAAGATCAATAAAATTAAAATCTGGTTCTTTGAGAAGATAAACAAAATTGATAAATCATTAGCCAGACTCATCAAGAAAAAGAGGGAGAGGACTCAATCAATAAATTAGAAATGAAAAAGGAGAAGTTATAACAGACACCGCTGAAATACAAAGTATCCTAAGAGAATAGTACAAGCAACTTTATGCCAATAAAATGGAAAACCTGGAAGAAATGGACAAATTCTTAGAAAGGTATAACCTTCCAAGACTGAGCCAGGAAGAAATAGAAAATATGAACAGACCAATCACAAGTAATGAAATTGAAGCTGTGATTAAAAATTTTCCAACACACAAAAGTTGGGGACCAAATGGCTTCATAGGTGAATTCTATAAAACACTTACAGAAGAGCTAACACCCATCCTTCTCAAACTCTTCCAAAAAATAGCAGAGGAAGGAACAAACTCATTCTATGAGGCCACCATCACTGTGATACCAAAACCAGACAAAGATACTACAAAAAAAAGAAAATTACAGACCAAAATCACTGATGAATATAGATGCAAAAACCCCCAAAATACTAGCAAAGAGAATCCCACAACACATTAAAAGGATCATACTCCATGATCAAGTGGGATTTATCCCAGGGATGCAAGGATTCTTCAATATACAAAAATCAATCAATGTGATACACCATATTAACAAATTGAAGAATAAAAACCATATGATCATCTCAATAGATGCAGAAAAAGCTTTTGACAAAATTCAGCACCAATTTATCATAAAAACTCTCCAGAAAGTGGACATAGAGGGAACCTACCTCAACATAATAAAGGCCATATATGACAAACCCACAGGCAACATCATTCTCAATGGTGAAAAACTGAAAGCATTTCCTCCAAGATCAGGAACAAGACAAGGATGTCCACTCTCGCCACTATTATACAACATAGTTTTGGAAGTCCTAGCAATGGCAATCAGAGAAGAAAAGGAAATAAAAGGAACGTAAACTGGAAAAGAAGAAGTAAAACTGTCACTGTTTGCAGATGACATGATACTATATATAGAGAATCCTAAAGATGACACCAGAAAACTACTAGAGCTAATCAATGAATCTGGTAAAGTTCCATGTACAAAATTAATGCACAGAAATCTCTTGCATTCCTATACACTAATGATGAAAAATCTGAAAGAGAAATTAAGGAAACACTCCTATTACCATTGTAACAAAAAGAATAAAATACCTAGGAATAACCCTACCTAGGGAGACAAACGACCTGTATGCAGAAAACTATGAGACTGATGAAAGAAATTAAAGATGATACCAACAGATGGAGAGATATACCATGTGCTTTGATTGGAAGAATCAATATTGTGAAAATGACTATACTACCCAAAGCAATCCACAGATTCAATGCAATCCCTATCAAATTACCAATGGCAGTTTTTACAGAACTAGAACAAAAAATCTGAAAATTTGTATGGTGACACAAAAGACCCCGAATAGCCAAAGCAGTCTTGAGGGAAAAAAATGGAGCTGGAGGAATCAGACTCCCTGACTTCAGACTATACTACCAAGCTACAGTAATCAAGACAATATGGTACAGGCACAAAAACAGAAATATAGATCAATGGAACAGGATAGAAAGGCCAGAGATAAACCTACACACCCATGGTCAAGTAATCTATGACAAAGGAGGCAAGGATGTATAATGGAGAAAACACAGTCTCTTAAATAAGTGGTGCTGGGAAAACTGGACAGCTACATGTAAAAGAATGAAATTAGAAAACTCCCTAACACCATAGACAAAAACAAATTCAAAATGGATTAGAGACCTAAATGTAAGACCGTACACTATAATACTCTTAGAGGAAAACATAGGAAGAACACTCTTTGACATAAATCAAAGCAAGGTCTTTTTTGATCCACGTCCTAGAATAATGGAAATAAAAACAAAAATAAACAAATGGGACCTAATGAAACTTAAAAGCTTTTGCAAAGCAAACTACAAACAAGACGAAAAGACAACCCTCAGAATGGGAGAAAATATTTGCAAATGAAGCAACTGACAAAGGATTAATCTCCAAAATATATAAACAGCTCAGGCAGCTCAATATTAAAGAAACAAGCAACCCAATCAAAAAATGGGCAGAAGACCTAAGTAGACATTTCTCCAAAGAAGACATACAGATGGCCAAGAAGCACATGAAAAGCTGCTCAACATCACTAATTACTAGAGAAATGCAAATCAAAACTACAATGGGGTATCACCTCACACCAGTTAGAATGGGCATCATAAGAAAATTTACAAATAACAAATGCTGGAGAGGGTGTGTAGAAAAGGGAACCATCTTGCACTGATGGTGAGAATGTAAATTGATATAGCCACTATGGAGAACAGTATGGAGGTTCCTTAAAAAACTACAAATAGAATTACCATATGACCCAGCAATCCCACCTCTGGACGTATACCCAGAGAAAACCATAATCCAAAAAGACACATGCACCCCAATGTTCACTGCAGCATTGTTTACAATAGCCAGGTCATGTAAAGAACCTAAATGTCGATTGACAGATGAATGGATAAAGAAGATGTGGTATATATATACAATGGAATATTACTCAGCCATAAAAAGGAACGAAATTGGGTCATCTGTAGAGACGTGGCTGGATCTAGGTACTGTCATACAGAGTGAAGGAAGTCAGAAAGAGAAAAGCAAATATCGTATATTAGTGCAGACATGTGGAACCTAGAAAAATGGAACAGATGAACTGGTTTGCAGGGCAGAAATAGAGACACAGTTGTAGAGAACAAACGTATGGACACCAAGTGGGGAAAGTGCTGGGGGGTGGGCAGTGTGATGAATTGGTAGATTGGGATTGACATATATACACTAATATGTATAAAATGGATAAGTAATAAGAACCTGTTGTATAAAAAAATAAAATTCTAAAATTCAAAAAAAATATATAAGCATCCAAAGAAGTGTTAAATAAAAACTTCTAACACATAAAAATTAAGTCCCCATTTACCTTCTCACTCATTAAATGAAGTCAAAACATGACTTTGGATCACTGTAGATTAATGAAACTTCCATGAAGAAGTGACTAAAGTTACTGTCTAAAATTTACTAAAGTTAATGTCTAAAATAATCATGCATCATACTTAAGGTAAAAACCTGGGCTGGGATCATTCCTTCCTAACATAGACATGTTTAACTGTCTTTATTTTACTTGTAGGAAATATTTTGGAAGTAAATAATATCCCCAGGAAAACTCATTCATGCTCATTCTTTGTATCCTTGCATAATAATATTTTTGCAAGAGGTACAGACACAATTTTATTTTACATTTTGGTTTTGGCACTTAACAATTTAGTTCTGAATCCACCCTTCTGAGGAACCTCTTGAGGACAAGTGTTAAAGTATATGATTCTCTTTTGACTTTTGTTGATGTTTTCCAGTGCTCTGAAACGCTTTCATGTGAGTATGCTGCCCAGTGAATATTTTTATTATTCCATGTGTTTTATTCTAGATAATTATCTATTGATGTAACTGTCTCATTCATGGTTTAGGCTTTTTAGAAAAGAGACCACATTTTATTCATTTCTGCATCCTCAGAGTCTAGCATGGTACCTGACTCATAGTAGACCCTCAAGACATGTTTGTTTGATGGATGAAATAAAGTTTATTTACTTCATCCCTTTTGCAAATATAGCACTTTGACCATTTAAAATACCTTAGTGAATTAGAAGAGCATACTATCTATTTGGCTCTCTAAAATGCAAATGGTATCACATTTTCCTCCTTGCTGAAAGATCCTTTCTTGTTACTTTAATTGCTTAACCTACTGCATGGTTTCATTCATTTACAATCATAATACAAATAACGATAGTTCCTTTTTCTTTTGGCTTAGGACAAAAGAAACATTTTCAGTTTCTTTTTTTCATTTGGTGTTCATCACATTTTCCAGTTTCTTTCTTTTACTTGGCGTTCATCACATTTCCCATATCCCTAGCATTTAACTCAAAGTTTTGTCCATAGAAAACAGTAAACATATATGTCTAAATGAAGAATTCTAAGCAATAAGGATTATTCTCTCATTTTATGGGTAAGTAAAATTGAATTAAAGCAAGATTAAGTAATCTGTCCAAGCCCTCACAGTTTAGTCAACTGCAAAAGTCTGAATCACTTTTCTTCCCTTTTCTGGATGAAAACTATTTTCCTTTTAACACTCAGGCAAAATAGGATGTTCCCAGGAAAATCTTTCCTGACCACCCCAATCTTCCACTCCTACCTCTCCTCTCAAGAAAATGAATCACCCACTTACACATGTGACTTATTTTCAATCTTAAATGACTGTACTCAGCAGACTATCATATAGTAATGTGTTTGTCTCTCCTCTTTTCTTGATGCCCCTGGAGAGAAGATCTATGTCTTTTTCATTTCAGCAATCTTAGTGCTTAGTATGTAATTGGTGCTCGAATCTGAATTTGTTGAATTTGGTTGAAAAGCCAATGTTAAGGCAGTATGTTGAAATATTAACTTAAACTTATATTTCATTTTTATAATCATACTATTATTTTAACCAAATATAATTTAAAAAATCATATAAATCCAATGAACCCTTTTTATAAGGAAACCATATATTGCCTCACACCTCAGTTCTCTGAGATCTGCCTTTGTTCTCACCACTCAGCTGAAACTACCCTCTGGAAGGCCTCTAGGGACACCCAAGTCAATGGCTCCTTCCCTTCTCCAACTCCCCAAATGATCCACCTTGAAAATGATCCATCGCCTCCCTCTCGTACATGGGGCTGGACAGGCCAGGTTTTCTGTGTTTTCTGGCTCTCAGCTTCATCTCTACCCCTCCTCCCTGTTCTCTCTTCTTGCAGCCCATAGAGAAAGGCTCTGGTCTGTTGGTTGCCAATTTCCTACCTGATCTCCTGCTGACACTGTGTGGATGACTCCTACTTCTTTCCTCTCTAGTCTTTCTCCTCAAGGTTGGCCTCACATTTCCACCTGGCAGCCACTCATGCCTAACTGACCCTTTAGAATCTGAAACGCCTTAAGCACAAAACAGGCTGGCATGGCTCCTGCCCCGGCAAAGGCCCCTGCACCGCTCCCCCGGAAAGGTTCCCTCCACCTCCTGTCTCCAGCATCCTCAAACCATTCCCTGTAGCACTGACACATCCATCCTCCTGCCCAAGGCTCAGTCAGTGCACCACTCTGCTGCTCAGCTGCTTGTATTCTCCCATGGTTCCCCAAGCTCAGGGACACCAACGAAGGAGCACACATTAGGACTGGGAAATGTCTGCCCTGACTCGCTTTTATGCACTCCTCAGTCCATCCAAACTCAAGGTTATTTGCTCTCAGATCACTTTGGCGTATTCTTGTTTTTGTGACTTTATTCTCTGCTTTCCGTTCAGCTCCTTAACCTTCTCTCATCATAACTATCCTTATTCTTTGGGTTCATACAAATGCTTTCCTCCATGAAACCTTCAATTCCTTTGTGTTTTCACAGAACAGTTTTGCACATAAGGATGGACATTCATCTATTTTCACCTTTTAATTGGTTTATGTGATAGCTCCTTCAGAAGCAATTCTATAGCTTCCACAGTCTATAGTACTCTGCCCATACAGGAACTGAGGAGTATTTGGTGACTCAGACAATTCTGACCTAAAGACAATTACTTCAGCATTATAGCAGCATCTCTGATGAGAAAGCTAACACCAGGAATAATATTTTAATTAAAACGTAGAAATAAATATCACAGGTTAATTTTGGTTTTTAAAAGCCTGTCTTAAGTGGTGGAGAGATGAATAGGGAGAGCACAGAGCATTTTTAAGGGCAGTGAAAACACTCTGCATGATACCATAATGATGGATGCCTGTCATTATGCATTTGTCCAAATCCAAAGAATATACAATACCAAGAGTGAACCCTGAGGTAAACTGTGGACTTGGGTGATTATGATGTATCAGCATAGACTCATCAATTGTAACACATGTACTACTCTGGTGGGGGATGTTAATCATGGGGGAGGTTATGCATGTGTGGAACAAGGGGTATATGGGAAATCTCTGTACTTTCCTTTTAGTTTTGCTGTTAACTGAAAACTGATTTGTATTTCCCTGATGATTAGTGATGTTGAACATCTTTTCATGTACCTGTTGGTCATTTGGATAACTTATTTGGAAAAATTTCTATCTAGTGCCTCTGCCCATTTCTTAGTCAGATTGCTCCTTCCCCCTCTTCCTTCCTTCCTTCCTTCCTCCCTCCCTCCCTCCCTCTCTCCCTCCCTCTTTCTCTTCCTTCCTTTTTTGCTACTTAATTTTATGAACTCTTCATTTATTGGTTTGGCCAAAAAGTTCATTCGGGGTTTTCTGTAACATCTTACGGAAAACCCCAAACTTTTTGGCCAACCCAATATTTTGGCTATTAACCCTTTCTGATACATGGTTTGCAAAATCGTTCTCCCATTTGGCAGGATGCCTTTTCATTTTGTTGATTGTTTCTTTTGCTGTGCAGTAGCTTTTAGGTTTGATGTAGTCCCATTTATTGATTTTTGATTTTGTTGTTTGCGCTTTTGGTGTCATATCCATTTGAGTCACGGTTTACTGTGAAATATTCAAATGAGAATCTCTGGCCCAGAGAGGTAAGACTGTATACATATTACCTGGAATAGGACATATTCATATTCCATTAATTCATATTAAGACCAGAGTCAGTTGCACTGTGGGGAGTTCAAGGAAGCTAAGATACAATGTGAGGAAACTGCTACTGCGAGAAAGTGGGTAGAATAAGATCAATACAAGATATTCCCACATCACTGTATCTTTTCCCTTCAACAAACATTTTGTAGGGAGCAAGCCTCACGCATGTAAATCACTTTAGTGTATGACCACACAATCCGTCACCTACCACCTCGTCCTCATTCTTCATGGATCAACCTTCTAAAAGTTGAAAAAAGAAGAGATTTTTTTTCCTGGTTGAGGTAATCAAGGAAGGTGTTAAGAAGGAAGGTGACATTTGAATTGGACAAATTCCAACAGAGTCAGGAAAGATTTTAATAAGCAGCAGTTCCAAGATATCCGAGGATCTATTTCTATGAGTACATGTTATAAATTCCCAGAAATGGGTCCTAGAATAAATGCCTGTAAAATGCCTCTGGGAATGTATTATATATTCTAGATTCCTGGAAAATAAGTGTAACTAAAACAAAATAAGGAAAAGGAGACAAAAAGAGGAAGAAAAGGAAAGTAGTACACACTAGTTGAAATAAATATGCTTCTTCAAATCATCAATCTGAGTTAAGTAATTAGTAGGCTATTAAAAATGGATATTCAACTCCCCAAATAAATATTTATGAATTGAGAACATTTTTGCAAGATTTAGCTAAGCCTCAAATCCTGGAGTCAAAACCATTCACCACAGCAATTCCGTTTACTGTGCATTTATGTGAAAAATGAACACAGCCTTATTTAATCTTCACAATTGCCTACAGGTTAAGTATTATTATCCGCATTTTACTGATGAAGTATCCAGGCTTAAAAAGTATAGACGCTCAAAGTCACAGAGCTGCAGTATTGCTTCCCGATCAGGGAACAATTGTGAACCATAAAATAGCAGCTAGGGGTCTCAGCATTAAGTCAAATTTGCTTTTGCTCATTTTCAGACCCTACCCCATGACCTCAACTTACGCTGTAGTGGTTGAAATGTGAGCCAAATGATTTGGGGTTTAAATCTGAATTATAGAAATTCTTAGTATAGCCATATTTATAAATTCTTTGGGTCTTAGTTTTTCCATATGTGAAAAACTGGGAATGATAACTGAGCCTAATTCCATTGTGTTGTTATAAGGATTACATGAGTTAGTTTTTAGAAGAGTGCCTGGAAAATAGTAAGAACTCAATGAATGTTACCTGCCATTATTATTCTTTGGGACCAAGTTAATGACTTAATTCTCTTCTTTTTAACTCTGTTATCTGAGTTACCCTCTTGACCCCAACTAACTCCAGGATCTCCATTTCAAAAATATTTTAAAAATACTAATAACGAGGCTACAGATAGTTGCTCTTAGGGGGTATACTTTAAGGCTCATCAAATATTTAATATTAATGAAAATCATAAGCTATTATATTGAGACAAATCAGAATGTACTGCTCTCTGTTCTGGCATTAATTTTTCTTCTTTTATTCTTTCCCCAAATTTGGGTCAACGGCAAGTGTTTCAAGGAATGCTTTTAATATCCATTATTTTGAGACATGTATAAATCACTGCAGGGTATTTCAACTACATTTCTTTCTCTTAGGGTTCCTCTACCATTCTCTCAAGACACCTACAGACCAAATTACATTTTTAACTATTTAATATTATTCCAACTGATAGAACATAAGTAAAACAGACAAACACACATACACTGATAAAACAAAATAAGAAAATATCCTCCAGAAACCTCAAAAAACACTGAACACAAAAACATACAAAATAAAACTCTTGTTTCTTTTTGAGCTATATTGATGAACCATCAAATAAACACCAAGATGACAAGTGGTCCATTTTCTTTTTTTTGTACTTTGGTTACAGATACAACCTATCATTCTAACCAGATTATTTATGAATGTATGGAATCAAAGGCTGAAGGATCAGTTGAGATTGTGTATTGACCCAACTGAACTCTTAAATGTTTAGAAAGGAACTCAAAATTGATATTTTGCTGCGTATGGGAAATTAAAATCAACTTCACTTTGCATACTTCAGGATATAAATTATAAAAGTCCTTTGCCTTCTCCATTCTCCTGAGATAACAAGTGTGAAATGATCTAACATGGACTGAAACATGCATAGCAGGCACTCAAAAATGGTAGTTCTACCATCCGTTTTTCTGTAATAACTTATAAAGAATATAAGCATATATAACAGTAAGCAAGACAGCATAAGAATTCAAAAGGACACTGATTTGGGTGGTAGGAGTCAGTTGGGTTCATCTCAATTTCTTCAAATGCAAAATGAAGTGGTTCCTGATTTTAAAGATTGAATTTTTCTATAGTGTAAATAATTTTACAGTCTATGAGCAAAGCAAGCATTTTTTCACAAAAGCATTATATACTTTTAAATTTAGATTGCAAATAGGACAGATAGTATAAAACCAATTTATACGATATCATTCTTGTATATCTTTTGATTTACAAAATGTACTAAGAACAGAAGGACGAATATGTCCAATAACTAGCAGAACTGAAGTCCAGGCAACCTGTAAGAATAAAATACACTATATGTGTGTGTTTTATACACTCTATCTATATAACACATATGTAAATATATAGGTATATATGTATGTGTATATATACATATATATATATTACATGAATACTATTTTAAATTGGTAGCTAGTAAAACTTAAGCTTAAATTTTACCCTGGGGCTTTTTAAAGACCCACTCTCAGTCAGCTCCTACCCATTTGTTTTTACATTCATGCACTAAAACAATAAATGGATATTTTGTAGACTTGCTTAGGTTTTCAACAGAGGCATCTGGTATATTATTTTCATTTTGTAAAATAATTCATAAAGAAGAGCAAAAAATATATATTCGTATAAGAAATGTCACTGCAAGTATTTGCCATTTATCAAGTAACTAACTGCTAATTGTACTAGATCTCTGCCTCTCTGAATTGTTTGCCTGTCATAGCCTCCATATGGGTCCATAAACATAACTGGTCTTACACAGCATCAGCCAATGTGGGTGTAGTGAAAAGCACATGGGTTTCAGATGATCTGGGTTCAATACTAAGCTCTACCGCTTAAGTAACTATTGATATATAGTTAATTTCAGTTAAATAGTATAACATCCACTAAAATCTATGCCCTTATGTTTCAATGAGACTGGTGATTACACATTCTCTCCTTATCAGATACAATGAATTGGTTTAAGTTAAAAATATGAAAGCTTTACACAAGTGTTCATCATTATTAGAGTTGATATGGCATCCCAGTGTCATCATCCCTTTATCCTGTGGCTGTTAGTTTCTTTCACACGCAATTCTGTCCATTTAACGTTCTAAATATTTCTTAAATCTCTGCTTTCATCTTCATCCCTACTACCACCTCACTAAGGCAGGACCTCATGCTCTGTTTACAGCCTCCTCCCTTTTTATGCCACTTAAAGCCATCTTGTAAGAAAGATGCCACAATGATGAATCCCAAAACACAATCAGACCATGCTATAGTCCTATCCAACATCCTAAAGTGATTCCTTGTAAACTACAAAGTGAAGTTCAAGCAATAAAAGGGCATTCATAGCCTACCCTAATCTTACACCTGAACTACTTCTCCAGACTCATCTCTCACCACTTCCACCCTCAACATTTCTAAACACTAACTTAATGCTCTTCTCATTAAGAATTCCCTTCTCCCCTTCACCAGGTGACTATCTCCTACCTAACTGTTACGAATTAACTTGAGGACTTTCCAAGGCATGGCTAATAGGCCTAGAAGGCATTCTCACATACAAACTAATTTCCCTGTTATAATACACCTATTTATTTATGTGTCTATCTTTCTGGCTAAAATGTGAGTTCTTAATGATGGAGACCTTTTTTTCTTTGTCCTTCTAGCACCCAGGCTAATGCCTAGCACATATTAGGCACATTTGTTGAATATATATTGTTGTTTCTATCTGAACCACATCTGAGCCAAAAATCTTTACACAACACCAAGAAGCCCGAAATTGAAAATCATCAAATTAAAACAATAATAAGCTGGAATAGCCACATGACAAAGACAAAAATAATATTATTCCAAAAGTTAATCCACCATTCCTATGTTTCAAAGGCAATCTCATTACACCTAAATATTTCAGAGATATTTTGAAAAAATCAACTGCTTCCATTCATCATATCTAAATAAAATCACATAGCAATTATTAATGGTAATTGTGAGAAATATTTTATAAACTTTAATTTGAATGGTAATATCCATTTTGATAAAAATTTAAAGGAAAGATTGAAAATGATGTCACATGGGCCACATTGAGGAAAAACATATTTTTAAGTGAAGTGAAGATTGAAGGGTCCTGGGAACTAAGCCAAAAACTAAATATGTAGCAACTACAGTGACACATTAACCCTCAAACAATAATTACCTTCCTACTGCAGTTATTACGTGAAAGATTATTCTTTCAGGGATTGATTCAGAATATTTTACCATATTAAGTAAAATGCAGCTGGGTCACAGATACTAAGAGAAAAAGAGAAAACCAAAAAGAAAAAAAACATCTATGATACACGTTTTTAAGTTATGTATTTCCCTCCATTAGAGTTCTAGGTTTCTTTCTGTTCTCATTTATTAATAATTTTGAACATATCTATACCCAGATTTGGGTTTTCTTGGCCTTTCTTTTTTCATATAACTAGTCCCTTAATGCTTCCTCCTGAGTCTTATCTTCCAAGCTCTTAATCAACATTTCCACTTTCTTCTGGGCTCTAACGTTACCAGTTGTCCTTTAAAAATGTGGCCATCTGCAAGTAGCAAATAAATAACTTCTAAACTCTTTTCATGCAATAGATTTCTTCTTTAGATTGGTTAATATGATTCCCAGCTAGTCCAGTAAGTGACTTTGCATAATAATAAGCAATTTGTAAATGGCCTAGTCCAGTTCAGCTATTCTTTTTAAGCATTTCTATTCACTGTTAAGTTTTTAAAATGCTTTATAATCATCTTTGCTTGATATTCTTCATAATAAAATTGTGAAATAGGTCAATATGAAACTCACTGGAATCTAAGTTTCTCAGAGATACTACATAATTAGGTTTTTATATTTCTCCAAGGTAAAACAGAGGCTAGCCTCAAAAATATTGGAAGAAAGAATTGGTAATAGTGTCACTTTATAAATTCGCACAGAATTGATGAAACATTCCTAAGGACTTGAAAAGGTACCACTGAACAGATGAGTTTGCTAAACCTTTACATGAAGGTCACCTGACAGCCTTGCGGCACTCTGCGTTTAGAGTTGGATTGCAAGAAGAATTCCTGAAGCAAAATTCCAGATGCAGTCTCCTTCACAATAAAAATGATTCAGCTTTCCTACCCAGCCTCTACAACTAACATCAATCCAATTTCCCACTAACTCTGCTAATTCTTCCTCTGCCATGGGTTTTGAACCATACTCTAAGCCTTAACTCTCCTAAACATCCTCCAGGTTTAGACCTATGTCGCTTCACCTAAGGATTACTCCATTTAACCACTTACATCAATTTTGAAATGCCCTGTATTTTGGCATCTAAAATATCTGGCTGCCTTATTTTCTTATCTGGCTGCCTTCATTTTCTTTTGGGGTTCTTTTTTCCCTACAAACTCCTTCTATGCCACTTGTTCCTGATGGGTTTACATTCTGCAGGATGATATATTTTGAGCTCCTCTCTCCTTAGTCTATGTAATTCTGAGGTGATCTTATCAACCACAACAGCTTCTAGCAGCACTTCTCTGAAATCTTTCAAATGTCTCTCTCTCCAACCTGGATGTTTCTTCTAAGCGGAAACATATGCCCCCAATACCTATTAAACATCTCTAATGGATACTGCATAAATACCATAAACTTTATATGTCAAACCAGCTTCCTTCAAATGTTTCTCATTTTGAATCTTAGTAAACATAATCACCATCCACTCAGGAAACAAGACCCTAAATCCTGGAGTCATACCAAAATGTTCTCTGCTTCACTTTCCACATTCAGTAAAACTTTATTTCTCCAAAATATTTGAGAAACTACTATGTACCAGATATTAAGCCATGTGCTAGACATACCGCAGTGAGCAAGGTAGACATCATTCTTATAGAATTTACATCCTAATGGAATGTACAGAGGTAAAGAGGCCATTCATATGGTAATCTATGTGAAAGACATTCCCAAGAGTTTGACAATATACAACCTATGGAGCTGTATATGGTAGTCCTGCAGACACAGTGTCAAAAGAACAAAAGTATCATGTTCGTTATTACTTTTTTTACTATGCCTCTGCATTATAATTTTCCTGGACTGCCACAATAACTCTCTAACCATTTTCTGTCTTTTTTTCCTAGTCCCTATTGTATTCATCCACTACAACGTTGCCAGAATAATCTTTCTAAAATTCCAAGCTGACCATAACCTTATCATGCTAAACACCACCTATAGGATACAATCCAAAGTCCTTAAACCGGCCTACAAAGCCTTCATGATAGAGCCTCTTTATCCTCCATTCCTCCACACATTCTCCACTGCGGCCATGCTAAGCTCCTTGCCAATCTCCATGCTCAGAGTACTCTCTCACTGTTCTAGGCCTCGAAACATGCTCTACCATAAATAATCCTCCCCATCTGAATCACTTCTTGCCCTTCACATTTATCCCTGGCATCAATCTCTATAAAGTCTTCCTTAAGATTCATCATGGTCCTATGGGTGTCCCAACTCTGCTCTCTCATGTCACCCTGCCATATGCCCAACATATTACTTATGGAATCAGATTATAATTACAAGTTTGCTTCTCTTTCCTGATAGACGATATGTTTTTGAGAGTCAGGGACCCTGCTTTGCTCATTTTCATATTTTTGCTTCCTCTAACAGTGCCTTGCATGTAGGAGTTCCTCGATAAATAGTTGGTGAATAAATTAATTGGTGGCAAATTGTCTACCTTGCATAATGATATTGGGTTTTTCCTCATATACCATGTTATGAAGTCATACCTATCTCGGAATGGACAGTAGTTTCCTAGTCTAGGAGGCCACTCACCCTTCCTGTCTCCATTCCAGGTCCTTCACAGTGTCTAATAAGAGAATCCTTCTGAAAAATGGCAGTCTTACAATTCCTTCAAAGTACAAGACTCACTTCGTGAAGGAAGCCCTCTTCATTACTTCAATAGAAATAGTATATTCTTATTCAGAACTCTCCATGTTTTAACACAGGAATAGATATTTGCCTACTTTTTTGCTAAGAAACTTTTCTATGTATATGTGTAATAGGGAAGAACAAATCTGACTCCATACTGGATCTGTTTATTTTACTTTAACCTTCCTGTTCTATTGTTTTTGCTACAAGTTAAAAATGTTGCCTACAGCCTGAAATATACAGGATAGCCCATTCTCAAGGCTCTGAGAATGTTTAAAGGTATAACACTTCTCCATTCATATAGAGATAAAAAGTTGCAGAACAGAGAATAACATTTATGACCGGACCTGCCTGGACAGCTACAAGAACAAAGGATTCCCACACCAAGAAGTCTGCACTGACCAACCATACACCCTCCCCTTTTAGTATAAAAGAAGTCTGAATTCTAACTTGGATAACATCGTTCTTTGGGACACTAATCCACCATCTTCTTGGTCTGCTGGCTTTCTGAACAAAGTCGCTATTCCTTACCCCAATACCTCAACTTATTGGACAGTCGTGCGGTGAGCAGTACGAGATTGCACTTGGTAACGTATGTACTCTCTTTACCATGACTGTATTAAGAGCCATAAGAATAAAGACTCTTCTGTCTTTGAGTTGTCTCTATTATCTACCCATTGCTGTAAGTGTGACAGGTATTTAATATATCCTTTTTGAAAAACTTCCCTCTGGATTCTGGTCCCAACATGCTGCCACAACTATTCTTACGAATTCAATTATTTTCTATTTCATCTGATTTGATTTCTTAGCAGTGTCTATCAAAGCTGACCGCTCTCTTTCTTGAAAGATGGACTTTGCTTAGCTTTCCTACACTATGCCCTTCTGATTTGTCTTTTGTCTCTCTGGCTACTTCTCAGTCAGCTATGGAAGCTGTTCTTTAACCGAACCATTAAACCTTCTTCCTCAGAGGTGCCTCCTTCTCCCCTGGGTCCACTTCCCATCTTACTCTTCACAGCTCAATCAATCTGTGCTTTTTATAGCCTCATTTTGAAAGAGGTAGGAAAGTAACTTCATTCCGTCTAATGTATGGAAGAATGTGTTTTAATGAGCATAGTTCCTATGGCAATATTGAACGGGGGGGGGGAAAGAAGAGAAGAGCAAACCACTGGATGATTTTAGAAAAAAATTTCTGCAGATATATAGCATTAAAAGGACATTTTGTGATTAAGTTTTATAAAGACAGGGTTATGTGGAGGGCAGGGAAACTTAAGGGTTGTTTTGTTCTGTAAAATGTAACATGGGGATTCAGATCATGTTAGCGAATATAAAATCACCTGTGTTTGTATGATCTGGCTTTAAACCACCAAAGAGAGTACTGTGCATTTACCCCTGCAAAAGTTGTAACAGGCTTCCTCAGGCAGAAGTGTTTAAGAGTCTGATAATGTCCAGTAACTTACTTAAAAGAGGATAAAACAACACACCGTCAGGCAAGCAATCGGATTTAAATAGAGCCAATTTAGAAAGCACAGTGCTTTAGTAAATTCAGAAATTAATCCAGATTAAGACATTTTGCTTTCAGGATCTATTTCAAAAGACCAATTCTACAGCTCTAACTTAGAAGTGCGAGCAGTGGAGGGAGTCAAAATGTATACGCTATAAAAATCCTCATGCGTTCAAAAGCATACCTTCAAAAATTATAGAGCAAAGTCATCAGATTGAATTATTTCGAAATGATAGAAATATAGCTTATTGTTTTAAAGAATAAATCCATTGGGAATGGGGAAGATTGTAATTTATTCTGATATAAAGAATCTAGAAATTTAGATAATATATCTGAAACACATTTCTGTCTTTTGTATAACACAGTTTATGTTAAATTGTTTGTTCAAGGAGTTATTTGATCTATACGTTTCATCCAGAAAACTGACACATTTCTCCTATGCACATGAAGTAAGTTACTGACTGAAGTCCACAGGTCTCTAAAGCAAACTTAAGAATTTAATTGAAATTTTATTGCCACATACGCCTATCCAATCAAGGAGAAACTAGTGATTTTTTATAGTTCAGAATTGTGTTCTGAGAGCTAAACTTTCACATCTGAGTTCAACGAACTCCCAAAGACAAGATGCATAAGATTATATAAGTGAGACACATGAAATCAAGTGATTCCATATATAAAAACCCACCACTTTGCCTAAGAGAGGATGCATTTTGTTCACTGTTATTCCTGAAATTTATTCTGTTTATATAACATGAACACACAGTATCTATGATTATAAATTTCTTGGTAACCCATTGTTGGGATTTGTTTAAACTATTTTTAGTGACGATAATCTTTATCTCTTGTATAAATAAGTATTTCTTTGTGACCTTCATGACCAACTTAAAAAGTTCTTTGAAAATCGTAACATGACCTTACCTTGCTTCCATTTTCTCTCGCTTCTTGTTCCATCTTGAGGTCAGAAATTAGCAGATTCTTATATTTGTTTTTTCCATTACTGCTGTGGTCATCTATTCTGTATTCTGAAGTCAGCTGTGCTGAGAGGGGACTGTCACTCAGGTTCAGTGGCTGCTCGTCCGGCTCCAGCCCAGTTTTGCCATCACCGTTAGAGTCGCCCATCTCCCTGCAGTGTGTTCCCCCTGAAGCAATTGAACTATGCCCCAGAGTCTCATTGCCATTAAAGCTCTCGGCAGCAGAATCATCTGTTGGAAAGAAAAATTTATATTTTGATTTTATTGATATGCTAATCAGTTTCTACTTCAACTAGCATTTTTTTTTTTTGGTACAAGATATAAAAGGAAAATTTATAATGATAACAGGATAAATGTAACAAGAGGTATAACAATATTCATAAACAATACCCCTAAAAATTTGCTATGATTTTGATTGGGATTGAGAACTTACAGCTTGACAATATTGAATCTTCCTAGTCATGAACATGGAAGACGTCTCTATTTACTTAGTTCTTCTTTGATTTTGTTCATCAGAGTTTTGTAGTGTTCCTCATATATATCTCATACATATTTTGTTAAATTTATACCTAAGTATTTCATTTTGGCATGCTAATGTAAATGATACTGTGGGGTTTTTTTTTGTTTTTTGTTTTAAACATCTTTATTGGAGTATAATTGCTTTACAATGGTGTTAGTTTCTGCTTTATAACAAAGTGAATAAGTTATACATACACATATGTCCCCATATCTCTTCCCTCTTGCGTCTCCCTCCCTCCCACCCTCCCTATCCCACCCCTGTAGGTGTTCACAAAGCACCGAGCTGATCTCCCTGTGCTATGCAGCTGCTTCCCACTAGCTATTTATTTTACGTTTGGTAGTGTGTATATGTCCATGCCACTCTCTCACGTTGTCCCAGCTTACCCTTCCCCCTCCCCATATCCTCAAGTCCATTCTCTAGAGAATAGACTCAACTAGCATTTATTGAGCTCCAATTGTGTGCTTGGCATTGTGCTACCTAATTTTACATATAATGTGTAGTTTATCCTTAGCAATAAACTTGTGAAGTAGCCATTCTTATTTTTAATCTAGTAGGCAAATTTAGGCACAGGAAGTGAAGTAAAATAATTAGAAGATAAAATAATAAGATGAAACAAAGAAAACAGTTCAATCTCAAATGCAATCTCAGAGAAAAGTAAATTAAAAAAAAAAAAGCGAGAACAAGATATTTGCCAATTATTTTGCAAGTAGTTTTTGTTTTTCCAGGGAGAACAACCAGATTTGGTGAAAATTCTCTGATGAAAGCATCTTCCACCTTGCTAGTGGGGTATATACTGGTACAAGCTATGGGTGTTTAATATGCATCTGAAACATTAAAAGTGCTCAGAAACTTTGCTCCAGTCATTATGAAGACTCTTAAGCCTAAGGAGTTTAATCATTGCATGCATCTCTGTGCAGGTAAAAAGACAGTTAAATCAGTGTTGTTTATAATACGAGATTTAGAAATGATATAAATTATCAAAAATAAAAATTTGGCTTAACATATGTTGGAACGTTTAGATTATGGAATTAATCAATATTCCATTTTAAATACACAAGAAAATGTGAGTCATGAGGCACTGACTGGAAAAAACTAGCTACAGAAAGGTGTGGTCGATATGATCCCGATTTCATAAAAAGAAAACACATAAACACAAGAACAAAAAGACTGAAAAGTTGTAGTCCAAAACGTTAATACTGATGTCCTCTTAACAGTGTGGCACTGGATTTTCTAATACTCTCTATTATCTACTCTATGTATAATTTATAATGTATTATAAAATGTACCATTTATAATATATAATTAAATGTATATATAATTTTTCTATAACAAAAATGGAAAAACTGTAGAAAAAAGGGAAAACGGAGAAGCAGAATTAGGAAAACTTTTCTGGCTTTAAAATATATAATAAGCTTGTTTAGAAGAAAATATATCAATAACAGTGTACTCAGAGTCAGAAATAAAATTTACATAAAAAATAAAATTCTGTTTCTCTTAATTTCCTCTTTACATTTATGATAAGAATTTACTATTAATTTTAAAGGATTATGATGGACAAAAGTATTAAACTGTTTCCTTTAGGGCAGGGCTATCAATGAAACCATGTAAATATCAGTGAGCAAGAGTAGTAATATTCAGTGATTTTTTGTGACTATTTTGTTTGATTTCTGCTATTCTCAAATATGCTTTCCTTTTGTAAGGTGTAATGAAATATTTGATGCCATCTAATCAATTAAATTCACAGAAATAATGTTTACATTCTGAAGGAGTAGTACAGCTCACTTCATTCATTTGTTCAACAAACATTTACTGAGTGCCTATTTTTGGCCAAAAGGGGGTTAAATATTTGACCAATAGAGACCCCAGCAGCTTCAATGAGTCAATGAGTTCACAGATAATTTAAAGAGACAGAAAAATAAACATTCAACTAAACTACAGAGTAAAAAAGGAACAAGGAATCCAGAACAAGGGATAAAGGCATCAGAGAAGGTTTCTAAAGAAGGTGGCTGAATTCCAAAGCTTTAACCAGGTGAAGAGTTGGGGAAGAGCACTCCGCACCTAGACATCGGCAGGTGCAAAGTCACAGAGGCAAGAATATGCAGGGCACATGAGGAATAAGAGTAGAGAGCTGAATGCAAAAGAGAGGCAGAAGAAAGGAAGACCTAAAAAGGGAGGAAGATAAGTGTTTTGTGTATCAGAGAGCTTGGATTTTACCTTGAGTGTCAAAAGAAGTAATTTTAATTTACTGTGGGAAGTGATGTGAAAAAAATATGCTCTAAAGAGATGACTCTGTCTTGGATGAGAATAGTATGAAGGTGACAAAACGGAAATTGGGGAGACCAGTTAGGAGATGTAGAAGCCATCTAAGTCAGCATTGCTGAAAGCTCAAACTAAAACAGCAGCAGTGCAGAATAAGAGTGGATGACTAAACAAAATCTTAAGAATAGAAAATAAATCGAAAACAAACTTATGGTTACCAAAGGGGAAACGTAGGGAGGAGGGATAAGTCAGGAGATTGGAATTAACATACACACTCTACTATATATAAAATAGGTAACCAACAAGGACCTATTGTACAGCACAGGGAACTCTACTTAATATTCTGTAATAACCTAAATGGGAAAAGAATCTGAAAAAAATGAATATATGTATATGTATAACTGAAACACTTTGCTGTACACCTGAAACACAACCTTGTAAATCAATTATACTCCAATAAAAAAAAAAAAAAGAACAGTTAAGATTGGTAATAGACAGACAAGGGTCCAGAACAAAGCCCAGGTTCCTTGCTCTTGTAAAAAATGAAAACAAAGGGCATTCAGTGTAATTATCAGCAAAATAGTATTTTTAAACAATTTTCAGAACCTGTTTTGTGAGAAAATTAAAACGTGTTCACAGCGCAAGATTCTACTTTTAAATTACTCTGTTTATGTACCCGTTCAAGACCTCATTTGGAGAGAAGACAAGAGAATTTAGGAAACTGGCCATAAGAAATATGACGTAGCAGTTTCCATGGCTATTAATTTGAGAAACTGGTAGCATTCTTTTAACAAGGAAATATCAAGGTTTGAAAAACAAAATTAGGGGAATAACGTATGAGTAATTTGGAATTTTATGGACGTTCTTTTATGCTAAGTCATATGGTTATGCTAAAGTATGAAAGGTCATTTCTGATTATTTCTTTCCAAGAAAATCCAAAGAAGAGTATAATGGACACATTCAAGTCCAATTATTTAATTCATGAAGAAAACTGTGATTTAACATTTGTGAACTAGAATCCTTTAAAAAATAATAAAAGTTTCATGTAAGAAAAGTTTATCAATATGTTAAAAAATATAACACTAAAGATACATTTAAAAACTAAATCTACATTAGCATGAAACAAATCCAATATCAATTATAGTTAAAAATTAAACAAGCTATATCTGTTTCTTTAATCTGATATCATCATACATATTAGTAAATAGTATACCATTTATTCATTTCTCAGGTAAGAGAAACATCATTTATCAGGAGAGTCTTTAATAAAAGTCATGTATTTATAATTTTTGTATAAAGAATAAACAATAAAGGAGAAAATATTTTTAGACAGAGTGGTTCACTCCAGATGTTACCAAGGTAACTAAATTCAACAGCTTTACATATTTCATTCCTGAGTAAATCAGTACGTTTCATGAAGAACAAATTAATTATTCACTCATTTGTAACAAATACATATCCACATATTTTATCTTGTAAATGGTAAAAGAACTGATAATCTCACATGCCACTGTTTCATAAATCAAAATTTAAAACAAAGTGTTTGATGTCTGTATTAGAAAAATTTAATATAAAGAGGTGAGCAGACATTGAGGATACCGTAATGATTTTTTATTGTCTAGCTTCATAAAACCATGTTAATGGCTTTTATTCTCTCTTCCTTAAAGATACTTTTTCAGAATTATAAACCACAAATCTAAGACTCCTGTTTATCATAACAATTCACATCAGTTTACTGCTTTACATGGGAAATCTGCTTCCTTACCCAACAGAGTTTGCTCCATCCTGAGTGGCTGCTGGCATATGGGTACCGGGCTGCTACACATGTAGTGTTTAGATCTGTAGATATGACCTTTAGGTTCACAGGCCCTGATCGATGGTGTTTGTCTCAAATTTCAGCCTGGGTACCATTGAATTGGAACCAAAAACTCTGTATTTGAGTCCCAAGGAAAAACAGCACCTGGAGCTTTGGAAATTAAGGTGCCCAGTGTACCTAGCAACAGAGGAGAATGTGAAATATGATGACAGGTAGTGTGGAATCTAGTGACATCAGGAGGGCAGTTGAATATTTGGGTTGTGTTTGTGCTGAGGTTAGTTTTGATGGGATGAACTTAGTGTTGCCAAGGGGGCTGTCCAAGGGAGCCTGGCTCTTGTCTATCACACTAACCATGAGTGGCAGCCTATTTGTTTACTTCTTTCTCCTTCCCTACTCCCCATTCCCTCCACCAATTAGTACAGACCCTAGAAATACCATTTGTTTAAATTATTTCTAACATCCCCACCAGCATTTTGTGTGAAGTAGTTTCATCAGCACCAGAGTCAATGGTTAGTTCTCCCTATATAAAAAGAATTAACTTATAACAGTGTGTGGTGTATGTATATTTAAGTATATCTACTAATATACATAATATGTATATCTATCTCTCTATCTCTTTCTCTCTCTATATATACATACATATATCTATTTTCTCTCTATATGTATACATGTATATGTATATCTCTATTTCTGTGTATAAATATATGTGATATATATTTGAAATCTCCCAAAGCACCTGACCTACTTTTGTACTCACTTTCAGTAGCTCTTCATTATGGCCTTTAGGCCAAGTGCCTTGGGAAAAATGAATAGGAAAAAAATATATATCATCTTCGTTTGAAGATTAATACTTGGAAATTTAATCCTAGAATGCAGGTCAGATGCTTATAAGGTCCAAAAAACTATTTATTGTTTGCCCCAAAATGCAACATAGTCTCCCATCTCTAGTCCTTTGACTACATTTTGAAGTCAAAACATTCAGACTAAGGAGAAGTTTACTGATGCAGATAAAGTCATACGTGTGTTACATATGCATGCATGACTACTGCTGAAAGGTTATAGGACATTGATTTTAAAATGATCAAACCAATACTGAGAGTAAGAAAGTAACAAAGAGATTCAGTTTCCCAGTAAATTAATTATACGGAAGGGTGTTATCCTTGATGGGAGCTCTTAATTCGGCCCTTGCCATTGGAAGAATGGGCTCTAATTAAAGGAGCAGGATAGTGATGGCAGTGAGATAAGCTACGTGTTCCAAAGCATATAACTTAAGCTCAGCACAATAATTAAATAAGACTAATTCTGATCTACCAATGAGGAAATAATGTATATTCTTTATATTACTTTCTTTACAAATTTTAACCAAATACCTCTTATATGCTAGACACTCTTCTTGAGATTGTGAGTTCATAGAGACTCCACATGGAATTTGTTCTTAGACTATAATAAAAGAATTACAATGCAAGGCAGAAAACAGTATCTATCCTACATGAGTTTCATATAAGGCACAATGAATAAACTAGGTTCTTAGGAGAAAGAAAAGTTGCCTATACATCGCTGGGGATGAGGAAGATATCAGAGAAGGCAGGTTACAAGAGGTGCAGTTTGAAAGAGGTGAGATATATGATGGTGATGGTGGAGGTTATTCTACTTCAGAGAGTATAAAAGAAAAAGAAACACAGGCAGGAAAGAGCTGGAAGAGGACAGGGAATTGAGTATATTCTACAATTCTACATACTAAGACAGGAAACTGTATATTTCAGTAAAGTTGTGGAACTTTTACTCTATATTCCTTTTTCTGGATCACATAAAATCATTAACGGTTCGTTCTCCCAGGGTAGGTACTTGGAGAAGCCTATTGACTATGTGAGGCTAGTCTATTAAAGTCTATCTCTGTTCCCACCTCAGAGCCACTGTCAACTGACTCATAACAAAGCATTCTCCCAGTTCTAAGAGGACCTATTTTTTGAAACGGCCATTAATGTAATAACTTATGAATGGTTTCTTAATTGTCTAAATAAGTTATAAACTACTATTTTCATGCTTACCATTAGCTTGTTTAGGATTTCAAAGAACTAGACATTTTATAGAAAATGATAGGCATTAACATTTTTAATAATTACAATGTAATTTGAAAATATCTCTTATTTTGCTGATGAAGTCGTAGTTACTGTGAATACTGTGTTTTACTGACTACATTTATAATACAATAAAATGTTAACTTTCAGTTAGAGGTAAGTGAAAATTATATAGGTATGGATGTATATGTATACATATATACATGTGTGTATATATAGAGTGCTTTATACAAAGTTGATGTCATTTATATAAATTTGATAATAAGAAAAATGAAGTCATAGATAGCAAAATGAACTAATGCAGCTGAATAAGACATTCATATAGTATTATCAACTCACTCAAGAAGTTATTTACTGCTATAACTTAAAACCAAAACAATTGGTACCGTGGGTCTTTTATGTTCTGTCTCATACAACAAGCAGTATACATGATGATAAAATCTCATTAAATTTAAAGTAAATCTAAGACAATTATAATATAGAAGTTCAATGTTTTCCATGAAAACTGACAGCTAACCACTGGAGAGAAATGCTCAAGAAAACACATTAAATGGGCAATAGAGGGGCTTCCCTGGTGGCGCAGTGGTTGAGAGTCCGCCTGCCGATGCAGGGGACACGGGTTCTTGCCCTGGTCCGGGAAGATCCCACATGCCACGGAGCGGCTGGGCCCGTGAGCCATGGCCGCTGAGCCTGCGCGTCCGGAGCCTGTGTGTGCTCGGCAACAGGAGAGGCCACAGCAGTGGGAGGCCCGCGTACCGCAAAAATAAATAAATAAATAAATAGGCAATAGAAACAAGAAACAATGTCATGTAGTATTATAATAAAGCCATTCTATTAGAAAGTGATTTGAAAATTTATAAAAGGAGCAACTCAGGGCTTTACCATGAATTATCTTAAACTGAAAACTATGTTAAATGAAAAATAGGTGACAGATTTGGGCTAAGTGATTCTGAAAAGAAATATTCTAATTAAAGCTAAAATTATGCAATCCAAAAGGAGTTTCCCCTAATTTGGCATTTAGACAAACAACAACTCAGGAGGGTTTTTTTGCCTTGCCAGTAATAAGTCAGGAAATACTTTATCCTGAAAAGCTGAAAAGCAATGAAAAAAAAAAAAAAGAAAGAAAAAGAAGACCAACTATAACAAGCTTACTATTTGAAGCAAGTGTCATGGAGCTGGATAGGACTTTGGCTATCTTCAAATTTATCCTTACAGCAAGCACTGTTGGGTCTTTCTACCTTATAGAAGCTCCCCTCTCTGGGAAGTGCCCCTGGCTCAGAGTGATAAGACATAAGTAGCCATACTTCTATTTTGTCTGTTAACATTTTTGGATCCGATTCCTTCACTAACTTGAACAAATCAGCCATTATTCTGCCTAATGCGTCCTCTGAGTTCTTGTCCACCAGGTCACAACAAGCCATTTGCTTTCACTCACTGCCATGTCCCAGGATCATATTAATTCTCCGGTTCTGTACCACAGTCTAGTTCACAGGGGACTTTAACTGCCAAACCAAATCCTGCTAGAAACCACCACAGTTCTACATATGATGAAACCATACTAAAATTTCTGGGGAGCAAAAATGGTATAACCATGTCTGCTTTGGTAAGACATGATGATAAGGGATGGATGATAACTCTAAAATACAAGGGCCTGCATTCTCAATGAGGGGGAATCTAGTGTTCTAGAGCATAACTATATACTATACACCCACTCCAAAGTGAAGGATATGTTGTTAAAACTTGACTTCTTTACCAATAAGAAGAAGGCACATCACCTAGTAGGTTTCGTCTGGTGTAGATTACAGTGGAAGGGGATTTTCCACTTGACCTTCATGAAGACAAAATGAATCAGGTATCTGTAGCAGACCAGGATTGTGCATGGAGCCGGCGGTAATCCCTAACAGGAGAATTTTTGTCAGGACAACCAAGGTTTTAGTGTAAGGCAATGTATTTTTCCTTGAGTGACTTTGCCTTTTGATAAGAGCTCCTAACTCTTTTCCAGTTGGACATCATGAACTGAGCACACTTGGTCCACTAAACATTGTATTTAGGCATGCTCAGTAGTCCTTCCTCATCAAGTAGAAGTGCAATATATAGAAATGAGTCTGTTCAGCCCCAGCGGCGTGTGAGCAGGTTGCTGAAAACTGTCACACCATAGTTGTTTCTTTCATCTCTGCCTAAGTGTCTTAAAAGAAGTTCTTTATAAAATCTGAGAACGAAAAATGTCAGCCTGGTTTCCATAACTCTGTGAAACACTGCAAAGGTACAGTCATTTCATGGAGAGACCCAAATATAGAAGAAAATCCACTAAATGGGCAAGACTTTGAGCAGTAAGTCTAGTTGTATATTCTCCTTAGAACAAAGATAATCTACAGTTATTTTTTACACAATTTCTTTGGCAGCAGCCAAATGGTATAGAGACATGAAAAAGAAGAGTTTGGAGTATTTTTAAAGAGAAGTTGGAGGAAGGATGATATTTGATAGATCTTTCACAATAGGCTAAGGGCTTAAAATGTTCATATCCATGTTAATTTCCAACAAGACCCCACTAGCATAGGAGTTGAACTTCATAATGAAGTGTACAGAATGACTTTTCCTGTGGACATCAATCATCCTACCTGCCAAACCTAGGTTTGCTCAGTGGGATCATGAATTGCGTGGCAATTAAAGTGGGGGTAGAGGATACACATGGGCAGGCACTGGGGGCTTCCATCACCATGTTGATCTGAGTACCCAGTTTGCCAACAAAGTACCCAATCTTAAGATCTTGATAAAGTACAAAAATCTGAGAAGCTTGCTAACTTCTCTGTGGCAGAGCACTTGTATTTGATGCCTTTAATTAGAGGGGATAGTTACTTGTCCTCAGTAGATGGACACTTACTTTTGACTTGGTCCTGTATTTCTTGCCCATTCTTTCTCTAACACAACTACATATGAACCTCAGAATGTTTTATATGCTACCTTTTATCCCCCCACACATTAAATTTAATCAATGGAATCACATCGCAGTAAAAGAAATGAAGCAACTGGAAGATTTCCCTTGGAGTCATTGCTCTTTTTATCTACTCCATCCCTAACAAATTACAGACCTTAAAAAATAATGGAATGAACTATTAAAAACTTTAAAAAATAGCTGTGGTAGGGGACTTCCCTCGTGGTGCAGTGGTTAAGACTCCATACTTCCACCACAGGGGACATGGGTTCAATCCCTGCTCAGGGAACTAAGACCCTGCATGCTGTGCATCATGGCCAAAATAAGTAAGTAAATAAATAAATTTTTAAAAAGAGAAGAAAGAAGACAATAAAAAAGAAAAACATTAAAAAAAAATAGCTGTGACGCCCTGAGAGATATTACCTGAGCCTGAGAGGTTGCATTTCAGGATGTGGTCATGTTCTAAACCAGCTACTGATACTTGGGGTTACCTCTCTTAGCCACAATATCAGTCTGGAAAGCAAGGCTTTCCAGAGATGGAAGTGACACTTCTCACAATTCTTCTCTACAGCTGTAGGTTCTGTTGGCCTGTGGGAAGGATACTTCCAAGAAATGAGCTAGACAACTGACCATTTCACACCACGCAGGCCACTATGGGAAGAGAGAAACAGAAGAGCTATGTATTGCCTGCCATCATTGATCCTGAGTACCTGGGGAATAAGATGCCTGAAAACCAAAATGGGTTGGAATGAGGGTCCACAAGAACACCTGAAGCATTTCTCATTCTGCTCTGCAGAAAGAAAAATATTGTCAAAGCAATCTTTGCAGGCAGAGACAAATCTCATTTCCTGACATGACGCCCCACCTGGCAAATACCCTGAGTCGTTTAATTGCTAGTGAAAGAAAAGAAAATATGGAAGGAGTAGTGGAGCTGGTTCATCATAACTACTAGCTATGGCTTCGGAATAAGGCACAGAAATATTGCAACTAACGCAATATTTACCTAGATTTCTTTGTTTGCCATCAGCTGTCAAGTGTCTGAGGATTAAAAACAGATGCCTCATTTTCTTAAGTTTTATTTCCACTGTTGTATACAGGGGGTAGTAGCGGTACTTAAATCTACTAATTAGTCCATTAACTGTATAATTTCAATTGTTACGGAACTAAAAGAGGTAAGAATATTATTTGGTGATCTGGCCTCAGAAAGTGGGGCTTCTTAACATCACCTCTGTTTCTCTGTGCAATAGCTGGACAGGACTTAGATTTAGTTATATTTGGGGAAAATGAGGCTGTTTGTGGTTTAAGTGAAATAGGTGGTAAGTTTTCAGTAGAATTATCTTTGGATGTATAAGAAAGTTGCATGATGTGTGATGGTGTGATGTGTGTGTGTGTGTATGTGCGTTTGTGTGTCTGTGTGTTAGCAGAAAAATGATGCTATGTATTAGGCACCCATAGGGACAGAAACCTAGCTCATACAATCCCCTCCTAATACACAAGTGTAGGCTCCAGGAAGCATGATCACTTGCCACGCTGGAAAAATTTGGAGCTTTGAGACAGAGAAAAAGGGAGTCATTGGAACTAGGTCTTTTTGTGTTAATCTTTAGAAAGAAAGTATAACAATTATGGTCGATGGAGTTCCCATCATTTAAAAAAAATTAGAGCTGCCTTTAGTTCTTGTCTTTCCAGATTATTGGGCAACCAACTCCTTTATGAAATTTTGTGAGAAATTCCAGTGCCCCTTCCATAGATTCCCATTTTTTGTACTCTTTTTGCTTAATTTAGCCAAAGACAATTTTTAACTTGAAAAAAGAAAGCTTAACTAATGCATAATATTTGTTTTACTTCTGAAAAATCTGAGGAACAGAAATGTTAAGTGACTTGATTGGGTTCAGTTAAAAATACAAAGTACATGTTAAAAGGGCTTGAAGTCATGTAATCAAAAATAGTCATAGAACTAGAGGATGCTAAATTTGAAAAGAGAACACTTTCAGGGGTTGTAGCGAGAGAAATAATTTAATCCAATATTTGAACATTTTAATGTGTTTTTATTACCTGTCAGAAGATTAAAGATTAGAAGTTATACAGATCAGTTTTTTCTGAAGTATATGAGAAGTCACTCTGACAAAATTATCAAAACATCAAATAAGTTTCTCTCTAGAGGTGTTTAATTATGAAATGTAAGCTATTGGAGGGCAAGTTCTATTTCTTATTCCTTTATCAATCTGTGATTAGCACATGGTAATTATACAATAACTATTTGTTGAATTGGACAGTCACAGGAGATCACAATCACATATCTATTTAGTGTCTGTTTAAATAAACTGTGAGTCTTTTTACTTCTCTTTATATGTTCGTGAACTATTTATTTATTAATAAATATTGTGTTACTGCATTAGACACTGGTAGGAAGAATCTAAAAGTGCCCCTCCCCACAAGATTCCACACCCTAATTCTTAGAACCTAAAAACATGATGAGATATTACTCCTGTGATTATGGTATGTCATATGGTACAGAGGATGTTTAATAGGGAGATTACCTGACTGGGCTTGATCAATTACATGAACAGTTAAAAGCACAGAGCTCTCTCCAGTTAGTGGCAGAAAAGGAAGTTAGAGAGATCCAAAGCACAAAAGGTTTCTCACTGTGCCACTGATGACTTAAAGATGGAGGAGGTCACATAAGAGAATGCAAGCAGTGTTAAGGGGCAGGGCTGACAGCTGACAAGGAAACAGGGACCTCAGTCCTACAACCACAAGGAAGTAACCTCTGTCTACAACTTGAATAAACTCTGAAGTGGATTCTTTACCAGAGTCTCCTGATAAGAGGTTAGACAGGCTGACACCTTGATTTTAGCCTTTGTGATACCCGGAGCTTAGAACCTAGTTGAACTTGCTTCAACTCTTGACTTACAGAGCTGTTAAGCTTGTGGTAATTTATTACACAGCAATATAAAATGAATACAGTGAAAAACATCAAGGAATGTCTATAGTATATTAAGATAGGTAATACCACTCAAAATTATTCAAGTATATTTCAATGATTGGTGTGTATCAGTGTTTCTCAAACTTTAATTGCTTCAGAATTTCCTAGGTAGATTGTTAACAATACAGATTCCCTTGGGCACTAAAAACTTCTAACCCAATAAAAATCTGAAGTCTTGGTTTCATTTATCTTGGTCGGGGGTAAGAAGAAATCCTAGAATCTAGGAGCAATTCTCTTACAAGAGTTTTGGGGCCACATGTGAGAAATTAATGTAGATCATCTCCGACAACTAACTGGTAGAATATGCAATTGTGGGAGGTAAGTGTTGATACTAAGAGAACGGAATATGACTGACAGCTCTCAAATCTGAGCTCAGTAAGACAGAATCTAAGTATATTTTAATGCCATTTAACAAATCTCTAGGAAATTGTCAGAAAAAGAGGCCAGCCAAATATTCTCTCCCTTGATGAAAACTAATAAATAAGAGCCAGTTCTGGGCCCACTTTTTAAAAGACTCCTTAAAGGCTATGATTTTGCCCAAAGGGCTTATTTCAATACGTACTGAAGAACTAAAGATGTTATTTTTGGGAAAAAGGATCACTTTGATTACCTTGATTAACAAACTCCTAGGCAAGAAGGTCTTTACCAAGGTCAAGTGTATGTTTACAAAATCAAGAATCTTTATCCATAGAGCAGAACTGTGTACCAACTATGGGTTCACATGTGCTGAAATCATTGTCAGTTTTTGCTTGCATAGTAGGTAAAGAGTATCATTCTAGGAAAAATTGTCAAAATCTTCCAAATTTGTTCTCAGTGTCCCTCATGTTCTTTTTCCCATCTTCATGGCAAATCCACAAGCTATCTGTGTGCACACTGGCTCTCTGTAAGTCACTTTACTGAGAAACAGATTGACAGATTGACTCATTGATTATCCCTTGACTGAAATTCCCCCACAGGAAAATGCTACTTCAGCTAGGCACTTGTAATTTAAACCTTTTATCTCTAATTGTGGAATGAAAGCCTTTTCTCGTGGTATTTTCAGCCATTAGCAAGCAGATGAAGAAAAGAAATCCTGCAGTCATCTAGACCTAACTCATTCCCAGGTTTTCAGAGTAACTTGGAGGTGAATGATTAGAGTACATGACCTGTGATGTTTTCTCCTAACCCTCAAAAAAGTCCTTCTCCCTCCTGCAGTGGGTGAGCCAGGACCACTCAACAAGGAAGCTGAAACTCTCATGCCAACATCCTGAAACTTCAAGAAACTTGAGCCACCAAGCACTTCTTGGACTTAATAAGCAAACCCTACACTAAGAATTCTGAAAGGTTCTCCACACCCTCCTTCCTCTTACGCACCGGTCATTTGCTGTTTTGTTCTCAGATCCATTCTTCTCCCTTTCTTTGCAAACCATTTCCCAGGTTTCCTTGACTATTGTCTTATGACTTGGTTTAAACAATGGGAGATACTGGCAGAGACAGGAGGGGAGAAAGAGAAAATGCCTGGGTATCCCCACTCCCCATCCCACACATACACCCTCTCTGATTCAGGAGACCTCTCTGTCTCCAACTCAGGGAGCATCTTCTCCATGTCTCACCTCCTGCCAGGAAGCGTCTTCCTGCCAGGGAGCATCTTCTGTGTGTCTGTTTCCCAGCAAGTAGCTCTGGCTCTTGGCCTCTAGTAATGCCAACTCCTCCCCAGCTTTTCCACCTCTAGCTCTAGCAGAGGCTTCCTTCTGTTATTAATTCCTGCATTGCATCACACATTGCAAAGAGTGCCTTGTATTAAATTTTTCTAATGAATGACATGGAATGAACAACATTTTCCAGATTGGATCACAACTGATATAATTCGCTTTACTTTGGCCTCAAGACTTCTGTTTTCTAGCACCTGTGATGTTCTTATAGTCAATATTTTGTGACTTTTTTCCTTCATAATGCCAATTCATTATCTGATATCCAAGAAGTTTTCCCCGAGCTTTCTTTACCATTTCTACCTCTGGGGTTGAAATCCATCATCGTCCATAACAGTGGTATTAACGAACTGATTGGCCATCTTGAAGGATTCAAGGTCACTAAGAGTTTTGGTGGCAATCATAAAGCATTATTTTTTAGATGCTTGTCAAAGTATTGGTACCTTTCTAATAAATACTAAATTATTCTGACTTAAAAAGATTCATCTGAGTAATGCCAATTGTTTTGAATCATTAAACATCTTAATTACACAAATCCTTTTGGTAGTCATTTCCTTTACAATATTCAAAATAGATCTGGGCATAAAATAAGATTATCAGTTTTCCTATTTTAAAGATCTTGGTGAAGATAAAGAACTTATTTGCTCAAGTCACCTCCATGGTGACAAACATAGGATTAGAAACTGATTTCCTAATTTCAGACCAAATTTCTATCTAAATTGTACTGCTACCTCTCAGCAGGAAACACAAGTCTAGGTATTGTGAGAAGTGCCTGAAGAAGTAGTGCTACGTGGGGAAAGAAAAGACTTAACTTTCGCTTTAGGAGGCTCTTAGAGACACTACCAAATTGAAAGGTGTCATCGAAGGTTACCCATTTTGCAGTCCTTCATAAAATCAGGAATCACAGTGAATAGCCTGCTATCACCTTCCCCTCACTTAACAAAGGCATTCTGCCTATGCTTCTTGTAATTAGCATAAACTGAACAGCCATGATGTTTTTATAAATGCAGATGACCTTTCAATATCACCATGATTAGCAGAGTACTGGCTGACCAATGACATGATATTTATAACCAAAGACAATTCTATTTGACATTCAGAGCTGAATGATGTCAAATGATATTATTTTAGAAAACTTGCTAAAATTTTGAGTAAGTAGAAAAAATCAAAGAACTTACAATTATATGAGATCAAAGAAAACCGATATTAACATCAGTATTTAAAGGATACAGAAAATTAAAGTCCCTTGTTGAAGGAGAACAGTAACATGTTTGTTACTTTTCTATTTAAAAAGTGATTTTCATCTCATCATCACAAGAAAACTGAAATTTGTAACTATGTGCGGTAACGGATATTAACTAGACTTACTGTGGTTAGCATTTCACGACATATACATCTATCAAATCATTATGCTGTACACCTAAAACTAATATAAGGTTGTATGTCAATTATATCTCAATTTAAAAAAATAAAGGAGTTGCACTCAGACCACAGTTAAGATCTATGCAAAGCACCATGAAGCCAGGGGCCCTGCAGCCACCTCAACAGGGTAAAGCTCTGATGCCACTTATATTCCCACCATCACACCCATCACCCCAGATCACCAGAGTCTGGGCAAAGGATAGATGAGGCCAATGGTCACACTCATCGGAAAGAGTATGAAACCTGGATGACCATGGATGGCTTCATTGCTATGAATGAGTATTCAGTAAGTGTACAACATGTGCATATGCCACCAGGTGCAAGGTTGAATAGTACTGTGAGTAAATACAAAAGAAATGGGGAGAAGGGGAGAAAGACCTACCCGCCCAACTCTAAAATAAACTCTGCAAAAATAGCAAACGCTGTGGTTGCAATGTAGAGAGTAAACTATAAGTCAGGGATATTTATAAATAATAAAATGTTCAACTTTAATAACAGCAGGATCCTAGAGTGTTCATCATCAGTCCATAAAGCCTTCAGACATTTGTCGCCACCCAGGGATAAAATGGTGAGACATTTTCAACAACATAGTACTTGCTTTGGCTGTATTAACTGCAGGAACTTAACAAAGAGTAAAGACAGAAGAGTTGTTTCCACATTTTACATTTCTACTTTACACTCAAAGTACTGAGTACACTCAGTATACCTGAGTCAGTTTAAAGATTTAATTTTGTTAATCCTGAATTAAATAACCAAAGGTTAGTCTTAGCACCAATTTTGGGAAAAAGGAGGATCATAGTTCAAGGAAACCATGAACGCCCTCAAAGAACTGACTTTGAAACCAAGCAAACTCTTCCAAGTCGTGGGTGGCTGAGGAGCTGACTCTAATTGAGCAGCCTGGGCAAAACCTGGGCAGCCATCCTGCCCTAAGTCCTCCTCTAGAGAAAGGCTCTCCCAGGCCCATTCCTACCAACGACCATGTAACAATGTTTGAAACAAGGTCAACTGGTTTAAAAAAATGGTTGGAGGGTAACAGAGGTCCTGCTCTCTGTCTGGGGTGGAGCCTAATAGGTTCATCTCTCAAACCAAAAGCTGGAACCGGCATTCCAGACCAACCTCCCAGGGAACCAACAACTAGCCAGGGTCTGTTCTTTTTCTCTGCTGAGGTCAATTGCTTTATTTTGGAAGATGATGTCCAGATCAGAAAAAAAAAAAAAAAAAGGTAATTTTCATAACTGACCTAATTTATACTTTATAGGGACCCAGTGAAGGAAAATTCATAGGCATTGTTTGCCCCATTTTACCAAAGTGAAAATAGTTGATTCTCTAAAGGTAGCATAGTTAATGAATGACAAAGCTGGTACTTAATGGCAGACGCCACAACCAGCCCTTGGAAACCACTATGCTCTATTAGCTCTCAAGGAAGGTAGGCTTTAGAGACGGCTTGAGTATGGGGAGAGTAGAATATAAAGAAAGCAAACTAAGGAGGAAGACAAGATAAAGGCAACTCGGAACAAGCTCTACAACAGGGAGACAGCCAGTAGGCAGGAGAAGAGGTACTTGATGAAGGGCACTGAGGCCAGGAATCATGGGATTAGGAAGAAATACCCTGGGAGGTGTCAGGAACCTGGTGAAATAAAGTGATCAAGTGATCGTCATTAGTGTTCGTGTAGGGGGTACTGAAGTTGGAGAAATATCCTCTGAGAACATAGCCTCTTCCTCTTGCTCTGATGCCCAAATCTACTAAATCACAAACAATGAAAGGCTAAACTTTTTTCTTTGCTGTGTGCCCTGAAGCTAGCATTATGACTTCTGTGGAGTGTATATTCAGCAAATGCCTCAAGAATTACATTGATTCCAAACCACATTGATTCTATTTTCTCAATTCTTGCTTTTCCTAGTTCAAAAATTTTATATTATATCATACACTAATTTTTCACACATGTAAGTCATTTCCCCAAATGTTTATGGACCTTGCTTTAACATTCCTTTGCATAAAGTAGTATATATAACAAGTCACCAAGAAGAAATATGATATTTTTTAAAAGTCAATGGAAGAAGAGAAAACATTTGGGGTTTTATTTATTACAGTAAAAGGACTGTCAAAAAGTAATGTCCAAGTGAGTTTGAGAAAAATAAAAACGACTAAGAATTAAAAGGATTCTCAGGTAATAAATATTCTTTTTATAGAAGTTATATATGTTCATTTTGATTAATACTGTTTCTATCATGATAAATCACTGAACTCTCCTCAAATCAAAAATAAAACATCTGTCTTGGTTGACCATTAAAAAATAATATCTTTAAGTCTCCGTACTGATTGTATCCACTTAAACTCTCTGAATTATACCCAAATAAGAGCTGTTTACAAAGTGATTATTTCTTATTAGCCAAGAGCTGCTCAAAATATACTTCCCTCCCCCAAACCCCATGCTACGATACCAAAATTACTTAACCATGGCCATCTATAAAATTGTCCTTTAGCTAAAGTGCAGTGGATTCTGGTTTGAAAGCCCTAGGTTCTTGATTTCAGCCAGAGAAGAAACATTTACTGAGCTTTGAATGGCCAGTTTAGTGGGGTGTTCGTTGCTGATGGTACATTTTCATGATCCTTTCTCAGTGGCTCTCCATTCAAAGAAACGAAACAGGACAATTAATTACACTGAATACATCATTTTAGTGTATGGACATCCTCTCCATACTCCCTTCTGGAACAAATAAACCTGCCAACAGCCTACTGTCTTGGTAGCCACATTACCTCCAAGGTCAATACTGCCAAGGCAGGCACCTGACCAAAGAACCATCAGACCATAAAAGGTCAAAACCACAACCAGTGTGGTCAAACCAGAAAGGTGATTTAGGTCAAAAAGGTTCCATCTCAGAATTTGAGCTAACTCCTCTCTCCTCAGTGTGTGGGCTAGTGATGAGTAGCATCAAAATCATCTGTGAACCTGTCAGAAACACGGAATGTCAGGTCTTACCCCAAACCTACTGGATCAGAATCTACATTTTAACAAGACTCCCGGTCTACCCATGTGCATAATAAAATCTCAGAAGCCCAAACTCCTAACTGGGTTAGCAATCACAGCTGAAGCAAAGTCACAAGGAAACACTGGGCTGAAGAGGTAACCAGAGTCCATGTTCAAGCTGAATTGAGCAGAGGAAGCCAGAGCGTGAGGACAGAGGGACACAGAGAAAAGGTACGTAATAGAGGGACTATGTGGCAGGTTGGCCTCACATGGTGTCATCATAATTACTAATTGTGCCCCCATTCGACTTTCAAATGTGTTCCTGTTTGGGCAACAGATTATATGATAACTCTATATATAACTCAGTAAGATCAAAGTTAATTCACAGGCTGGCTGTTCCATACTTTCTGTTCTTGGATTCCTTAAATCACTGTCTCCCTTATTGTGACACATCATTCTTAAAAACACTGACATCTCCCTTCTGCCCTCATTATTTGAAGTAACTGATGCAAATATATTTACTGTTTAATTAGTGCCTTCTATGTACCATGAAAAATAATTAAAAATTATGTGCTGGGTACTTACTCTGTTACATCTATTCCTCAAAGCAGGCCCAGGTAATCTAATGTCACAGGGGCATATTCTGGGATCTTGATTAAATGACTTCCTCAAGGTCCCATAGGTGCCAAGGCCTGATTCACACTCGGGGCAGCTGACTCCACGGTCCTTGTCTTTTCCTTTCCACCCCATACCTCTCCAGGAGATGATCTCATGTCACCTAATTCTTCTGGTGATGCTGCAAACCCCAGCCATGAAAAGAAACCATGCTGCGATTTACCTTGTGGTCCAGTGGGTAAGACTCCGTGCTCCCAATGTAGGGGGCCTGGGTTCGATCCCTAGTCAGGGAACTAGATCCCGCATGCATGCCACAACTAAGAAGCCCACATGCTGCAACTAAAGATCCCACATGCTGCAACTAAGACCCTTCGTAGCCTAAATAAATAAATAAATAGTAAAAAAAAAAAAGAAAGAAACCATGCTAGACATGATTGTCTCTGAAGGCAGAGAAACACTTTCTGTTTAAAGGATACTATCCTCTATCTCTCAATTTTTCTGACAAAATGCTTGAGTGCTTTGTAGATATGAATTGAGCTTTACTTTTTGGACCAAATAAAACAAGACATGGATTTTTTATTTTACTCTATTTAAACATTTTTTCCAAAAAATATACCTTTTTCTTACAGGCATCAAGGTATAATAACCAATCTGTAATAGTAAATATAGTGACATAACAACGTAAAATAAATTAATGAATTAAACCAGGACAACATTTTACATTTATTCAACATGCATATCACTTAAGCTATTATTTACAGCTGTTATTAAGACAGTTCATGCCCAGGATAAATATCTACAGAATCCTGAATTTCAATTCTCTTATTACTTTTGCTTATTTTTCCTTTTAGGGGTGGGAAGAGGGAATAGGAGGTAAGACTATAGTGGGATGCAAGGCACAATGCTTGCCGCATAGCAGTGGCTCAACAAGTTCTAAATAAATCGCCCAGTAGATGGATGAAAGGAAGGAAGGAAAGGAGGAAGAAATAAAGGGAGGTAGGCACATGCTCCTTGGTAATCAGAAAGAGGATATAATACTCTTCAAAAATCAGGATATTGAAATAGTTCTGGTTTTGCTGACTATGATTGATAATAAGACACTAATTGATTCTACTGAATAAAGTTTCTCAGATATAAGAATCAGAGAAAGTGAAAAACAAATGAAAGATGAAGGGGGACAGTAGGGAGAGCAAGTCATGGCAGGGGAGGGGAGGGAGGAGAGGAGAGATGAATGGGTGTAGAAGGGGCAGGGAGGGGAAGGCAGGAGAGGGGAGGGCGGGGAGATAAAGAGGAGGGGAGAAGAGAGGAGGAGAGTGGTTGAGTACGAATAACAATCACGTAGAGTTATCTGATTAATATGTGGTTCTCCCCCAGGACCCCAAGCTCTGAGAGAGCAGGGACTAGATCATTTTCACTCTCTGTTGTTATCTACCACAGCTCCTGTGCCCGAGTACTGTGCTTCTCTGCGATAAAGAATTGGATCCTTTTATTTCCAGTCTCTCATGAACAAATAATTTGTAAAATTAAAAAATTAGAAACGTAGAAAATACAAACCCATTTCTTTGTGATTAAATTCCACAGACATACAATTGCTCTGTTCCAAATCCATTACTCGCCATGGACCAGTAACAGTTTGCAGACCAACACTGGTCCACTAATGGCTCCTCAAAGAGCTTGACCTGATAGAAACTCATTAAAATTTAGTAAAATATATAAACATTATAGATATCTGAACATTAGCAGTTTAGCAATAAATTATAGGATTATCATGTTTTTTGTGGAATTTGATCTATTTATTTTCCTCATTTTATTGCCACCACAATTCTGGGAAGAAGACAGGGTGGTAACTATGACCCCTATTTTAAATGGTTACATTGATGACAAAGGACAGGCTTGTTTACTGTTGGGGACTCAGTAGAACAGAAGGGGACTCAGCTCTCTTGACCCCCAGGCCACTGCTTTCTCTGATAGGCCTGGGTGGCTCCTTTTTTCTGCCATCAAATTGGACATGTGGCATTAATTAGTGAGCTGTAAGCACTTTCGTTTTCACTTTTGGCTAGCAGACTCCAGTGAATCTCTAATTTACATATTTCAGCTCTGTAGACGTTTGCAGACCAATATTTTAAGAGCTAGTCTTTAATTTGGCTCAGCCTGCCTTTCAGTATCTACAACGTTAAAATGAGTATTTCATTGTCATTCCAGCAGAGACTCTGCCACAACTAATCAACAGTTTCCAAAAGACGTGTGTGGTCAATCCTATCCCACCCTGCTCTGGTCTGTAAATTGTTAGGTCTTTGGTAGTAAAAGCTGGCATACAACAACTCGTATAAAAACAATATGAAAACAATGACAACTTCAGCAAATCACTGGCAAAATGTTCTTTACCACCACTAATTCAAAATAATGATAAAAATGAAAAACACCTACATTCAAAATCTTAGTTACCGTTTTTTAAAAAAGGGATATATCTACAATCTATCATTCATCTATCTATCTTGCTGGAAAAGCACATAACAAACTGTTAACAAAAATTATCCATTAGGAGTACAGGGGGTTGAGAGTAGAAAATAGCAGGACTCTTCCTTTTTCTTTATAATTTTTGTATTTTTGGAAATTTCTCTCATGAATGTATATTTAAATGAATACATAATTTATTAATAATACATTGGTAATACAAGTGATTCTAGAAAGTCTAAATGTTTTATTCGTGAATATGTATTTTAAAACAAATGTGTAATATTTTATTAACATCTTCTGTTACTCTATCCATTGAACTTTGAAATAAAACAACATGCAAGTCAGGTTCTCAGCCCTTCAGTAGACAGATGAGGAAACTACCATGGAGGTACAGGGCTGAGATTCCAAGGGAAATCTATGCAATGCCAAAGTCTGTATGGCTCCCACTTCTCTATGCTGCCAGGCAATAAAAAATGAGTATATTGTAAAAAAAAAAAAAAAAGAGTATATTGTATCATTTAATGGAATCCCCTTTTCTTTCTTACTTAGGTAACATGGAGTAGATAAACAACAACAAAAAATATATCTGACATGCACCAGTAACAGTGACACAACCCAGAATTCTCTACCAAAATTGTTCATGTAAGTTTGGTCAGAAGTATATTTTATATTTTAACTATCTACTGAATTTCCCCTCTCTTATTGTTAAATCAATAAGGGATCCATTTAGTTTCTAAAAGTTTAGATGTGGGTGCAGAGACCATGTTGAGTTTGCAAGGATCATGTAATGCACTGTGGATAATTTCATTGGATAACCAAAACTATTCTAGGATGGAGAAAGCATAATGAAAATATTTGCCAGATTACAAATCTAATTTTCTATCACACATCCAGTAATGCATAATTTGCTTCTCACTGATAATTCCCCAAAACTCAAATACGTAAAATATATTTAAAATAAAAGAGTTACTAATAATATCATGTGAGTCCCATCACTGCTATTTCTCTTGAAATAGTTTCAACTATATCATAGTTGAAAACTATCATATAAATTTTAAGAGAGGATGGTTCACTAAGAAAACTAAGTCTTGGGGTCAAGAAGAAACAATGCTAAATTAACAGGTTAAAATTCTAAGCTCTAAGGAAACCTTAAGAGAAGAACTTGGGAAAGATATCGTGAGGATTTGTAATAAAAAATAAACAGGAAAAAAAATCGCATTTTTGAGCCTTTTTTCCCCCACTCTCCACTGTGAAGCATGACAAACAGGAAAACTAAAGGCAAAGAAGATTCCTGATATTCTCTATTTTGCAGGTGGTAAGAGAAACACATGTCTCCTTCCTGGTATGGGTAATAGTCATCCCTTGGGACCTTATTAGCTACAGTAAAAAAAAAAAAATTAGTCATCACCTTTAAATTTCCAACTTGCTTAAAGCAATTTCTAGAGAGAGGATGTTCAGGTGTAGCATTCTCTAATAAAGTCATGGCTTCTGGGATTTTCTAAATTTTGAAAACTTCTTTCCAGCTATTAGAAAAGCATTATATGTAATTTTTCATTCTTTTTCTTATTTTTTTTAACGAATAGGAGTGACTGTTATTAGACAAGGTTGGAAGACATTGATAGCATCAATCAAAGTTAATTTCTTATTCTCCTTTCAAAATCTACCTTAGGTTTGTTCCACAAATCATTATACTAGCTATAGTAAAATGTGGATTGCTGTCCTTAATATTTATTATACAAGGTTAAACTTTACAATCCTATAGTTAGCTCTTACTAAGAGGTATGAGATATCAGTGATTCTGTCATAGATAAAGCAATAGTTTTCAAAAAGGCTTTGAAACAAAGAGGCTTTGTTGCAGTAAGTTTTGCATGCAATTTAAAAGTATAGAATCAGGCTGCAGGATAAAATTATACATAGACATGCATTCAGGACCAAAAAGTGAAAACCTTTTTCTACAGGTCACAAAGTTTGAAAATCTTTAGTATATTTTGATGTTTTGACTCAGATATTGACCCACAGACTCCTTTGTAGACCTGATTATAAACTCTACCCTTTCTTTTCTCTGGCTCTAATTTACTTATTCTTCTCTACAACACATTCAGTGAAACCTATGAATGAAGTCTGCGTAGAGAAAGAAGCAAGTTCCCTAGCTACAAATGGTACCCTCACTTTTAAAAATGAAAAGCTCTCAAGACCTCCCTCCCACCAAGCCCCTTTCTCTCTGTAAGTTTGAAAAAGAAAGTTGTACCAGCAAACATGATCGTGTTTTCTAAAGTTTAAAGGAATATCTCCACCATTTCCTATCCCAATTGTTATGAACCCCAGTGTATTCACATTGAAGATCAGATGTTGGAAAAACTGTCTATGGATCTCTGATTAGAAATCTCCCAAAGTTGTAGGTAAAGTGAAAGGAGAGGTAGCATGTCTATTCACAGACTGTTTATGAAACAATCAAAGAAGTAAGAATAAGAAAGAAAAGGAAAGAAAATCCAGAGCAGTATTGAGACTTAAATTGGTGGATGAGGGATTGTGAGTGACTGCTATCATATATATTAAGCACCTAATACAGTGCAAGTTTTTGCGTATTAGTTAATCTCCTTTAATTCCCCAAACCATTCCTTGAAATACTTATTATAGAGAAAAATTCTATCTGCTAAAGAAAAAGTGTATCTGCTAAGGCCTTCCTAGATGGCCACCCTACCTTGTTGCCACATACTCCTTTCTGTTAGCACTTGTATGGCACTAACCTTCATCATAGTACTTTCCACAGTTGGGCAATAGGTGGAATAATACTGTGGTTAAGAGAATGAGTTTTGCAGCCAGAAAAACATAAGTTCAAATGCAGGTGTGTCACTTACAAGTTGGGTGGTTTGGACATAATCTCTGAGCCTTAGTTTTCTCATAGGGACAACAGGGACAGGTATAGTATTTACATTACATGAAAACTGATACGATTAAAGAAGTTAATGTTTGCAGAGCATCTAGCCCCAGTCTGATCTATATCAAGAAAGAGTTTGGTATCATATTTGAGGGGAGACACAGCCTCTGGTTACCTTCATTTTCCTGAAGGGTGCTCAGGCAGAAAGACGTCCAGAGTAATGGTTTTAAATGCTCGTTGAATGAATGAATCAATGAATGGATGGATGAATAATCTTCTGAATCTCATGACAGCATTCTTTCCATTAAAACCCCCAATTGTCAAAATATTAGACAATGTAATTTAATTAATAACTTACTTCATGTAATTGTTAATAAATGATTTTCACCCCCCTCCCCCCACAAAAAAAAACCCTCTCATTGTCTTCATCATTTTCCTTTTCCTGGAATAGAATAAGTTTCCGTAATCTTAAGTGACTACTATCATTTATTAAACACCAAGTGTGGTGCAAATGTCTTTACATTAGTTATCTCCTTTAATTCCCAAAATAATTCCATGATGTAGTTACTATACATAACAATTGGACCAGACTGTGTCCAATAGCCTGCTTACTTATAACACAAGGCTTATGTGTACATAGAAACCCAAGACAAGACAATAAAAATAATTGTTTCCTCATCATTACTTCTCCATGGAGCATCCAAAAACAAGTTTCTACAATGATTCATCTTAGAAATAAGAATGTGAGATAAAGAGTGAACTAGGGCTTCCCTGGTGGCACAGTGGTTGAGAGTCCGCCTGCCGATGCAGGGGACACGGGTTTGTGCCCCGGTCCGGGAAGATCCCACATGCCGCAGAGTGGCTGGGCCCGTGAGCCATGGCCGCTGGGCCTGTGCATCCGGGGCCTGTGTTCCGCAACGGGAGAGGCCAGAACAGTGAGAGGCCCGAAAGAGTGAACTGGAATAATCCTATGCTATTAGCTATACAACTTTAAAAATATTTCTTGACCTCTCTAAGCTTAACATTCCTCATTCAGAAAACTGAGACATAACAGAAATTATATGTGTCTGGCAGTATTTGATAATTAAATGCCATAATGTGTGCAAAAAGGTACACTCTATAAGGATAAAAGAATTAATTTTCTTTGAGGAGAGAGGTGGCTGCCTCCCCACCATCCCCTCCTCAGGGCATCTTTTGAAAATATATAGGTGTGATAAGAGGACAAACCTGTTGATTTTTCCATGTAAGACTGGGACTTCTGACCCTTCAAACTGTAAATGCATGCCTCCAGAATTAGCTCAGGGCTTTCTTTCACAAGACCAACAGGAGACATCACAGATGAATCTGTTTATCTCTCAAAGAGATAAAGAAGTTGGAATTGTTTTTTATTCTACATTACTGTATAAATATGTGTGAAATTGTCCAGACTCTGTAGTCGCTTTCATGTCACCTTACATCCTTACTCTGTAATAAACTGTGCTTTCTCTCTTGCTTCTATATAGGTATAGAGGGGTCTTTTAGGGGGCAGGATTGGTTTTATTTCCCCAACAATTATAAACATAAAGTACCAAAAATGTTCATTGTTGAGGCTGCTATCATAATCATTACAATTATTATCATTTCAGGATGACAGTAATAGAAAATTCTGCCAGTTATCCAGATAAAAAAGGCAGTACAAAATACTTCTGTCCCTAGCTAATCGGGTAAGCTACAAAAGTGGTTTTCTCATAAATTCAGCTAAATATATACTTTTTTCCTTTGTACTGAATTTATTTTTATCATATATTAATGCCAAGAGCAGAGTACAAAATTTCCCTAGTTAAAAACTATTAAATTTTAGAATTATCAGACTCCAGTAATGAAAGTTAAACTTCTTTTTGATCACACTAAAAAAGTTGTACTTCAAAAGGAAAATACATGTCAAGTTCTCACATATTCTAATTGCTATATACAAATATTAGAGGAAACAAAATACAGAGAGTAGTAAAATAAATGCTAGGAAGTTTCATGTAGTAATGTGACCTTCTAAAATAAACTACATTATGAGTAAGATAACTACTGTAGGGACTTCCCTGGTGGCGCAGTGGTTAAGAATCCGCCTGCCAACGTAGGGAACATAGGTTCGAGCCCTGGTCCTGGAAGATCCCACATGCCACGGAGCAACTAAGCCCGTGTGCCACAACTCTGCAGCCCGCGCACCTACAGCCCATGCTCTGCAACAAGAGAAGCTACCATAAAGAGAAGCCCGCGCACCGCAACAAAGAGCAGCCCCTGCTCGCCACAACTAGAGAAAGCCCGCACGCAGCAATGAAGACCCAATGCAGCCAAAAAACTAATAAGTACAATAAATAAATTTATAAAAAACCAAAAAACCAAGATAACTACTATAATTAAATGCAGTATTTGTTTTTAAGGCTTATCTATCAAACAAGATGTCCAAAATCAAACTCACAGCTCCCTCAATTACCATCGCCACTCTCCTCCCAAACCCTCTCCTCCTCCTGACTTTCCCTCTGTCTAGTAATAGCACCCATGGGTTTCGGGTTTGAAGGTTCTTTAATGCTATCCAATCATTGGCAAAGTCTATCTTCTGCTTGTTTTATTACACCCCTTACCATAGATATTTTGATTTTCTATCTTACAGTCATTCTCACCAGACTGTTCTGATGAATGCCTGAACTTTAGCATTTTGCTCTGTAATTCTTACCATCTGTCTGGTCGCCTGTCACTTGGCAGAGGTCAGATAAACCTTGGTTGTATAAATTCACACATGAAGGTCCATAGACCACATGTCTATAATTTCTTTTTCATCTCTTCCCTATGTTTAATTGTCAGTGTTTCTATGCTAGCTTAGGCTCTCCATCCTATTCATTTCTCTAACTATCACTCAGACCATCTATTCATCCTACCCCACATGTGTAGGATGCATCTTCACAGAGAACGGCTCCTATTTTACACTCTTGGTTCACAAACTCTCATTGGTCCCCAACTGCCCTCAAAAGTATGTACCATCAAAAGCACAAAGCCCAGACTGACGTTCTGGTCTTTCTACAACTGGATTTCAACAACTACCACAGCCACCTTCCCCATACGCTATGCACCATGCCACCCATTTGCTTACATGCAACCCTAAGAAAACAGAAATTTAGCATCTTACATATTTGTCCTGGGACATACAAAGTAAAACTTAAAGAATTAAAGTAAAATTTGAAGAGAAGATTTTTACATCAACATAAGTCCCAAAATTTTAAAGAGAGAAGGGGCATCATTGCTAAATCACAGTTCTCAAGTGGCCTTCCAACTGACAATGTGTCATAGAATCAAATCTTACATAAATAGTCAAATTGAACCTTAGTTTGATTTTTAAAAGCAAATACAAAAAGTGTTCATATCACAGTATTACCTTTTGTGATGAAGATTTTTATTTTTATTTATTTTTTTGCTGTACGCAGGCCTCTCACTGCTGTGGCCTCTCCCGTTGCGGAGCACAGGCCCCAGACACGCAGGCTCAGCAGCCATGGCTCACGGGCCCAGCCGCTCCGCGGCATGTGGGATCTTCCCGGACCGGGGCATGAACCCGCGTCCCCTGCATTGGCAGGCGGACTCCCAACCACTGCGCCACCAGGGAAGCCCAAGATTTTTATTTTTAATATTTACTATAATACACATGCCAATCATCAACCATACTGGGTAGTTTTGGAACCTAGCCTCAGTTTACATAGTAACTGACCATTAGGAAATCATGTATTAATGCCTCCCATGTGGGCTTGTTGAGTTCTCCAGCATAAGTTTATGTTGTAATTTTTCCTGTGCCATTGTTTCCTCTTTCTCTTTTCTGTATTATGGTTCCCCATGCAAAAGCTCAGACCATTTCTAGATCTGCTACTAACCCCAGAGCTTTCAGAAGACCTTTACATCCTGAGGATTTTTATCCTTAAAACTGACTTTTGGACTTTCCAAATGACATTTCAAACCTCTGACTCCTGTTCAAGGATGGAGCAACTCGCTCTTTCAAAAACTCCTGAAGCAGTACCTTTCAAGGAAATAATTAGGCTTTGGAGGATGACCTGTTCCCTCTCCAAGCAAGACCTTGACAGACTAGGAGCCCAAAGCAAACCCTGCCTCAGGGATGTGACAAATTCCCACTAGTCTTCAACCTACAGCATCTGGGTCCAGTTCAATCACTACTGTATTTCTAAAATAATGATGATGATGATGATGATAATAACAACAACCACAGAACACAGGAAATGGAAAATTCTAAGTGATATAACAAGCTTTGAGGGTTTTTCTTTACACTGGTTAAGAATACCTCTCAAAAAAACATTGGTTAAGGTTGTGAATGGACTAAGTCCTTGACTTTTCAATTATTATTCAATTGTATATTTGTACATTTCATTCTGTTATCTCAGTAAATGGTGCCCATTTTTTATTAGCCATCCTTCTTCTTTCCCAGTACTGTTCTATTCATTCTGAGCTTAGCATCATATAGTAGACCTGAAGTTTCTCCCTTTTAAGCATAAGGTCATTCATTGGTTTGCTCACTTTTGCCCAATGTCTATGAAGAGAGATAAGTAACTCTAGTTTGCTTTCTGCAGGGCTGGGCGTTGAGGATGGGGGTTGGGGGGAGAACAGCAAATTTGCTTTTCCTCTCTGTGATTTTTAAGGGTCCTACCCTGAACGAGTGATAGAAATCATATAAAAGAGGTTGTTGGAATAATTTGCAATCTTTTAATGAAAGGGGTTCCTGACTTCCTGCTTTGTTTCCATTTTCTTGAGAGCACCAGGCTTCTGCATGGTGACAAGTTGAATGCTATAGAGCCAAGTACCACCCTTAGGGTTTTGTGTGTTTTTCCTGACACATGAAGAGAATAATTTTACGTAGCCTTTTAATATAATTGCTCCTTTAAATCTAAGACATGTAGTCTATTCCAGCATTAAGTTTAAGAGAAAAGCAGTATATGTGTGATCCGTGCACTGCTTTTCCAGCAACACCTAAATCTCATTCATTCTGATAAAGCAGCACATATCAAATGGCAATTAAATATTTTTTATGATAATGGCTATATTTAGCATAGACTGTGATGGTAGTTGTAGTGTGCTAGTACATTAGTAGCCTAGGATTTGGTCCATGGGAAACAAAACTCACTTTCTAAATACACACTATACATATATGGTCACAATCAAAACATCTGAAAAACATGATGAACACAGCATGATACAGTTTTTACCATGAATGCTTTAAATAAAAAAACATATATACTTTCAGGGTAATACACACTGATAGTCAAAACCACTCAGTTTACATATTAGTAATATCATATGTAAAATCTGTATATTTTTGGAAAAGAATATTTTAATTTTCGGATGTGGATTAAAGTGTACTTTGAAGTAATTAAGTTTTTGAAAGACTGGGCATCTCCACAATAGCTATTAAAATCAAACATTTCAAATCCATAACAAGGTTTCCCAGCACTTTAGCTGGAATACATGTAATCCTTACTAACTGCACAAAAAATGTACAAATTCAACCAAGGGGGAAAAAAATCTAAATAAATCCATATAGACAGCCCCCCAGAACAAAATCCATCTGAGGCAAGCAACAGAAAATCCTGAAAGATTTACACATCACACATGCTTTATGCTGAGAAGTTGAAGTAGCAGCTCAAATAGAAGAGCTAAATAAATTAATCTTAAATAAATTAATCTTACCCAATGAATACCTTTTTATAATTTTATAACTACCTTAAAAGAACTCTACCACTTGTATGCGTCTAAAAATATTTTCAAAAAATGTATGCATAACAGAAAAAGAACATTTACAATCCTAAAATGAATTCTCATCACTTTGAGTGTTGAAGAAACACACCTGCTTAGACATATTGGTTTTTTCATGAGTTTCTTTTTCTTTCTCACAATGAAATTTTAAATGCACAAAAACCTAGGGTAAATAAATTAAATGCCCAAAGCATATAATACATACATATATATATATATATATTTTTTTTTCCTATCTAATTTTGACTTGCTCCCAGGATTTTAGATGGACATTTCAAAAGTATTTAAAAATTTTCCTCAATTCCTGATGTGGTCAACCCTTTAAATACCATCTAAACTAGGAAAACATTGGCAGTCTCATCAGAGTCTCCTGCTGTCCTTCTACTGCTGCATGGGACAGTCTTCAACAAGACTTAGACAAACCTCATTCATCAATATTCTACTCTGGAGGAGCTGACACTTACTGTGAATTCTGCTCTTCAACTTAAATACCAGTGTCTGTGGCAGGCCAATTCTATCATGGCAGAGACAGCATCCCTCAGGCGAGGTCCAACCTTTCTCTCCAAGTGCACCCAGGGATTAGTCTGACTTCCCCTAAATTCTCTCCTCTGCACAGTAAGAGCTAATCTTTCCTGTATGAAGCAGGAGATGGTGTTGCTATGACAACAGAGCACATTCTAGCAGTGGGACTACGGAGATGAGCCTTCAAAGACTCAGGGAAACATTCACTCAGTTTTCCTCCAGGGCTATGGGCTCCTTCCTTTAGGATTTAATCCCCCAACAAGTTTACTGACAGGCTAGGTTGCTGATTATCTATGCATTTTGCTACGGGGTGATCACTGGTTAAGAGCATGGCTGGAAGATCACAGCACTCTTTAATAAAAGTGCCATTCTTGGTTATATTAAATTTCCAATTTTAAATGCTCTGTATAGCTCTTTTAAAACACTGCCCTCTCTTAAATTTAAATCATCCTCCTTACTCTAAGTTTTTCTAAAATGATATTAGTATGTTGCGAACGGCATTATCAAGGGGAAGGCTTTATCTTTTTTTGTTGTTTGTATATCATCACCACTGTATCAACTTGAAGGGTAGATACACACACACACACACACACACACACACACACACACACACACACACACACACACACATCCATTTTCTCTCTCCAGCATAAACGTCTGGAGCCTGGAGGTTTCAGGGTGGGGGAGGGTATATGCTAACATAAGCAAATCCTTGCAGCTACATTTTGCATACATATATTAGCTAGAGAATAATCACAATAAGCATTAATCATTAAGAAAAATAATCATCAGTGGAATTTAACTGTCTTTGCAACAGCAGAAGAGATCTAGTATCAGGTCATACTGTATGAGGGCAGATTTATATATCATTTTCAAACAGCAGTTATATTTTTGGAAAATAATTAACATATACATTATTAAATATTTAAAATAGTCATTAATGCATTTGAACTGCCCTAATTGTGTCCTATTTTGAATATTCATTTTTCTTCAGAAACATTCCTGTGCATTCAAACACATCCATTTCCTTCACTGGAAGGGAAAGGACACAGGGCCAGTTTTCCCCTCTGCAGCCCAGGTTCAGTTTACTACCACCGTGAATGAGGATTTCACCCAGGGAGTCATCCACACTGTCTTTTTTACTCCTTGATTTCCCCATTATCCTTTCCATTTCTCAGTCCTTTATGTCAGGAGCAGCTCTTACTAACCACCACCCTTCCCCCACAGGAAGCTGTGATTACTCCCCTTTGTGGCTGAAGCAATAGAATCTGCATCATCTACATCTACTCTTTCCAGTAAAGAGGGGAAACAGGACCTACGGATGTTGCTGTCACTCAGAGGTGAGGGAATCTACAGGTTCAAAACATTCAAGGTCCTACTGGTTTTCTAGGAAAATCATCAGGCTGTCTTTAGTTATTTCTTGTTTACCACCCAAATATGTATGAAATGCTCTAAGATATTAACAAGAACATCAATATTGCAAATAACACAGATATTTACATTTAGTAATTCATATCAAATGAACAGGGCATTTGAAAACTCATTTTGATTTGTGGTTTTGATTTCTAACATAGTAAGAAATAACAGTTAAATTTGTTTAATGTGTACCTTGGGATATATCTCCAGGACACGTATGTACTCACCTCATAGATACATGCAGAACTCTTCCCCCCCAGGATCCTACCCCCAGAGCTTGTTCTGAAAATACATCTCATAATTCAAAAACTTATGGCACCTGTTTTCATTATGTTCATTATTATCTAATTAGTAACAGGCTGTTGTTTTTTTTTCATTTTCACTCTCATCTTCAGGGAAACTGGATAAATGCCAAAGCATGTAAACAACATATGGTTTACTTTCAAAATCAACCAACCAGAATTACTTATTCCTAAAGAATCTCTTAGCTCAAAAAAAATATGGTGAAGAAATAATTTCCTGCTCTAATAGCTAATGTTTACCATCTGCTATTCCTTTAAGACTAACTACCTGGAAATCAATCATGCTATGTATTTTCCAGCTCCCCTATCCCCAAAAGACAATATTATTTATTTTTAAAAAGTTTTTTAAAAGTAGGTCATGCTGAAAGTGTCACAACTTAGATTTGAATTTTGCGAGTTATAACCAACCAAGCTTATATGAATGCCAGCAACCACAGCTGTTAGAAGTTTATCATTTTCTCCACTGTATTATTTTTTGAGCCCCTGTTTTTCAACAAAATATCAGTATATCTGTTAAACTATAACAATGTTTATCTTAGGGAAAGCTGGTGGGAAGAGTAGGGGAGAGAGCATTTTTCTGAAAACTCATCTTGAAGATGGACACCAAGGCAGTTCTGAGGAAAGAGGCTAAGACACTAGAGCCCATGGAAGGGGGGCAAAGAGTGGGACAAAATCCATTTTTTTCTAAGCAGCCCCCTTTTGTAGAAAGGCTTAGATACAGCCTCTAGACTTTAGCTGGACAGTGAGCACAGACTCCAATGACAAACTATATGACTAATCTCTCTGTGCCTCAGATTCCTCCTTTCAAATGTGGAAAACAATAGCATAATAGTACTTATCTCATGGAATTCTTACAAAAATTCAAGGAGTAAGTATACATAAATTTCTCATGAGAATGCCCAGCAAGAGAAAATGCTACTTAAATGTTGGGTAATATTTAGGATTTGGAAGCGAGACACTAAATATTACTCATCTTTGTCCCCCCGTTCCTAACGTAATATCTGTGATAGGATATGTACTCAATGTACAAAAATATTTTTCATATCATTTTTATGGTGTTAATACATAATAAAGCAAAGTGACTATATAATAACTAGGGATTCTAAAATAGATCAGATACAGGCCAATATCACTGATGAACAGAGATGCAAAATTCCTCAACAAAATACTAGGAAACAGAATCCAACAGCACATTAAGAGGATCGTACATCATGATCAAGTGGGGTTTATCCCAGGAATGCAAGGATTCTTCAATATATGCAAATCAATCCACGTGATAAACCATATTAAAAAATTGGAGAAAAACCACATGATCATCTCAATAGATGCAGAAAAATCTTTCACTAAAATTCAACACCGATTTATGATAAAAACCCTCCAGAAAGTAGGCATAGAGGGAACTTACCTCAACATAATAAAGGCCATATATGACAAACCCACAGCCAACATTGTTCTCAATGGTGAAAAACAGAAACCACTTCCTCTACGATCAGGAACAAGACAACGTTGCCCACTCTCACCACTATTATTCAACATAGTTTTGGAAGTTTTAGCCACAGCAATCAGAGAAGAAAAATAAAAGGAATCCAAATTGGAAAAGAAGAAGTAGAGCTGTGACTGTTTGCAGATGACATGATACTACATACAGAAAATCCTAAAGATGCTACCAGAAAACTAATAGCGCTAAACAATGAATTTGGTAAAGTAGCAGGATACAAAATTAATCTCTTGCATTCCTATACACTAATGATGAAAAATCTGAAACTAGAAATTAAGGAAACACTCCCATTTACCATTGCAACAAAAAGAATAAAATACCTAGGAATAAACTTACCTAAGGAGACAAACGACCTGTATGCAGAAAACTATAAGACACTGCTGAAAGAAATTAAAGATGATACAAACAGATGGAGAGATATACCATGTTCTTGGATTGGAAGAATCAACATGGCAAAAATGACTATACTAGCCAATGCAATCTACAGATTCAATGCAATCCCTATCAAACTAGCAGTGGCATTTTTCACAGAACTAGAACAAAAAATTTCACATTTGTATGGAGACACAAAAGACCCCACACAGCCAAAGCAATCTTGAGAAAGAAAAAAAAGGCTGGAGGAATCAAGCTCCCGGACCTCAGACTATACTACAAAGCTATAGTAATCAAGACAGTATGGTAGTGGCACAAAAACAGAAATATAGATCAATGGAACAGGATAGAAAGCCCGGAGATAAACCCACGCACATATGGTCACCTTATTTTTGATAAAGGAGGCAAGAATATACAATGGAGAAAAGACAGCCTCTTCAATAAGTGGTGCAGTGAAAACTGGACAGTTGCATGTAAAAGAATGAAATTAGAACACTCCCTAACACCATACACAAAAATAAACTCAAAATGGATTAAAGACTTAAATGTAAGGCCAGACCCTATAAAACTCTTAGAGGAAAACATAGGTAGAATACACTGTGACATAAATCACAGCAAGATCCTTTTTGACCCACCTCCTAGAGAAATGGAAATAAAAACAAAAAGAAACAAATGAGACCTAATGAAACTTAACAGCTCTGTACAGCAAAGATAACCATAAACAAGATGAAAAGACAACCCTGACAATGGGAGAAAATATTTGCAAATGAAGTAACTGACAAAGGATTAACCTTCAAAGTGTACAAGCAGCTCATGCAGTTCAATATTAAAAAAACAAACAACCCAATCCAAAAATGGGCAGAAGACCTAAATAGACATTTCTCCAAAGAAGATATACAGATTACCAACAAACACATGAAAGGATGCTCAACATCACTAATCATCAAAGAAATGCAAATCAAAACTTCAGTGAGGTATCACCTCACACTAGTCCAAAGGCCATCAACAAAAAATCTAGAAACAACAAATGCTGGAGAGGGTGTGGAGAAAAGGGAACCCTCTTGCTCTGTTGGTGGGAATGTAAATTCATACAGCCACTATGGAGAATGGTATGGAGGTTCCTTAATAAACTAAAAAGAGAACTACCATACGACCCAGCAATCCCACTACTGGGCATATACCCTGAAAATTTCATAATTCAAAAAGAGTCATGTACAAACATGTTCATTGCAGCACTATTTACATTAGCCAGGACATGGAAGCAACCTATGTGTCCATCAACAGATGAATGCATAAACAAGATGTGGCACATATATACAATGGGATACTACTCAGCCATAAAAAGAAGTGAAACTGAGTTATTTGTAATGAGGTGGATGGACCTAGAGTCTGTCATACAAAATGAAGCAAGTCAGAAAGAGAAAAACAAATACCGTATATTAACACATATATATATGGAATTAAAAAAAAAAGTTTCTGAAGTACCTAGGGGCAGGACAGGAATAAATACACAGACGTAGAGAATGGACTTGAGGATACGGAGGGGGGAAGTGTAAGCTGGGATGAAGTGAGAGAGTGGCATTGAGATACATACACTACCAAATATAAAATAGCTAGCTAGTGGGAAGCAGCCACATAGCACAGGGCAATCAGCTGGTGCTTTGTGACCACCTAGAGGAGTGGGATAGGGAGGGTGGGAGGGAGATGCAAGAGGGAGGGGATATGGGTATATATGTATATGTATAGCTGATTCACTTTGTTATACAGCAGCAACTAACACAACAATGTAAAGCAATTATGCTCTAATAAAGATGTTTTTTAAAAATCTAGAAAGATATCAAATGTATTTAAACAGATGATTGAAATCATAAGCACTATACAGTTTTGTGTTATGATTTTTTTTCTTAATATTGAATAAAAGTCATGGGGTTGTAATGTACAGCATGGTTATTATAGTTAACACTACATCGAATATCTGAAGAAAGAAAGTAGACCTTAAAAGTTCTCATCACAACAAAAAAAATTTGTAATTATGTGTGATGATGGTTGCTAACTAGACTTCCTATGGTGATCATTTCATAACATATACAAATATCAAATTATTATGTTGAACTCCTGAAACTAATATAATGTTATATGTCAATTATATCTCAGTTTTTAAAAAAGTAAATTTTAAAAAAACATACTTTTTTGGGGAAAAATATATAGGCAGACTCTTAGGATGAATTGATTTCAACTGTATATTTTAACAATAAAAATAACATTTTTGAACTCTGCTTTGAGATAGTTACATGGAGATTCAAAGTAATGCCTGTGTAAATTTTTAAAATAATGGTTGTGAATAATTCATCTAAAAAGGAAGACAAATTTGTGACAAACCTTTTTATTTACTTCAAAATTAAAATAGTTTTTTCTAGATGAGTCTGTCTCGAGAATTATCAAAATATCGCTCAAGAGATTTTTATCTTTTCATTACATTAAAATGCGAAGTTCTTTATTGCTATTCTTAAGCATGAGCAGTTACTCTTTTTTTTTTCAATTTCTGCTTTTCCCCCAATTATTTAAGAGTCTTTACACCTGATTAAAATATGGTTATAGGTATCACTATGAATTCAAGTATCCTTGAATTTGCTATAAAGGGAAAAATTATTTTGGAACATTGTTATAAAAGTATTAAATTATTTACATGGAATTTGAACGTTCAAACTTACATTGTAGGCCCCACAACATTTAGAAGCAGCATGTAGTTGCCAGTGAAGAGTTGATGTGTCAAATCAGTACTAAAATATTCCAAAGCTGTCTACTATGCAAAATATTTTAATTCCTTATATTTGAAAAGTGCTTTAACATTTACAAAGCAGTTTTTTTGAGAATGGAATACAAATATATGTTCCTTTTCTGAGGGTAACACTTAACCTTCATTCAAGAAAATTGTGTTTGCTTTTTCTATTCTAACTGTAACAATAATCCCCAAACTCTAGCACAATTAATATAAGATAATAATATGAAGGGGACAAGGGGGTCACTGTAAAGCAACGAAACCTCTTCATCTTTAGATTGTCACTGTATAAAGACTCAGGTTGGCAATATGAATCAACAGCCAAGTTAGAAAAAAACAGCTAGTAAAACATAGACTCATTTTTAAATACCTCTATGTGTCGAGCATTATTCTATGTATACAGCAGTAACAAAACAGGGAAAAAAACCTCTTTTACCCCACTTATATTCCAATGGGGGAGGAAAGAAAATAAAACAAAATACTAAAGTAAGTTACATATAGTTGAAGAAAATAGTGTTACATGGCAAAATAGAGTGGAGGAGTTGTATAGGATTTTCAATTTAAATAAATTGGTTTTTAAGACCTCACTGGGAAGATATTTGAGCAAATCCTCAAAAGAGGCAATGGGGCAAGCAATGCAGATATGAGACTCTCAGATAAAGTTACCAACAATCACAGAGAACCCCGAGGCCCTTGTATACCTGGCATGTTTGAGGTACAGCACAGAGGTCATTACAGCTAGGACATACAAAGGAACTTAAAATTTACATTGAGAGATGGGGAAGCCTCTGAAGGGTTTTGAGCAAGAGTGACATGATCTGACTCAAGTTTCAAAAAGATCACCCAGGTTGAGAATATAATGTAGGATAGGAGAGGAGACAAGAATGGAAGCAGAGAGACTAGGTCTGAGGCTACTTTAATAAGCCAGGCAAATGATATTGATGGTTTGGACAAGGATGGTAGACTTAGAAATGGAGATAACTGTTCAGATTTTGGATATGATCTAAAGATGAAAGGAAGAACCAGCAAAATTTCTGATTGACAGCATGCTGAGTATTATAAAAAGAAGGAAGCAATAGATGACTCTAAGTATTTTGGTCTGAGCAACTTGAAAGATGGAATTACCATTGAGGTGGAAAAGACTGCAGGTGGAGTAGGTTTTATTTATTTGTTTATTATTTTGTGGAGAAAAGTTCCATTTTGGATGTATTAAGATGTTTATTTTGAACTCAATTGGAAATGTCAAATAGGCTATTGGGAATACAAGTCTGGGGTTCAGGGTAGAAGTCTGATTTGAAGATTTAACTATGAGTCATCAGTGCACTGATGATATGGAAAGACAAGTCTAGACGACATCACCATAGGAATAATTGCACACAGAAAACAAAATATTTAAAAACTGAGCTACAAGGCACTGCAAGTTTATGACATAGGAGAACTAACAAAAAATTAAGGAACAAACTGAGAATAATGCCAGTGAGACAGAAGGAAAAACAGGAGATGAGAAAAGAGTTACTACAGCTTCCATTCACGGTAGTGGACATGAATGTGGATGGACAGTAGAGGAGCAGACCTGCTACAGATGGAGAGACTTCGCAGGGATGAAGAGAAATCATCCAAGACAAGATGACAATTTGGTCTGGCAGAATGGTTTTATAAACTGAAAATAGCCCCAAATATAAAAAATACCTTAGTATGTCAATTCTCCTTCCTCCTCTCCCCAAATTTTACCAAGAGCAGCAGTCAAGGGGAAACAATGCAAAGAGAAATCGCTTATTCCTAAGCATTCTTGCAGTAATTGTATTCCAAAACCCTTTGCAATTGGAACCCAATAGTAAACAAACATACTTGTGACTACAATATACTCTCCTCTCAGTCCGAGTACTGACAAGATGAAAAACTCCTGGGAGGTTAGGGGTTTGACAAATCAAAGATGAACTCAGTATATTTAAAACTATGGCTCAGCCATAAGAGGAATTTGGAATGGCTAGTCCCTTACCCTAACCACCAGACAATGGAAGAGACTTTATTACCTGGGAAATAAAACAATAAAATGGTATACTTCAACCACTCCTTTACAACAATGTCCAGAATACCATAAAACTTTAAAAGATATATGAAGGAAAATTTTACCCATAATAAAGGGAAAGCAAAGTAAATAGAAGATCAACAGATAAATCAGTTATTGAAATTAGCATGCCTGGACTTTAAAATAATCATTACTAATATGTGGAAAAAAATTTACAGCAAAAGATTGATATAACAGGTAAAGTGATAGTGTATTTCAGTAGAAAATTGGACACTCTAAAAAAACATCAAATGTAAATTATGGAATTGGAGAATACAGTGTCTTTGGATGAGTGCAACATGCAATTTTACAACTGGAATATCAAAAGGAGAGAAGAGAGGAAATGGGACTAAATTTTTTTTGGAAAATAAAAGTATAAAAATTGAAGAAACTGATGAAAAATCTCAACCCACAGATCTAAGAAGCTCAACAAATCCTAATGAGAACTTACACACACACAGACACACACACACACACACACACCTGGGCATATCACAGGCAAACTGCTGAAAACCAAATATAAAAGAAAATCTTAAAAGAAGGCAGAGACAAAATACACATAACTGAGAGAATGAACATTCAAATGGGCAATGACCAGGCCAAATACAAAAATAGAACTCTGACCCACATCTGCAGCAACCATCCCACGAAACCAACCTATTTTGTATGGTAACTAGACCAGGAAGTCAGCCTACTTTCAATAAGTCAGACTTGTAGGAAGTCAGACAACTATCTCTAGCAACCAGCCTAATAACCCTAGTAAACAATAACCCTAGTAACAATTGCCTTAAAATGGCCAGGACTTGATTAATTACTGACAGCTTCCCTAATTTTTGTCCCCATGCCCAACTTAGGACCAACCAGAGAAAGCCCTATGCACCCCTAACTACTTTCATAGGATGTACCACTTTTAGTTAGCCCACCTCCAGCTTCTACATGCCAATAGCTTCCGATCAGGGCATATCTGAAGCCTTTCCTTTTTTTCATTATAAAGCTTTCCATCTCTTCTCTCTTCCTCTGAGTCTCTGTCAAACATGAATGATGGTGGCTGACTCTTATTATAACAAGTTCTGAATAAATAGCCACGGCCTATTCTTATTTAGTTGGTCTTCATTTATTTCCACCTAATGTACAGAACAGGAGTGACTGCTGACAACACATAATAAACAATTCAACCCAGAATAACAATCTTTAAAGTACTGGAGGGAAAAATACTTGTAATCTAGAATTCTACCATCAGTAAAACTGTCCTTGAAAAATGAATGCAAAATACAGATATATATATAACAAATAACAGGCGAGAGAATTTGTCACTAGCAGCATCTACACAACAAAAATAATACAGTAAATACTTCAGTATGAAGGTAAATAATTCCAGATGGAAACTCAGCCTAAAAGAAAACTGAAAGAAGTTATAAATATATAGGAAATACAAATGACTATTTTCAATATTTCTTACTTTCTATAAAAGGCTATTAAAAGCAAAAATAGTATTATGAACATGGAGTTTATAAATTATGAAGTGAAACATGAAAACAATAGCACAAAGAAAGGGAACAACTGGAAATATATAATTTTAAAATTCTTACATTAAAAATAAAACAGTAAAGTATGAATTCGAGTTGTGCTATAGTAAGGTAGATACATATTGAAATTTCTAGATAACCACACACAAAAACCAGTTAAAAATAGAACTAAAAATCCTCCAATTAAAAGATATTGTCAGGCTGGAGATATATACTTAGATCAATTGATCTGTCTATCTATCTATCGAGAAAGGCAGTAGGGGACATTCAACAGTATGGTGTTATACAGAGCTATTTTAAATATAAAGAAAAGAGAGGTAAATAGTAAAATGACAGAAAAACAAGTAGATAAAAATCAGTGAGGGTTTATATTTGAATGACACTATTAACTAAGATGACTTAATTGGCATATATAGAATATCACAAAAACAACTACAGAATATTCTTGTTTTCAGGTGCATGTGAACCTTTCATCAAGTCACATCGTATTCTGAACTGTGGAATAAGTCTCAATAAATTCAAAAGTATGAACATCATACAAAAACACTTTTAAAAATCTAAAAAAAAAAAAACAAACAAACCCTCCGAGATTTGGAAACTGAATACTTGCTTCTAGTTAAAACATGAGTCAAATAAGAAATCGCGAGGAAATTTTTAAAATATTTTAACCTTAATTAATATGTAACAAAATGTACCAAAACACACATGAAGAAGCTAAAGCTGCACTTAAATAGAAATATATAGTTTTCAATGTTCACATTAACAATGAAGAGTTTAAAATTAAGAAGCTAGAAAAAGAAAAACAAATGCAAACTAAGCAGAATGAAGTAAATCATTAAAACTTAAAAGGGGTAATAATTTAAATGGAAAGCATACAAAATATAGAGAATAAGCAACACAGCTGATGTTGGTTCTTTGACAATATTAATAAAATTCATAATCCTTTGGAATAACTGTTAATGAAAATAATAAAAATACATGAATTACCAATATCAGAAATGAGAAGTACAACAACATGGATGTATCTAGAGGGTGGATCTTGCTAAGTGAAATAAGTCATGCAGGGAAAGGCAAATACTGTAAGATCCTAGTTGTATGTGGAATCTAAAAAACAAAGGAAAGAAACAAATAAAACAAAGTGTTAAAAGACTCATAGATACAGAGAACAAATGTGTGTTTATCAGCTGGGGGTGGGGGAGTAAGGTGTTGGGTGAAACAGATGAAGGGAAGTAAGAGCTGCAAAACTCCAGTTATAAAATAAACAAGCCATGGGACATAATATACAGCATAAGAAATATGGTCCATAATATTGTAGTAATTGTGTTTAAAACAGATAATTATTAGACTTGTCCCCGCAATCATTTTGTTACTTACAGAAATGTCAAATCACTATGTAGTACACCTGAAACTAACATAATACTGTAAGTCAACTATATTTCAATTTAAAAAAAACACAGAACCCAACAGTATATTTAAAGTAAATTTCTTACAGAAAATATACTGTTGGGTTCTGTGTTTAGCACAGATAATAAAATATTATCATGCTAATAAGAATCAAAATTAAGCAGAGTAGCTATATTAATTTCAAGAAGTACAGACTTCAAGGCAAGGAAGGTTATCAGGGATAAAGAAGGGCACTTCTCCAAGAAGACATAACAAGTCTTAAAATGTATGTTCTTAACAAAAGAGTGTCCAATTATGTGAGGCAAAAAGTGGTAGAAATGCAAGGAGAAGTAGATGAATACTCTATCATAGTTGAAGATTTCAACATCCCTCTCTCAGAAATGGACAGATCCAGTAGCCAGAAAATTGGTAAGGACGTTGTTGAACTCAACACTGCTCAATTAATTATATATAACTGACATCTAGAGATTATTTCATCCAACAGTAGTGGAACATACATTCTTCTCAAGCTCACATGGAGTATACACTAAGATATATCACACTCTGGACCATAAAACACACCTTGAGACTTTTCAAACAAGAGAAATTATACAATGGATGCTCTCAGACCACAATGGAATTAAACTAGAAATCAATAGCAGAAAGATAACAGGAAGATACCTAAACATGTGGAGATTAAACAACATACTTCTAAATAACAGGTGGGTCAAAGAAGATACCTCCAGAGAAATTTTAAAATAATCTGAACTAAACGAAAGTGAAAACACAGCTTATCCAAATTTGGGGGATGCAACAAAAACAGTGCTTAGAGTAAAATTTATAGCATTAAATGAATATATTGGGAAAGAACAATCTAAAATCAATAATCTAAGTTTCCACCTTAGGAAACTAGAAAAAGAAGAGAAAATTAAATCCAAAGGAAGAAGAAGAAGAAGAAGAAAAAAAAAACTACAACAGAAATCAATGAATTTGGAAATAAGAAATCAGTAAAAAATGAAACCAAAAGATGATTCATCATAAAGATTAATAAAATCAATAAGCCTCTAACTAGGCTAAGGAAAAAAACCCCAAAAGGCATATTCTACTAATATCAGTAATGAAGATGGGACATTACTACAGGTCCCATGGACATTAAAAGGATAATAAAAGAATATTATGAACAACTTTATGCCCACAAATTTAATAACATAGATGAAATGGAGTGACTCCTTGATAGACACAAGCTGCCAAACTCAAACAAGAAGAAGAAGACTAAATAGGCTTACATCGATTAATGAAATTTAACCAATAATTAATAATATCCTAAAACATATGGGTTTAATGGTGAATTCTATCAAACATTTAATGAAGAAATTATACCTAAATGGTGTTGGGAAAACTGGACAGCTACATGATGCAAAAGAATGAAATTAGACTACTCTTTCATACCATGGACAAAAGTAAATTCAAAATGGATTAAAGACTTAAATGTAAGACTTGAAACCATAAAACTTCTAGAAGAAAACATAGGAAGTAAGCTTTTTGGCATCGTAACAATATTTTTTGGATATGTTGCTTCAGGCAAGGGAAACAAAACCAAAAATAAACAAATGGGCTAAATCAAACTAAAAAGCTTTTTCTCGGAAAAGGAAACTGTCAACAAAACAAAAAGGCCACCTACTGAATGGGAGAAGATACTTGCTGCAAACAATACATCTGATTAGGGATTAATATCCAAAATACACAAAGAAGTCAAACAACTGAACATGAAAAAAAGAAACAACCAGATTTAAAAATGGGCAACAGATCTGAATAGACATTTTTTCCAGAGAAGACATACAGATGGGCAACAGGCACATGAAAAGATGCTCAATATCACTAATCACCAGGGAAATGCAAATGAAAACCACAATGAGATGTCACCTTACTATCAATCAGAATCGTTATTATAAAAAACACAACAAGTAACAAGTGTTAGTGAGGATGAGGAGAAAAGGCAACCCTTGTACACTGTTGGTGGGAATGTAAATTGGTAAAGACACTATGGAAAACAGTATGGTGATTCCTCAAAAAATTAAAAGAACTACCATATGATCCAGCAATTCTACTGCTGCATATTTATCCAAAGAAAATGAAAACACTAATTCAAAAAGATGAAGTCACCCCTATATTCTTTGCAGCATTATTTCCAAGAACCAAGAAAGATATGGAAGTAACCTAAGTGCCTGCTGATAGATGAATGTATAAAGAAGATGTGGGGTATGTGTGTGTGTATGTGTGGGTGTGTGTATGAATAAAATCTTGCCATTTGTGACAACATGAATGGACCTAAAGGGTATTATGCTAAATGAAATAAGTCAGACACAGAAAGACAAATACTGTATGATTTCACTTACATGTGAAATCTTAAAAATAAATGAACAAACAAAATAAAACAGAAACAGTTAAAGATACAAAGAGCAAATGGGTGGTTGCCAGAGGGGAAACAGGTGGTAGGAGGAAACAAATAGGTGAAGGAGACTAAGAGACACAAACTTCCGGTTGCAAAAGAAATGAGTCACAGGTATGAAAGGTATAGCGTGGGGAATATAGTCAATAACCATGTAATATCTTTGTACAGTGACATCTCATAGCTAGATTTATTATGGTGATCATTCTGAAATGTAAAGTTATACCAAATCACTATGTTGTATAATAGTAACTAACATGGTGTTGTATTTCAATTTTACTTCAAAACAAAAAAAGATACAAACTCTTAGAAAATATCAGATTTGTGGTTCCCAGAGGTAGGGCATGGGGGAAGGGGGAATTGGATGAAGGCAGTCAAAAGGTAAAATATTCCAGCTATAAGATAAATAAGTACTAATGAAGTAATGTACAACATTATAAATATAATTAACACTGCCGTATGATATATATGAAAGTGGTAAAGAGGGTAAATCCTAAGAGCTCTAATCACAAGGAAATTATTTTTCAATTTCTTTAATTCTGTATCTATATGAGATGATGGACATTCACTAAACTTATTGTGATAATCATTTTATGATGTATGTAAGTCAAATCATTATGTTGTACACCTTAAACTTATATAGTGTTGTATGTCAATCATATCTCAATAAAACTGTAGAAAAGAAAACATATGAGTCTTTGGAAAAAAAGAAACCGATTCGTATAATCTTGTTCAGATTAGAGAAACAGTGATAATACTTCTTAATTCATTCTATGAGGTCAGAATAATCCTTATACCCAAACCATAAAATGGCATTAAATGAAAAGAAAACTACTGATCAATATCTCTCATGAACACAGATGCAATAAACTATCAGCAAATCAAATCCAAAAAAAAGTATAAAAAGAATTGTACATCATGGCCAAGTAAAATTTATCCCTGTTGTGCAAAGTTAGTTCTACATTCCAAAGTCAATGAATGTAGCCTATCACATCAACAGATTGAAAAAATTACATGATCATATCAACAAAAGCAGAGAAAGTTGACAAAATCTAAAACCTCTTCATGATAAAAACTCAGTAAACTAGGAATAGAGAGTTACTTTCTCAACTTGATAAAGTCTACCTAAAAAACCACACAGCTAACATCATACTTAATGGTGCAAAATTCAAACCTTTCCCACAAGAGCAGATACAAGGCAAGGATGTCTCCTCTTACCTCTCCTTTCCAACATCATACTTAAAGTACTAGTTAATGCAATAAGGCAAGAAAAGGAGGTAAAATATATACATATTGGGAAGGAAAACATAAAACTCTCTTTGCTTACAGATGACATGTCTGTATATGTAGAAATTCTGAAGAATTCACAAAAAAACTCCTAGAACTGAGTGATTATTTAAGTGGTAGGATAGAAGATTAATACACACAAGTCAATTGTTTTCCCATATACCAACAATGAATAAATGGAATTTGAAAATAAAAATGCAATATCCAGCCCTCAAAATGAAATACTAAGGTATATGTTTAACAATATATGTACAATTTCCTTTTAAGAAAAACTACAAAACTCTGATGAACAAAATCAAAGAAGAACTAAATAAATGGAGAGATACTCTATGTTCATGGATAGGAAGACTCAATATTGTTGTCAGCTTTCCAAAATTAATCTATAAATTCTATTTAATCCCATTCAAAATTCCAGCAAGTTATTTTATGAAAATAGACAACGTGTTATAACATTTACATAGAAAGGCAAAAGACTCAGAATAATCAATACAATCTTGAAGAAGAGTAATACAGTTGAAAAACTAACACTACCCAAGTAAAAGGTTTACTATAAGTCTACAGTTGTCAAGACCATGTGGTACTGGCCAAAGATTAGATAAATAGATCAACGAAAGAGAACAGAGAGCCCAAAAATAGATCCACGTAAACATAGTCAAGTGGCACTTCCTCTTGTGAGAGCACCGGAATTACAACTAACTGCTAAAGAATCATTGACAGGAAAATACTGGAACTTACCAAAAAGGATACCCCACATCCAAAGACAAAGGAGAAGCCACAATAAGATGGTAGCAGGGGCGCAATTACAGTAGAATCAAATCCCATAACCACTGGGTGGGTGACTCACAAACTGGAGAACAACTGTATCACAGAAGTCCACCCACTGGAGTGAAGATCCTGAGGTCCACATCAGGCTTCCCAACCTGGGGTCCAGTAACAGGAGAAGGAATTCCCAGAGAATCAGACTATGAAGGCTAGTGGGATTTGATTGCAGGACTCTGACAGGACTGGGGTAAAGAGACTCCACTCTTGGAGGGCACACACAAAGTAGTGTGAGCATCAGGACCCAGGGGGAAGGAGCAGTGACCCGATAGGAGACTGAACCAGACCTACCTGCTAGTGTTGGAAGGTCTCCTGCAGAGGTGGGGGATGGCTGTGGCTCACCATGGGGAAAAGGACAATGGCAGCAGAAGTTCTGGGAAGTACTACTTGGCATGAGCCCTCCTGGAGTCCACCATTAGCCCCACCAAGAGCCTGTAGCCTCCAGTGCTGTTGCTTCAGGCCAAACAAACAACAGGGAGGGAACTCAGCCCCACCAATCAGCAGACAAGTGGATTAAACTTTTACTGACCTCTGCCCACCAGAGCAACACCCAGCTCTAGGCACCACCAGTCCCTCCCATCAGGAAGCTTGCACAAACCTCTTAGATAGCCTTGTCCACCAGAGGGCAGACGGCAGAAGCAAGAAGAACTACAGTCCTGCAGCCTGTGGAATGAAAACCACATTCACAGAAAGATAGACAAAATGAAAAGGCAGAGGGCTATGTAGCAGATGAAGGAACAAGATAAAACACCAGAAAAACAAGTAAATGAAGTAGAGATAGGCAACCTTCCAGAAAAAGAAGTCAGAATAACGATACTGAAGATGATCCAGGACCTCAGAAAAAGAATGGAGGAAAAGATCAAGAAGATGCAAGAAATGTTTACAAAGACCTAGAAGAATTAAAGAACAAACAGAGGTGAACATTACAATAACGGAAATGAAAAATACACTAGAAAGAATCAATAGCAGAATAACTGAGGCAGAAGAATGGATAAGTGATCTGGAAGACAGAATGGTGGAATTCACTGCTGAGGAACAGAATTTAAAAAAAAAAGAATGAAAAGAAATGAAGACAGCCTAAGTGACCTCTGAGACAACATTAAATGCACCAACACTCTCATTACAGGGTTCCCAGAAGGAGAAGAGAGAGAGAAAGGACCTGAGACAATATTTGAAGAGATTATAGTCGAAAACTTCCCTAACATGGGAAAGGAAATAGTCACCCAAGTCAAGGAAGCACAGAGAGTCCCAGACAGGATAAACCAAAGGAGAAACATGCGAGACACATAGTAATCAAACTGACAAAGATTAAAGACTAAGAAAAATTATTAAAAGCAACAAGGGAAAAATGACAAATAACATACAAGGGAACTCCCATAACGTTAACGGATGATTTCTCAGTGGAAACTCTGCAAGACAGAAGGGAGCAGCATGATATATTTAAAGTGATGATAGGGAAGAACCTACAACCAAGATTACTCTACATGGAAAGGATCTCATTCAGAGTCGACAGACAAATCAAAGTTTACAGACAAGCAAAAGTTAAGAGAATTCAGCACCACCAAACCAGTTCTACAACAAATGCTAAAGGAACTTCTCTAAGTGGGAAACACAATAGAAGGAAAGGACCTACAAAAACAAACCCAAAACAATTAAGAAAATGGTCATAGGAACATACATATTGATAATTACCTTAAACATGAATGGATTAAATGCTCCAACCAAAAGACACAGGTTCACTGAATGGATACAAATACAAGACCCATATATATGCTGTCTACAAGAGATCCACTTCAGACCTAGGGACACATACAGACTGAAAGTGATGGGATGGAAAAAGATACTCCATGCAAATGGAAATCAAAAGAAAGCTGGAGTAGCAATACTCATATCAGATAAATAGACTTTAAAATAAAGAATGTTACAAGAGATAAGGATTCACACTACATAATGATCAAGGGATCAATCCAAAAAGAAGATATAACAATTATAAATATATATGCACCCAACACAGGAGCACCTCAATACATAAGGCAACTGCTAACAGCTATAAAAGAGGAAATCAACAGTAACACTATAATAGTGGAGGACTTTAACACCTCACCCCAACTGACTGATCATTCAGACAGAAAATTAATAAGGAAACACAACCTTTGAATGACACAACTGACCATATAGATTTAATTGATACTGGTAGGGCATTCCATCTGAAAACAGCAGATTACACTTTCTTCTCAAGTGCACACAGAACATTCTCCAGGATAAATCATATCTTGGGTCACAAATCAAGCCTTGGTAAATTTAAGAAAACTGAAATCATATCAAGTATCTTTTCAGACCACAAAACTATGAGACTAGAAATCAATTATGGGGGAAAAACCATAAAAAGCACAAACACATGGAAGGTAAACAATACACTACTAAATAACCAAGAGATCACTGAAGAAATCAAAGAGGAAATAAAAAAATACCTACAGACAAATGACAATGAAAACATGATGATCCAAAACCTATGGGATGTAGCAAAAGCAGTTCTAAGAGGGAAGTTTACTGCAATATAATCCTACCTCAAGAAACAAGAAAAATCTCAAATAAACAATCTAACCTTACACCTAAAGGAGATAGAGAAAGAAGAAAAAAATCAAACCAAAAGTTATTAGAAGGAGAGAAATCATAAACATCAGAGCAGAAATAAATGAAATAGAAACAAAGAAAACAATAGCAAAGAATAAAACTAAAAGTTGGTTCTTTGAGAAGATAAACAAAACTGGTAAACCTTTAGCCAGACTCATCAAGAAAATGAGGGAGAGGACTCAAATCAATAAAATTAGAAATGAAAAAGGAGAAGTTACAAAGGACACCACAGAAATACAAAGCATCATAAGAGATTACTACAAGCAACTCTATACTAATAAAATGGACAACCTGGAAGAAATGCACAAATTCTTAGAAACGTATAAGCTTCCAAGACTGAACTAGGAAGAAATAGAAAATATGAAGAGACCAATCACAAGCACTGAAATTGAAACTGTGATTAAAAATCTTCCAACAAACAAAAGTCCAGGACCAGATGGCTTCACAGGTGAAATCTATCCAACATTTAGAGAAGAGCTAACACCCAGCCTTCTCAAACTCTTCCAAAAAATTGCAGAGGAAGGAACACTCCCAAATTCATTCTACAAGGCCACCATCACCCTGATACCAAAACCAGACAGAGATACTATAAAAAAAGAAAATTACAGACCAACATTACTGATGAATATAGATGCAAAAATCCTCAACTAAATACTAGCAAACAGAATAAAACAACACATTAAAAGGATCATACACCATGATCAAGGTGGATTTATCCCAGGGATGCAAGGATTCCTCAGTATATGCAAATCAATGAATGCGATACACCATATTAACAAGTTGAAGAATAAAAATCATATGATCATCTCAGTAGATGCAGAAAAAGCTTTTAACAAAATTCAACACCCATTTATGACAAAAACTCTCCAGAAAGTGGGCATAGAGGGAAACCTCAACATAATAAAGGCCATATACAACAAACCCACAGCAAGCATCATTCTCAATGGTGAAAAACAGAAAGCATTTCCTCTAAGATTGGAAGAAGACAAGGATGTCCACTCTCACCACTACTATTCAACATATTTTGGAAGTCCTAGCCACGGCAATCAGAGAAGGAAAAGAAATAAAAGGAATACAAATTGGAAAAGAAGAAGTAAAACTGTAACTGTTTGCGTATGACATGATACTATACATAGAGAATCCTAAAAATGCCACCAGAAAACTACTAGAGCTAATCAATGAATTTGGTAAAGTTGCAGGATACAAAATTAATGCATGGAAATCTTTTGCATATCTATACACTAACAAGGAAAGATCAGAAAAAGAAGTTAAGGAAACAATCTCATTCACCATTGCAACAAAAGGAATAAAATACCTAGCAATAAACCTATGTAAGGAGGTAAAAGACCTGTACTCAGAAAACTATATGACACTGATGAAAGGAATCAAAGATGACACAAACAGATTAAGAGATATACCACGTTCTTGGATTGGAAGAATCAATATTGTAAAAATGACTATACTACCCAAAGCAATCTACAGATTCAATGCAATCCCTATTAAATTACCAATGGCATTTTTTCAAAGAACTAGAACAAAAATTCTTAAAATTTGTATGGAGACACAAAAGACCCCGAAGAGCCAAAGCAATCTTGAGGGAAAAAAGCAGAGCTGGAGGAATCAGATTTCCTGACTTCAGACTATACTACAAAGATACAGTAATCAAAACAATACGGTAGTGGCACAAAAACAGAAATATAGATCAATGGAACAAGATAGAAACCCCAGAGATAAACCCATGCACCTATGGTCAACTAATCTATGACAAAGGAGGCAAGGATATACACAATGGAGAAAAGACAGTCTCCTCAATAAGTGGTGCTGGGAAAACTGGATAGCTACATGTAAAAGAATCAAATTAGAATACTCCCTAACACCATACACAAAAATAAACTCAATACTGATTAAAAGTGTAAATATAAGACCAGACACTATAAAACTCTTAGAGGAAAACATGGGAAGAACACTTTTTGATATAAATAACAGCAAGATCTTTTTTGACCCACCTCCTAGAGTAATGGAAATAAAAACAAAAATAACAAATGGGACCTAATGAAACTTAAAAGCTTTTGCACAGCAATGGAAACTATAAACAAGACAAAAAGATGACACTCAGAATGGGAGAAAATATTTGCAAACGAATCAATGGGCAAAGGATTAATCTCCAAAATATATAAACAGCTCATGCAGCTCAATATTTAAAAAAAACCCACTTAATCAGAAAATGGGCAGAAGACCTAAATAGACATTTCTCCAAAGAAGATATACAGGTGGCCAAGAGGCACGTGAAAAGCTGCTCAACATCACTAATTATTTAGAGAAATGCAAAACTACAATGACCTCACACCAGTCAGAATGGGCATCATCAGAAAATCTACAAACAACAAATGCTGGAGAGGGTGTGGAGAAAAGGGAACCCTCTTGCACTGTTGGTGGGAATGTAAATTGATACAGCCACTATGGAGAACAGTACGGAGGTTCCTTAAAAAAACTAAAAATAGAATTACCATATGACCCAGCAATCCTAGAGCATATACCCAGAAAAAACCATAATTCAAAAAGACACACGCACCCCAATGTTCACTGCAGCATTATTTACAATAGCCAGGTCATGGAAGCAACCTAAATGCCCATCAACAGATGAATGGATAAAGAAAATGTGGTACATATATACAGTGGAATATTAGTCATAAAACGGAATGAAATTGGGTCATTTGTAGAGATGTGGATGGACCTAGAGACTGTCACACAGAGTGAAGTAAGTCAGAAAGAGTAAAACAAATATCGTCTATTATATATCTGGAATCTAGAAAAATGGTGCAGATGAACCAGTTTTCAAGGCAGAAATAGAGACACACATGTAGAGAACAAACGTATAGATACCAAGGGGGAAAAGCGGGGTGGGGGTGGTGGGATGAATTGGGAGATTGCATACAAAGAACTCTCAAAACTCAAAATTAAGAAAGCAACTCAATTAAAAACTGGGCCAAAGACATTAACTGATGCCTAAGCAAAGAAGACACACAAATGGAAAATAAGCATATGAAAAGATGCAAATCTATGTCATTAGTGCAATACAAATTAAAACAACAATGAGATACCACTACATATTTAGTAGAATGGCCAAAATTCAGAACACTGACTTTATTAAATGCTAGTGATATGGAGCAACAAGAACTCTCCTTCTGTGCTGGTGGGAATGCAAAATGGTATAGACATTTTGGAAGAGCGTTTGACTGTTTCTTAAAAACTGAACATATCTTACCACACAATCCAGAAATCTTGCTACTTAGTACTTACGCAAAGAAGCCGAAAATTTTGTCCACACAGAAACCTACACATAGGTGTATATAGCAGCTTTGTTCATAATTGCCAAAACTTGGAAGTAACTAGATGCCCTTCAATAGGTGGATGGATAAATAGACTGTGGTACATTCAGACAATGGAATATTATTCAGTGCTGAAAATAAATGAGCTATCAGGCCATGACAAGACATGGAGAAACCTTAAGTGTATATTACTAAGTGAAAGAAGCCAATCTGAACAGGCTACATACAGAGTGATTCCATCTACATGGCATTCTGGAAAAGACAAAACTAGGTAGACAATAAAAAGATCAGTGGCTTCCAGGGGTGAGGAGTGAGATAGAAGAATAAGCAGAGCATAGAGAATTTTTACAGAAGTGGAAATACTCTGTATGATATTATAATGATGGATATATATCATTATACATTTATCCCAACCCATAAAATGTATAACATCGAGTGAACCCTAAGGTAAATTATAAACTTTGGGTAATTATGATGAGTCAATGTAGGCTCATTGGTTAAAAAAAGAAGTACCACTCTGCTGAATGATTTTGCTAATGTGGAGGCTATGTATGCGTGGAGGCAGAAGGTGTGCAGCAAATCACTGTACCTCCCTCTTAAGTTTGCTGTAAACCTAAAACTGCTCTAAAAATATTTTAAAAATAAGAAACAAAAGATAAAGTTTTGTATCTGGTTTTCAGGGAAAAGAATTGGCAAAACCATTTTATCTTTCATTTTTGCAGCAGGAAAATAGGAAGTAGTCATGTTCCCATTACCTATAGGAAGTGTATGGTGTTATTTTTTATAGTTTTGAAAAGAATGTACTCTATGAAACATAAGAAACCCAAGTTCTTATACAGTTTTACTTACCTCAACTGATTAAACTTTTAATTATAAGTTTTTACAGTAGTCATTCTTTTATGGCATATCTAATTTTATAAGCAATATTTTATAAATTATGAAAGTAACTCAAGCATGAAGAATCATTAAAGTGTATTTTATAACAGAGTATGGAGGAGTACAAGTTTCATAGCTCAGGAAAGATTGATTTTTCTCAGGTACCAAGAATTTTAAAAAGAGTGGAGCAGAGTACAGCAAACATATAGATACTTTTTCAGACTTTTCCTCTTAGTTATTAAACAATTTTAATAAAACATTTTCCTTTCTCAAAAGAGAAACTTGTATTTCTGATTTTCTTTTAAAAAGTAGTTTTAATGGTCCATACTTCCTCTCAGGACTTAGTGTTTTATTTTATATCTTATAATTAGGTTTTCTTTTGTTAGAATATAAACTCCAAGATAACAGTTATGCTGTCTGCCTTGTTCATTGCTATGTTCCTAGTAGTAAGAAGTACCTGGCTCATAGTAAGGGCTTAATAACTAAGGAATAGGTAAATTATTTTAAGGCCATTATATTAAGAACTATAAGTCCTTTCAATCATATTTATTAAATGCTTCCAGAAGTAGTAAGTGAAATAAATTTTTTCATTCATTATATCATGTTGCTCAGAACTGAACAAAAGGAGAGAAGGGACTAATCTCCATATATTTTCCACCATGATCGTGGCACGGCACAAGAGGCATGGCCAAAGTGATGAAAAATTCTGAAAAGTCAAAAGCATGTTTTCTTTCAGTGCTCTTCTTCCCCCAATTTAAACAGTCTACAAGTGAATAACTTTTGAAGCCAGGGGATGAGTACATTCTGCTATGAATACATACGTATGGTACTATTTTCTCTATTTGCGTATGTGTTTGAAATTTTTGTATATATTTTATGCACTTTGTGTGTGTATATACATATATATATATATATAATATACATATAAACAGACATATAGTTTTTCCACAAATGAAAAATAAAAAGCCTTTAAGTTACCGTAGAGCCTTCCCAGTTAGAAGTTGGTAATTTAAATTTGGACAGTCATTTATATTTGCAAAGGTTTCACTTTGAGGGCTGTATATTTTAATTTTGATAAAGGAGAAAATATAAGAACCTCCAGAAACCAAAAGTACAATGGTAAAATCTTATACACCATGATAGCTGAATGAGGATGATACTTTAGTAGGGGCAGGCAGTAGCATGCACATGGGGGTTCCTTGAGCAAACTACGGAAAGGCTGGCTACTTGCAAGAGGTGCTTCCTCTTGACAGATGAATTATAAAAAGATGCCCATTCTTCTGGGCAGATGAAGACTTGCACCAGCACATTTGGCTTGGCAGAGCCAAACACAACCTGGAATCAGTCTTCACTCACCCCATGGCCAGCAGCCTTTGTAAAGTGCACAAAGGTCATCACTTCATACCCACACACAGCAGCCCAGGGGAGCCATTTCTGGCATCCTCCATATCCCTAACATCAACAGTAGCATATTCTCCTTACTCAAAAGATCATCCTGGATACTGTAAAATATGATTATCCAGAAACATGTGGCAAAAAGCAATTAGTGCTGGCTAACTGGACTGAATGAAAGTCACCCTTCTGCTGCATTCATAATGTTGCCCCTGCCTCTTAGGTAGAGTGATGTCTGAAAATAAATTCAGTTCACTAAATGGCCCCCCAAAATGTAGATGTGATATTTCCTTAAATTCAGATGGTTTTCTCTTTATTGCAGATTGCAATAAATTTTGCTAGCTGGGACTCTTCAAAGTGCTGTAGGTGCAGGGGACTCCTGGACTACTGGCTGTTTCTTCGTTCAAATGTTCACCTGTGCTCAACTACAGGAAGACAGAAAAGTCACCTGAACAGTATGAACTGAGCTTCTCCTAAGCACGAGAGTTCAAAGAGGAGCTCCTTAATTCTTTCATGCAGATTTGAATTGCTACCTTCTTTTATATAAAATAATGTAAATGGAAAAATCCCACTGAATAGTACAGTAACATTTAACACTTCCAGTGTTCTCAGACATACATTTTCTACAAAATGGTGGCTAGCCAATTTACTATTTCTAACAAAATAGAAAGCATCTATTTTTAGCAAGGTGACTGACTACGACATAAGTCTTTGAATGGTGAACTCTACTTATGCTTGATTGGAATGTACACTGCAAATTCCCTGGAGGTGTATTCACAAGTCAATGTGAAAATGTGTTATACCAGACAGTAAGTTCTTTCTTGAATCAAATGGAATTCATACAGTCTACAGAATAAAAGCAAGACATATTTCTTTGTAACTGTTATAATATGTATATATATACACATGCATATATGTGTGTGTATACTTAAAGTATCCAATGCCAACCAATCACTTAAAAGTTAAGTTTTCCTAAAAGTTAGTAGTCATTATATAACATTTAAACACAAGAGACAAACAAAACAAAACACAATTCAAACAAAAACAAAAATACTGCCAAGTACCCTCAATTTTAAGTGGAATTAAAGTCCACAGAATAAAAGATATGTAACAAAGAAGAGGAAAATCACTTTAATTCATGACATAATTTTAAATATTTATAGAAGTGAAGAATGTTGGTAGAAATTTGATATCAGTAGACCTCTAGTGGTTATTAGAGTAATTGATAATTTTACTATTTTCCATTACTGCCTATCTCAGCATAAAACAAAAAGTGTTCAAGTGTTCCAGGATATTACCTTCCATGGTAATAGTGCAAACAGTAGCAAATATCTCTTCATGTCTTTGGAAAAACAATATAAAAAATAAAACTAACTTCCAAAGTAGGTTGGCTACAAACTACCAAATAAAAACATCCTAATCTTGCTATCCTTGAAAAATGCCTTTATACATTTTAAAATCCAGATATTTATCTTTCTTATCACAAATTAACTTCCATGAAAAGAGGAACCCAATGCATATTTGTGTTTTATTTCTTTTCATCTCAGATAGTTGAAATATGCTAGCATTGTCTTGAAGCCAAGATACTTTAGTCTAAGTTTAAATATGTGAACAATGAATACATGGTTTTACTTATAAGGTAGACAATAAATACATGTTTTCTCTTTATATTAGAATGAAATAAATGTCAATTTTGGAGGATGATGGTTATAAACCTCTCAGCACTGGTCGGATCACAGAAATTCTCATTAGGTGGACATAAATCGGATTCTAATTGAAGCTAAAATACCTCAGGTGAAGTTAATTTCCTTCCTCTAAATTTAAGTCATTGTTATTAATGATGTCTTCTGCCCTTTACTGATAAAGACAGTTGGCAAAATGCAAAAGCTATCTTGAAGCAGCAGCTCTCTTCGGGTAACACTAGATGTTGTAGAGACAGAACAACTCCCAGGAGACAGTGCCACACAGCGTCAATACCACACTTTAACAAACCAATTATCTCCCACAAGAATGTGTTCCTTTGCTACATATTATCAAATAATTCATTCTAAAAATGTAAGTGGATGGGGTGGTGGTGGTGGGTGGGATAAACTGGGAGATTGGGACTGACATGTATACACTAATTAATGTATAAAATAGATAACTAACAAGAACCTGCTGTATAATAAAGAAATAATTTTTTTAAAAAGGTAAGTGGAGAAGACAAAACATTTAGTAAGTCATGTTCAAGATAATTATGTGTACATAATGACAAGCCAGTATGAAAAGCAGTAATTCGGTGATTACTCTTGGGATCAAAATATATAGTTTTAAAACATCTGTTTTGATCTGGAGGAAGATTTCTAGCAATAAAATGCCTAGTGATCACTTATAAAAGAACATAGGCATAAAATGAACCTGGTATCCAATTTCCTACAAAGTATTTCAAAAGGAGGGAAACTGATCAAGATGATAAATTTAAGGTAACTGTGAAGGTCCCTTAGAAATGTTAACTTTGGGCTTTTTGTCCCAGATTTAATGATGGTTACTACTGACATGGTCACCAACTCAAGTGTACAAAAAAGAGAACATTTTCCTTTTTAACTGATTTCAGTTTATTTGCCCCACTTCTGGTCAGGGAGGGAAATTTACGCCAAGTGAAAGTAGTTCAGTCATTTCCAGTGAAAACTCAGTCTTTTCTGTATAACTACTCAATCTCTCTTGTAAACTAATCAGGATTCTAACCTCCACCGGCACCCCTGCCCCTTCTCCCTAGGAGCCTCGCTGAACTTGTGTTGTATGAAGCTTGGAAAGGGTAGGTGAGAAGGAAAGAGAGACCAGTTTATTCTGCCTTGACTGTTTCCCCATGGGAGAGTAGCTATCTCATGAGATGTCTATTCTTATTGGATTTGCTGATGATGACCAGTGATAAATTCAGGACTTTTTCATCCCAACCACGAGATTCTTCCAGCTCACTAGACCTTTCACCTGCTTCTTCCTGTCACCCCATCTCACGCTGGCATGTGTCTGTGAGACTTTAATCTATTAGCTTAGTACCTCATGCTACCGTTAATGCACTCTTCAGATGTGATGTTGGACACATGGCATCTATGAGGTCTGCAGTCTTTCTGAATACACCCTGGGTAATGAGATCCACACTCACTCTATTCTTTGATCCTTCAAGCATATTCCAATTACCCTGCCACCCTGTCCATGGCCACTAGACTTTTCCCAGAGAATCTTGCAGCTCATCCCTCTAAATTGCACTTTTCCATATATAGTTGGACCATTAACTTATTTGGGGAGGAAAACAACAGTTCTTATGTAATTATGCATTCTTATCCATTCTATAATTTATTCATTCAGACCTCTAGGCTTTTGCTCCTATCTTAAGCCAATTTCTTAGAATTGTATTCTATGTTTGGATCTTGCCAGTGAAAGCCATGGTTTTAAAGCTATATACCTATGCTATTAATTTTAAAATATCTATTGAAGTACTCAAAAGCCAAGCAATTGATTCATTATTCTTTCTATCCCATGCTTAGCCTGAGGACAGTTCATTGGGAAAGCCCTGGATTCTGCTTGAGAGGAGATGTGGCTAGCAGAAGCAGGATTTGAAACACCAAGGACACACAGTTTAACATCAAAATATTGCCCCATCACACCTTAACATTTACAAAACACATGGCCTTTGCACATGCTGTTGCTTCTGTCTGAAGTGCCCTTGTGTCTTTTTTCACCTGTGAACTGTTTTTCATCTTCTGGATCTAGATCACTTCTGAGTGGTATTTCCAGCTCCTCCATGGTCAGGTTAAATCCGTGCCACTACTGTATTCATGAGGGAGTATACTCCTTCTCCTCATAGTGGTTGTTATAATTTGTAATCATAAATTTAGTCATATATCACCACCCCATTAGACTCTATATCAATGTTAACAGCGTAAAACCCTTGTATGCTTTGCGCACTGCTGAACTTCTAACCCTTCATATAGCAGTTCTCACACATAGTAGATGGTCAATAAATTTTTGTTGTAAATGACTATATTATCTTATTGGTTCCTATCACAGACTCTGATTTGTAAAGCAAGCATTACCCCTACTTGAAAATGGAGGGCTCTTAGGCTAATTGTATGTGAAATGGCATGTATCAGGACACACAGGTCACGTCATACAACTAGGATCTGAACTTTGGTCCTGTGAACCCTGGTCCACTTCTGTCCATCATACCATATCCTTGTCCATTGTCACTGTCATCTTCAATAATAGTTTGGAATCCTGTATATAAAGAATTCTTAGTAAATGCTTGCTGTACAAGGTAAAATATTATTTTTAGTAGCAAACAGCAGTATGGTTTAATGGAAAGAAAACAAAAGACATGGTTTAATTTTGCAATGAGAATAATATGTAGCCCAAGAAACTATTTTGACTATTAAACAGCATGATAGTATTATAATAATATCACCACAAAAGGGTAAGAAACGTTTTTCAAAAGAAAGTGAAAATACCTAGTGTATCTGGAGCTTATTTACAAATTGCTCATACCCAGAATAACATTTTGTAGTCTTCGTTTTAAGAAAGCAGGAATATACCCTTATCTATAAATGTAAAAGCAGAAGCTAGCCTATTTACAGATTGGCTGGCTGACAAGTCCTAGAACACATGTAGGGATATTGACAATTGTTAGACAAAAAATATGCCCAAGTGGTAAATGGTTCTATTATTAACCACTCAATTTATCAAACATAGGTTCTCAAAACCAAAAGCTCTCACAATCATCTAATAAATTTTACTGGGCTACTTTTATTCTTTTTGCAAATGCAAGTAATTTTAATTTATGATATTAAAAGGTTTCTTTTGAAGTTTGATGGTTTGTTTTATTTTGAAAGTTTGCTCACATCTGGGTAGGGCTGAATATCCCATTGTCATACAGGTCTACTTCACTTAATCTGGATAATTTCCACTTTCTATAACCTTTAACATTCATTTTTAATGTTTTCGTTACATTAACATGACTATTATTGTTATATAAAGTATGCTATTTTAAGACATGTGACTTGTTTGAATTATATTTCAAAATAGTCTATTCACATGGATGCTTTATGCAGGAAAATGGTACTCTTTATCCAAAAATGAGTACACTTTATTGTTATTTCACACAAAGCAAAGCTGAAATGTTACCCCAAAAAGCTTATAAGATAAAATAAGTCATTATGGGCATGAGTGGATGGTCATGAGTGACAAATGGTATATTTTTTTTCCCCTTCGGCCAAACCTTGGTCGTCTTATTTAGAATAAAGCACAGTAAAATAAAATGAGAAGATTCTAAATAAGGAATGCAGTAGAGGAGGTAAATCACAAATTCTCATTGTCCTTTCCATACAAGGAAAGAACGGGGGAAATGAAAGAAATTTTCAAAAGTCAATTACATATTTAACAGATAAAAGGAAATATGAATTTTAAACACAGGGCAATTATTGGCAAGAGATATTATTGAAATAAACAGAATTTAAGTTTGCTACTTCTGTTTTAGAAAGCTAAGTGAAACCAACATATTTCAATGGCTAGAAATAATATCTTAATTTCTTCTTAACAATGCAGAAACAAAGATACCTGCATGAAAATAGGGAAGTATGGGGACACATCTACAAGTAGCTATTACAGACAGATTATAAAGCACAGCTAATAGTGAAATATTAGTCAGAATATTAATGCTCTGTCCAGGAAATAAGAACTTGATGGGATGGTTGAGCATGCATGGCATAAAATAATGCGTGTAAATAAGCACAGTTACAGAATATAATAAATACAATGAATACAGACCTGGGCTTGGGGCAACTTGGAAACTCGTCTTTAAAAATGTAGGCTCCAGATCCAGAATGCCTGTGTTCCAATCCTGATTCTACCACTTAACAGTTGGGTAATGACAGTTACTTAGCCTCAGTTTCTTCATCTATGCCATCAAAATAACAAGCCCCTACTTCATAGGATTGTTGTGAAAACCCACAAAGTTAATTCTTGGGACAGTGCCTGGCATACGCTAAGCAGTGAAGACATTTTATTTCTCCTCATCATCTATCTTCACTTTCATTTGGAAATATGTCAAACAATAATCTGATTTTTAGATGGTTGGATCCAGATGAGAATTTAGATCTTTTTCATCAACTCTAAAATAGAATTATGCACATGACATTTTAGATAGATAAACCACTGATGCTGTGGACATGCATTAAGAGAGTAAGCATGTTCTCACTGACACCAATTTAGAACACTGACCTCAGGGTTCAGGGTACTAAACTTCCCCATACCTATAATGCTAATCTGATTTTCCTGATTGCCTTATCACAGATTTGAATAAAGACAGAGCTAAGTAGTTATGAGGTGTATTTTTTATTTTTATGATGCTAGAATCTATTCTCCAAGACGCTGTTATACCGTAGCAATAATAAGATGTTAGTGGATATATTAGTGAAATAAATCTGCATACTGAAAGATAGGCTGATTGATGATATTTGATTGTCAAAACACTCAAAATTTCTCAAATGTACATAGACATTTGAAGTTGTCAAAGCTTGAATGATGTTGCTATTGAAGGAAATCCCAGGACCCTCCAGTACCTGAGGCCCTCAGGACAAATATTATGAAAAACACTTGAAGGAAAACAATCATTATTGCTGAAAGCACTAAAACTCTCATTCTTTCTCTCTCCCCCTCCCTCCCTCCTTTTCTCCATCTCTATATACACACATACATATATATGCACATGCTTACGTACACACATACATTTGGGAAGGAATAGGAATAAGTGTTCCTATAAATGATGTTCATAAAGAAGGGGAAAAGAAGGGAATGCTAATTTCACATTTTAGCGTATAATACCCATGAGTCTTTGTGTTGAACACAGTTTCTTACCAAAGGCACAGAAGACTGGCAGTAAAAGGAAGACAGAGAATGATTCTGGGTGACTCCTGCAGTCAAGGAAAGAGGAAAAAACTGGGAGAGTGGGAAGTCTGCTCCTTCAGCAATCACCCTGGTTTTCTAAGTACTCATCATATGTGTATCTTGGAATTAAAATGGCTCTTTAAAGATGGGAAAGGCTGCTGGGAGAAGGATGGGGGTGTCTCCATCATTCTTTAATCCCTTTTCTCTAGCAGGACAAAACATTTAAACCAGTTTAGAGACACATAGAAAACAATGGAGCCCTGTTTATTTTTTAAAGGAAAATGTTTTGTCAGGATGAAGACAACAGAAAATGTTATAGATGAAAAAGAGAATCCTAAAAGGGTGAACACTCAGAGTGTTCTGGGGCTAGAATGAATCTTACAGAGGGTTTATCTAAGCTTCTCACGTTCAGATGTAGAAATGGTTGCCCAAATATGTTAACAGTTCTTAAATAAGGCTGCAAAATTAGTTACTGGCAGAGCTGGGCCAAGAAATCAGGTGTCAAGATTTAAAATTAAGAGTTGCTTTAAAATTAAGAGTTGCCTTGTGAATGAATTCAGTTCCAGATCTCAGAGTTACTTTATTGTTCCATTGCTCCTGACAGGATTTAGGAGGTAGACAAGGCAGACAGCACAGGCATCAGGAACTCCAAAGAAAGGAGTAAAAAAAGACAGGTGACTACTCATTCATGTGCAAGGAAATCAACTAACTTCCTGTCCAATATTTGGCAAGAAAGACTGAGTCTAAGAGTTGAGTACATTTTCACTACAGAAGTAAGCAAACGAAGAAAAAATCTCAAAACACCATTTCAATTCAAAAACTACATTCTACTATATGTCAAACACTGTGCTGGCCTCCAAGGCAGTAAGCTAGGATGCACAAGATACACTCTGTTTCCTGCCCCCCAAGGCACTCCCCATCAAATAAAATGAGACTGATAAGAAAACCATTACACCATAAATTTATAATGAATAAAATGAAATATCCTTTCAACTGCTTTCTTTAATACCCTCCAACTGTTATTTCCTTCTATCAACCCACCATCTAATTATGATCTTTGTAAACCTAGTAAATAAAGATTTTTTTATGGTCAATTTAGCCATTTTATAACTGCTTTATCTCTCTATACAACTCTCTTGCAACAGCAGCTTCAAAGCCCTACTCAACACTGAGATTATTTTTGCCTAAAGGCTAAAACTTTTATAAAAAAATAATAGCTAGCTGACCCACATTAGAAACAAGAAATTTGTAAAGAAACACAGCATGGTGTTGGCTTTACAGTGAGAGCTTATAAAGGCTAGCCAAGCGATAGTAAAAGGAAATTAAAAAAATTAGAAAAAAAAGTTCGTTGCTCAAGACTTTCAAATTGGGAAAATTCAAGTGGTTCTGATTCTATAATATGGTAAAGACTCGTGGATTTATAGGTTCAAATTTTATTTGAATAAATTAACAAAGGATATGTACTTTCTAACATCTTTCCACTGTCATGTGAATTCTTGACCTTATTTATGCATTATCAGACAGATAAAAATCAATATTCAAGGACTAATGGGTCTAGCATCTTCTACTTGATTCCAGTAGAATTTTGGCCTCTCCCAGGGACACTGAAACATTGACCACTGGATCCATGTGTAAAAAAATTAATAAGCAGAAACCTCAATTAAAGAGTTGGGAGACCAGAAAGGGGAGCTCTCATACCCTGCAATGATAGCAGCACCCAATGGGAAGAAGAAAGATACCTCTTCTTTACTGGCACGAACTCAGCCAACAAAAACCCATGACTCTTTGTTGACTGTAGTCCTCCAAATTCCCTTTTCCCTTCTGTAAAAGAGTACTCCTTCCCTTGCATGTGGGGGACTTGTGTGAGGTTCCTCATGGCTAAAGATCCTAAATTATAATTGTATAATTCTCTGCTCCTCCTGAATAAACCCATCTTTGCTGGAGAAATTTCTGGCAGTCTATTTGTTTCACGTCGACGTCTTGGTGGCCGTACAGAGACCAGAGAAGACCCCTGAAGGCTCCTGGGCTGGTGGGCAAATGAGTGTGGTATCCATAATTGAGCCCATTGTTGCTCACTGCTTTCTTGCCAACCTTGAAGTTTGAAGGTATATCTTTCTCCTAGATCTGAGTTCACAACCTCTTTGTGTTTGAAGCTCTCCAGGCTGTATCTGAGATCTATTTTACGGTTTTTGTCTATCTGGTTAAGGCCTTGTTCTGTATGTGAGTACTCACTCAGTGCTACGGTCTGATTTTGAGATCAGACTGTTTCAACCAAAGCTGGCTGAGAAGCCATCTGCCCATTCCTTTGGGAACAGAAGCTGCTTCACTAAACCTGGGAAAGTTCAGCCATCCTGCTGGCCCATTCTTTTGGAATAGAGGCTGTTCTCTGGCAACTGGCTGGAAAGCCTTTGGTTCCTCCAGGACAGTGCTGTTTCCTTAGACTAGCTGGTGTTAGGCCTTAAAGGCTATTCAATTTGGAAACTGTTTAAGTTGGAAGCTGTCTGAATTGAGGTGTTTAAGCTGTAGGTTACTTAAGCTGTTTGAAAAGCGTTCTTTCACTCTAGAAAAAAACCTCTAAGAAATGGGATCTCAGTTATCTAAATATTTTGAGGGTGCCCCCACCAGACTATGGCCAAATTTATGCTTAAAAACCACGGTCTTTCCACATGTACATCTATAATTAAATGGACTAACTTGACCAAAGACAATTTAGAGTATCGAAGGCCATTATGGAGAACTTTGGAAATTACCAAACTTAATATCCTGAAAATGGAATTGGACTACATAACTCAAAAATTTCCAGAACTGAGTGGAATACTTATTTTGATTGGTATTTTCAGGCTTTCTAACATTATGAGGGGTCTAAAATTGCCTCTCTGAAAATTAAGGTTTTAAGATTAACTGAGGCAAGCAAATGATTAAAGAAAGAAAAATGGCTCCCAAAGCCTCAGGCTCTCCTTCCTTCAATTGTTTGTCTCAGGTTCGGCCTCTGGTGCCATCTTGCCTCTCTCCCTCAGTTGCTCATGGTCAGACTCCACCTCGAGCACCATCTTCCTCCTTCCCTCCTACTACAACTATGCCTCCTCTATGCCCTCAATTCCCCCCTACCAATTCTCTCCCATAACTTCCCCCTCTTTCTGAAGCTCTTTCCTCTCCCTTTTTCTCTACACTTACCAGGAGTTGCCCCTTTAGAATTAAACCCTCTGAGGATCCAGAGGCTAAACCCTTCCTTTCTTATATTCCCTGGACTAAAGCTTAACGGCGAGCCATAGCCCAAAATTTTCCTACAGTAACCAAAGATCTTCACGGACTTGCTGAGGAATTTTATATAGTCATTTAAACTTACCAACCTGGGTTCTCAGATTTGTATCAGTAGATCGTAAGCCTGTTGGTAAAGGCCAGGCCCAGCACTGGATGAAAACCACTAATTGGGAAAATCCTGAAAGGTCTCTGGAATTAAAATAGGGAGACCAGCCTGCTAACTTATATAGGATCAGGCTTGAACAATTGTTAGGCAACTTCATCAGGCAATTCGCAGGGCTTTTCCAAAGCTTGATTGGAACAAGATTCAGGCCTGCAAACAAAAATCCGATGAACCTGTTCATGACTTCACAATTGACGTCAGATTATTTTTAAAGAAAATTCTGGTCTTCTTTCAGATGTTGGTTCCTTCCGGGTAGCTTTTAACTCTATGCTTATTAAAGGGCTGAACCAGGACCTTTCCCTGCTAGTAAAAAGGACAGGATGGAATGGGAAGCTATGTCCACTCCGGATTCAGTTAATCTAGCAAAGCAGCTCTCTCACACCCTAGATAAGTCACCTAAAAGGAACACCACCAAAATTCTTAATCTTCACATCCAGCAAATGAAGACTCCTAAGCGAAACCAAAACCCTCTTAGTTTCTGCTATCATTTCAAAGAGCCAGGACATTAGAAAAGAGACTGTTATAAACTTAGGCACTTTAGGTGCTTTCTAACCAGTTTTTCTAACGTCCTGCTGTCTCTCAATGACAAGCCTCCAAAGAACTATGGGGATCTTCCCAATCCTCCCTCTTGATTGGCTTGGAGAAGGAGTTTTCCAGATTCAAGATGAATTTCTTCCAATCCTAACTGACACTGAAGCCACATTCTTCGTACTCAAACACACTGCTATAAAGCAGCCCCTGTCTCAGAATACTGGAACAGTTCTAGTGGGGATCCCTAATGAAGCTGTCTCTGAACCTACTCCCTTTTGTTTAGGCCCTTTGAGAAATATACATCCTTTTTTTCCCCTTTAGTTCCTCAGTCCCTATACATTGGTTAGGCTGGGAATTCTTAGGGAAGTATCATGCTGGGATTTTTTTTCTCCCAAAAGGGGTAAATCATTCTAGAATTTCACAGTAGTCATCAAGTAACCAACCAGGTGAATTAAATACCACTTGGGCGTATTTCATTTGTTTCCAGAGCTGATTCTGGAAACACTCTTTGTTCCCATTGAATTAGCTACCATACTCCTTATGGGAAAAATCTCCAAATGATACTGGCAAAATTCACAGCACACCTCCCATCAAAATTCAAATAGATCCCTCAAAACCTCCTCCCAGAATCAATCCATACCCTATAAGTAAAGCAGCCCTTCAAGGCATAAAACCTATAATAGAAGATTTCAAGGCTTAAGGCCTCATCATCTCTTGTAGTAGCCCCTGGTGCTACTATTCTACTGGTGCGAAAACCTAAGGGCTGAGGGTGAAGGTGTATCTAGGACCTCTAAGCAATAAACGATACTGTTAACCCTCTACACTCCGTTGTTCCTAATCCTCATGGGTTACTAATACCTATTCATTCCTACAAGAAGTAAATTCTTTACTGTAACTGATTTATACAGTGCATTGTTCAGTGTTCAAGTATTCATGAAGCTGGTCAATACCTTTTTGCCTTCACTTGGGAAGAAAAACAATTCACCTGGGCAGTAATGCCTCAGGGTTTTACTGAGAGTCCTTCTTATTTCTTGCAAATCCTGAAGGCTGATCTGGATGATATAAAGTTCTCTAGAGGTTCTGTTTTGTTGCAAAATGTGTACGATTCGCTTCTTTGCTCTCATTCTCAAGCCTCCTCACAGGAAGACTACATCCATGTGCTAAAGCTTTTAGCCTTAAGGGGACATAAGTTGCCAAAACAATTGCATTTTTTCCAAACCCAGGTTCAATATAGCATCTGATATCAGAACAAGGGCTACACCTAGATGCAGACAGGCTTCAGGTTGTCCTAAACTGCCCTAAACCCAAAGCTCAGTGCCAGCTGCAAGGCTTTCTCCGGCCAGTTAGTTATTGCTGAAATTGGATTCCAAATGTCTCTCTTATGGCCAAACCTCCATGTTTTACTAAAGAACAACAACCCTGACCCAATTCTATGGGAGTAACTGAATGGCACAGCCGTTAAAGGAGAGTTTGATGAACCTATTATCAGATGACCTTTGTTCGTTTTGTACATGAAAAGGAAGGAAATGCCCTTGGAGCACTTGCCCCAAAACATAGAGACCACCATCCACCCAGTAGGGTATTTCAGTCAGCAACTGGGCCCTGCCACACAGGGCTGGCTACTCCCCTTGTCTTAGAGCCATTACCACCACTGTTCATTTGGTTAAGACCATTAAGAAAATTGTTGTGGGACTTCTTTTCACCATTTCTGTACTTCACGCATTTTTGTACTATTTCTGTACCGCTCCTGAATTCTCATCACACTCATCATTTCTCATTCAGCCACCTCACCTCCTATGAAGTCCTTTTATTAACTGCTCTTCACATAACTCTTTTACATTGTAGCAACCTTAACCCTACTACTTGCCTCCCCTCTGTCACTGATGAAGTCCCTCACAACTGCTTAGCACTGATGAATCACCTCCTGACTCCTCGAGATGATCTACAGGAAACTCCTCTGGAGCAACCTTTTCACAGTGTGCTATCAGGAGGTGAAGACCTTATGCATTGCACCTTGTAACCTGGAGATTTCATCTACTGGAAAAAAACACCTCCTGAAGAACTCTTCAAATTCGAGAGAGATGTCCCTATCAGGTACTTCTAACTAACTCCTGTCTCACCAAATTCCCAGAAATAGATTCTTAGATTCAAATGACACACCTACAGAAAGCACTGAACCCTGAATGGACCTACACATCATCTGGTGACATGAAAGTAAAGATTTCCTGGAATTGAAGCAGGTGACATTTGATAGAATAACTTTCCTAAGATATCAGGACCAGGTCTGTTGGAAGATATCTGGACCAAACCTTTGATGGTGACATAACACTTCAGATGATATCTGATGTCTATGATCTTGATAACATATGGACCTTAGATAAACTGTGCCTGAGAGTTCCCCCTACTACCATTCCTCATTATTCAAATGTGACCTCAATAGTTTTCTAAACTGTGCATTTTCCTTCTGACATGAAACATTACTCCTAGGAAAGGTCCTTCTTGGAACTGAGGGACAAAAAGCGCTAAAACTAGAAAACTTTATGCTTGATCAGCGATGCGTTCAGAGAAAGAACTTGTTCAAAAGGGGGACATGAAAAAAAAAATAGAAACCTCAATTAAATAGGTTTGGGAGAACAAAAGGGGGAACTCTCATGCCCTGCAATGACAACAGAACCCAAATGGAAGAAGAAATACCTCACTTCTTTCCTTGGAAGGACTCAGCCAATGAAAAGCCATGGACTCTTTGTTTATTATAACCCTCCCAACTTTGTTTTCCCCTCTATAAAAACATTCTCCCTCCCTTGCCACTAGGGGACTTATTGCTACTTTGTATGTCTCACCATGATTGCAGACCCCAAATTGCAATTCTCTGCTAATCAGGAATAAACCCATCTTTCCTGGAGAAATATCTGGCAATCTATTTGTCTGGCAATCTATTTGTTTTAGGTCAACACATTCATGAACCAACAATCACTACCATGAAGAAAATGACAAACCACAAGAGCAATGCTTGAAAACAAAGAACTAAAACCCAGAAGTAAAATTCCAAATTAATTCGACATCCTTTAATGATCAGATTAGACTCTCCAAGGCAAGCCTGAAACCAAGTCAGTTTCCCCTGATTTTCCAGAGATCCAGGACCTAGCTAAGATTGGATTGGTCTCTGGGGTGTGCAAACTTCAGACTGAAATCAATAAGCTAAATTTCTATCAAGCACTCACTTATATGAAAAATCACTTACGTAATACAAGAATCAAAAAGCAGAATTTTAACCTAAGAGAAAAGTAAACTTCCAAATAATATGATGCTAAATGCAAGAAGAAAATAACATTCCCCACAAAAGTATACTAAATAAATGCATAATTCAGCATCTTTTTTCCATACTTATGCTTTATATGTAAGTCAAGTTGCTATTTCTTCTTCTGCTTTTGGAAATAGAGAATTACTACTTAAAAGCAATTTCAAATGATTAAATATACAAACACCAAGACACACATACACACACACACACACACACACACACACACACACACGCAAACACAGGCATACATAATATTACAAAAAAATCTAGCAAACAAAATTTCCTCTAATTCATAGTAACATTCTTTATAATTATCAATTTTCTTTATTTAGCTTATAATAATACTTTATATTTCTGCAAATTATAATATAATTACTTGTAGAGCAACTGCAATGAAGAGAAAGCTCTCTAAAAGCTTCATCAGCTTAACTACCTCAACCCAGAATAATTAATTCAATAAATTTACCATGAGAATTACTTTTTAATCAGGCATTAGAACAAGTTGTTCTAAGAAAAAACAGCAGCACTGTAACATTTTCATGTATTTTAAGTCCATAAGTGTATTCAGCTTAAAAATTGAGAACAGTAGCAGTGTTAAGAATAAACTGAAATTTGGAAGTCAAAAACTTTATTACACTTACGTAAAAAGAAAATAAATCAACACTCTTTTGACCATTTTTGCTTTATGCAAAGTTTCCTAAACAATTAGAAACAGTTAAAAGAAAATAAAGTTGTAGAACAAAGAAAATGACTTACACAAGCAAACAAATTTTAATAGCTTTTCTACTTAAAACTCACCATCATTAAAAATTAATTACTAAATTTAATTTTCTATTATGTATACTGTTTTACATCATTTTTATTAAAAACATGTTTTATTAGATTTTCCAACTAAATTAAATGGCGAATAGTAGTTGTTTTATTGCTGGTTTGTATACTTTAATAATTACCAGAAACTATTCTATTCAGCTAAATTAGATGCAGTTTTAGTCACAAACATATTTTTACTAAAATTGTATTAACACGTACACAGAGAAGTAAAAAAGTATTGTGTGTGTGTGTTTTCTTAAGTCCAAGGTGTACAATATTCAGATAGATCAGACTGCAAACAGACTATAAAACATAATAGACTAGTAGAAGGATGTTTTCAAAAGTAATAAAAAATGCAGTATGCAGCAACTTTCATAATTAAGAAAACAATGTTAACTGAAACGCATAGAAACTTGCACAATCCTCACTCAGAAAGTGACTCAGAAGGTACCACTGACCAAAAACAGCATTTGAGCATCTGAACTACACCCACCTGACTCAAATCTGTTGTCATCTTCACATTCCAAAACTGCCAGGTAGAAATGTGAGGAGCATCTTCAAAAGTATAGTCTGGAACATCAGCACCACCCTTTTCCCCACACCTTAGTCATCCCATCTGAGGTGGGTCCCCTAGATCTGTATTTTAAAAATAAGTTCCCCAGGTAGGAGTCTATGCTGTCAGCTCAGCAGATAATCTAAACAAGGACAGAAAAAAAAGTGCAATGGCCACTACAATATCACTTTACCCAGTTATTTACCTCCCAACTAAATTGCTATTTTTAAATTTACTCCCTTCCATGTTTACACTCAAAACAAGACTATGGTCATCTTAAAAGTGTACTAGTCAAGATACACAATATTTGCTGTACATGTGTATGCATCACTGTTCTGAAACAATATATTTTGAAATATATTCCAATTTCAGAAACATTTTGCTTTCATAATTTTCATGTTCTATTTTATTTTAAGTTATTCTAGAGCTTAAACTATTAGGTTCAGTCAATATGGCAAGTTCATATGGTTCAACCTAATACATCATGTTCATGTTTGGACATTAGAATTCAAAATATTTACCTACTACTCGGAGATAATGCAGGTTTGGTTCTAGACCACCACAGTAAAAATGAATACTGTAATAAAGCAAGTCATATAAAATTTTTGGTTTCCCAGTGCATATAAAAGTTATGTTTACACGATACTGCAGTCAATTAAGTATGCACTAGCATTACATCTCAAAAAACAATGTACATACCTTAACTTAAAAATACTTCATTGCTAAAAAATGTTAACTGTCATCTGAGCCTATGATTAGCCAATCTTTTTGCAATAGTAATATCATTGATCACTGAGCTTTTGCATCAAAGATCACAGACTGCATATCACTATAACAAATATAATAATAATAAAAAGGTTTGAAATATTACAAGAATTACCAAAATGTGACAGAGACACAAAGTGAGCAAATGCTATTGGAAAATTGGCACTGATAGACTTGCTCAACACATGGTTGCCACAAACCTTCAATTTGTAAAAAAAAAAAAAAAAATCTGCAAAGCACAATAAACTGAAGAGCAATAAAATGAGGCATGGCTGTATTTAATTACCTATAATATATCAATAGCTTATATGAATTATTACTTAATTTTCACTAAACTGATATTTATGTAAAAAATTTACCTGCTCTTAGCAGTGAAGTAAGACCTAAAGTTCTTCTAAGTCTATTATAATTAAGCATTATTGTAAGACATATATATATATATATGATTATATATACACACACAGTATTCTAATATTTGTATGCACATTAGCCAATATATTCCAATTCATTTTTTCCTGTTTATCAAAAATGGCCTAACCAATTGAAGCATATCAAAACATTTCTAGAATACAAACATTATACAGAAAGAGGGAGATTTTCAAATTCTGGCAAATGAGCTATGCATTTCTAAATGATATTAGAATTATCAAATACATCTTTGAATGAAAAAGTTGCCTTAAATACATTATTTACAAGTCCATCATGGGTAGAAATTCAAGTAAATGTTGATGAATGCTTTAAGAGAAGTCTTAACTCTCAAGTCTTTCTCCATTTTTGTTGTTTCTAGACATTACAATGCTTTGCTTGGCACATGGAACATTGTTAATTTTCAATGTACAAACAAGTCATTGTTTGATACATTAGTGAAATACCAAATATCGCAAAACAAAATTATGTTAAAAAATATATCTACATAACTTCATTGAGTCGAGAGACAAGGCAAATTCAACACATTCTCCTAAGGGATATATATCCTGTAATGTCACAACCAAAACAAAACAAAATGAGGGCCAAAGAGAAATGTATACTTTTTTTTTCTATTGCAGTCCCTTACTTTTAAAGCTGATTCAGCTGATGTGCAAAGAGTTGAAGGTTTCGACTTCCTTTTGTGTTCCTATAATCTTAAAAAAATTGGCAAAAGGGAAAATACAATTTGTTGTGACTTAAAAATACAGAAATCGTTTGCTGGTAATAACCTAATAATATTTTTTGAGTTTCAGAAAGCACACATAGGGGCTTCCCTGGTGGCGCAGTGGTTAAGAATCCACCTGCCAATGCAGGGGACACGGATTCGAGCCCTGGTCCAGGAAGATCCCACATGCCGCGAAGCAGCTAAACTTGTGTGCCACAACTACTGAGCCTGCACTTTAGAGCCCGTGAGCCACAACTACTGAGCCCACGTGCCACACCTACTGAAGCCCATGCACCTAGAGCCCGTGTTCCACAACAAGAGAAGCCACCGCAATGAGAAGCCCATGCACCGCAACGAAGGGTAGCCCTCACTCGCTGCAACTAGAGAAAGCCCGCACACAGCAACGAAGACCCAACACAGCCAAAAATAAATAAAATAAATTTAAAATATATAGATATTTAAAAAAGCACATATATTCCCTTATAAAAAATGTCAACAGTATACAGTATGCTATTAACTCAGAAAAGCAATTAAAATGGTTCTTAGAAAAGTATTTCTCTATAAGAAGTTGAATATTTATTTTGCACTGTATCTTTGTTTCTAAATCTGACACTTTTGCCAGACATCTTTTAATAAACAACCTAAGACAACAACAAAAAATAAATCAGCTGTTTTTAGACTGTACAAATTCAGAATAAATAATTGATTAAGAAAAAAGAATACTATTTTGAGCTAATCCATGTTTCCACAAATTTCTAGGATCTGAGATTGGAAGACAGAAGTCTTAAGTGACAGTATTCCTACTTATAATCCATCGAAATGGATGGCAGAACAAGAACACTTACAAACTGATGAACATTCGAGTACAGAGCACCTTTAAGCTTTTTGAACCAGGAGCGCTTTTTGGAATTCCATCGACCCCAGCCACTATAGAGCAGAGCCTCTTTCACAGTAAGCCCCTTATATTCCACCGCAGCTTAAAGGAACTCACGCTTTCATGAGTAACTCAAATAATTATACAATCTTTAAATGATTTTAAACTAAAGGCATTATTTTAAGACTGCAAAAAAGTTTTAAATAGCATAATATATTTTACTCAAAAAATGGGTGAGGTGGTCAAAAGGTAAAAACTTCCAGTTATAAAATAAATAAGTCCTAGGGCTACATTGTACAGCATAGAGTTAATAAGACAGTATTGCATATTTGAAAGTTAGAGAGTAGATCTTAAAAGTTCTCATTACAAGAAAAAACAATTGTAACTATATGTGGTGATGGATGTTAACTAGAATTATTGTGGTGATAATTTCAAATTGTTATGTTGTGTATCTGAAAATAATATGATGTTATATGTAAATTAGATTTCAATTTTTTAAATGAGGGTAAAATGCTTCCTATGCAAAGATTCAAAGTTTCTGTGCATTTTCTATCTTCATATTTTCATTGAGTTAGGGGAGCATTATACAGTTAAAATAAGCGAAAGAAGTTGAATATTATACATCAATTGACACATTTTTCTGTTTACCAAATTCCTCATTCTGGTTTGTGTCTTCTTCACCCTTACCTAATTATCTAGCCTGGTGGCAAGATATTTCCATTCTTTTGCTCCCTTTCCCCAATATGCATAAGATAATTATATTTCCGAAATGATCTATATTTTATATTCTTTCTTTCCCTTGGTATTGAATAGATTTCAGATCTTTTATAACCATAGTGAGATGAACACTGAAAAAGTTTTTTCTATTTTATAGAAATATGCGTCCAATAACACATTGTTATACTTACTTGTGTTATAATTAGTGGGAAGGATTCCTAAAAAATCACAATATGCTATTTCAATTTCTTTACAATAATATCTTAACAGTAATCACTTAGTGTTAATGAAAATAGAACATTTAAATTCAACCTTCAAAAGTTTATATTGTTCATATTTTACGAATATTAAACTGGAGTTTCAGGTGTTAAAAAATGAATTTCTCTTACAATATGAATTTCTCTTACAATTTCTCCAAAGACTTCAGACACATCTAATCCAAGGCTGCAGAGAAAGGAATTTAACTGCCAAGTCAAAATAAAATAATGCTCTAGACTACACTGTCCAATAAAGTAGCCACCCGCCACACGTGGCTATTGAAACAGAAATCAACATTAATTAAAATTAAGTCAAATAAAATCAAAATTAGTCTCTCCATGTACTAGTCAGATGTGAAGTACTCAATAGCCATAGTGACTATCGGTACTGGACAGTGCAAATAGAGAACATTTCCACAATCTCAGAAAGTTGATTGAGCAGTGTTTCCTAGACTTTCCTTCTCAAGGAGAAGTGTGAAGAGAAGTCACTGAACATGTAAGGGAAGGCTTAGGCTTAGGTTGGAGAAGGAACAACTAGATAAGTCCTTAACCTTGAGGCATACATCAATGTATGATGAGAAAGTGCTTTCTCCTAAGAGGAAGCAATATTTGACATTATTCCACTGCATTGTATTGATATAGATTTATATCACATCAGCTGTCCCCTAGCCAAAGATCCACCATAAACAAATCAATCAAGAAAACAAAGAATTTCTGTCATAAGAGATATCCTCTTATTATTTATGGTCCTAAAAAATTAGGGAATAAAAAAGATGATGGTATAAACAGGCAAAATACATGGATAAATATTAATAGAGTGTGATATATATATAGTTATTAGTTATATACAGTTATATAGTTATTATTTTTATATAGTTACATAGTTACAGTGTTTTTTTTATATATATATATATATATATATATATATATATATATATATACACACACACACACACACACACATATATATAGAGAGAGGGAGGGAGTTATTCCATCATCCTGGTGCTACACATTTTCCATTAAAACTTAAAATCTGAAGATCTACTAATATTTTAGAAGAAAAAAAGTAATTTATACCCACACCAGAAGAACTACATTCTTAAAAATTTCCCAAATAAATGTCATTTCTATTGCAATAGCTATTTTATTATGTAGTGAATAATATATGATTTTAAAATCGCTGATGATCAGTGTACTGCTTCTTCCTCGTAACTCATGCCAACAAGGACACCAACATCTTTTAGACGCATCTGAAGTGGGAACAAAAGCCCCCTTGCCTTTTTAAAGACTTTTTGTATGCTTAAAATTAGGGATTTCTAATATGACAACATAAGAACACAAACAGCAGCTAGAAATGCAGCAATCTTTTGTAAGCAGTTTTTAACAGCAAGTGTCAGAGAAAGCAAGGAAAGATCTTTTTTTGTTCTCAACAGATGTAGGCACAAAAATACACAGCCAGAAAGCTCATTTAAACTTGCTAATTACAGGAATAATAAACTAATTTTGAATAAAACTGGACAATTTCCTTCTATTTGTAACCCTGAATTTTCATCCACAATTACCCAAGTAAGGTACATTTACTTGCATACATAATTTTATATTTACATACATAATTTTATATTTATAAAGACAAAAATCTACAAGGATAGTTTTAAAAGATCTCTGGATATATTAGACCTAAAGTGTTAACTGCTAAGTCTACTTTCTCTACACGTCCAGTTTTCTCTACTTTAACTGTTCTATCAAGAAGAGTAGGATGACTCAGGAATCTTCAATGGACCCAGGAATAAAAGATCACCATCTGTCCTTCCTTTACAGCTGAATAAAATAGCTCAAAATCGCAGCAAAAATCTTCTTACCCAGCAAAATCCCTATGGTAAAACTGTCCTTTTATAGCAATTGTTTTTGGCAAAAACTTTGTCTTTTAGTAAAATTAAAACATCCAAATTAATCTTTTGACCATTTTTAAACTCTTAATTCAGTCAGGAGAATAATGGCCCAAGAAACCAAAGCCAGAAGACATCACAGAAACCCAAACTACATTGATAGAACTCATTTTAAGTTCAGACAGCAAAACATGGGCAAGCCTGGATTTTATAACCAGTATTTGCAGTTTTAAACCAAGTATTGATACTTGAATCTAAAGATAATGAAGCGGATAATATAACCTGAGTGCACAGAAAAAAAGTCTCCATGGAAACAGATAAAAAATTAACACAAGAATAAGAAGTTGTTTTAACAAATTCTGATTCAGGTTTTTGTTAATGTTTTGTTTTGTTTATTTGTTTGTTTGCTCAATTTGAAAGCCTTACCATCCTGCTGGCCGTGAAGAGCCTGGGGACTTTGCATCCTTTCCTCAAGATTGGAGCTAAGGTCAGAGTTCACAGCTGACATCCGTGTTGAATCACTCATATCAAATTCGTCACTTTCTATTGAACTTTCATCCTGAAAATTGTTTTAAAATATCATCAAGTATCATAAAATATAATACATTCAGATAATGACCATTTTATCTATAGGGTCAATTAAAATTTAGCCAGTTAGTAAGCTTTTACAGAACTCAGTAAATTGTTACACATGAATAGATTCTTGAAATAACAAATAAGAAATTTGAAAACGTGTGAAGATTCAATGTTCTATGTAAAAGATGTAAAACATAAAATAATGTATTTAGGAAGGACGTAGTTGAGGAATTATCTGAATAGTGAAAGAATGGATTTTTTTTAATTAGTAAAAAACTTCCTAAAAGAGTCAATCACAAAACATAGCATAAAAAGAAATACATGTTTTAAGTTTTTAAATAAATGACAATAAAATATTATAAGCAAAAATCTGACACTGCAATAAAAAATCTTAACTAAAAATTTTTCGTTGGTAAACAAAATGGAATCTAAAAACAGACAAACTTACATGGCTAGATTCAAAGTCCACATTTGCTGGAAAACAAGTTAATCTTAGCACAACCTTTCTTTCTTTACAAGGGAATATAAATGGCATTGCAACCACAAAAAGTTCAAGGTAAAAGTGTGCAAGATCCATTTACCAAAAGCCAGATCAGCAAATGGCTAAGTTACCAAAAGGCAAGTTTGCCAAACGGTCAATTCATCAAAATCTCTCAAATATTAACTTAAACCAAATCTATGCTATGTTGCTATAGTCATTTCCTTGAAGCAAACTCCTTTTTTGCTTTGGAGAACTGATTTTTGGACAAATGCTGTGCTTATGTAGGCAGGAAGGCCTTAGAAACCTGTGTAAAATATCATAAATGTTTAATTGAAACCACCAGGTTTAACTTCAATTTATAAACATTTGATCTGAAAGTCTAACATTAATGTAATGATTACCAGTAGCAGTAGCAAATTTATATTTGCTTACATACTTCATCTTCATCACAGCCTGTGAGTTAGGTGCCAGCATTTACCCAATTTTACAGATTGAGAAATTGAGGCACAGAGCTGTTAAGTAATTTATTATACTATTATATACCAGAACTGGGATTCATTATGATGTCTCCCAAACTTAAGAAAAGAGCTTCTTTGAATAGGAAGAGTTCCCCTGGCTTCATAAATGACATCTTGGCATCAGCAAAGAAGTTGCTATGGTTAAGGTACAGGAGCATTCTAGCAGACTTACAACGGGCATTCTGATCCCTAGGTCAGGCCCAGGTGATTTGGGTGTTCTTCCCTTACCTAAGGTCTGATTGTGTCTGGGTCTACTGAGTAGCACTAGCTCTTCATTAATTCAGCGAGGAAATGCCACCCTGGGAGGCCTCTGGGCAATCAGCCACACAGACTTCTCCCAGCCATGTGCCCTCTCAGTACATTATGTTATCTCCAATTCTAAATTCTAAGAAAATCCAAAGCATCTGAAATATTAAATATATATGTTCAAAAGAGAAGAAAAATAACAGAATTCAGTGTACACATCCATGTTATCAATGTGTACCATATACATATATGTACATATATACACACACATAGCTAGATGATATAGATATCCATTATATACACTCTATATAGTGTCTGTAATATCACAGTGTTTTAGAGCACATTCTCTGGAACCAGACTGCCTGGATTCAGATTTATACTCTGCCACCTATTAGATGTGTCTCCTTAAGCAAATTACCTAACATTTCTGTGCCTCAGTTTCCTCACCTATAAAACAGGAGAAATAATAGTATCAATCTCATAGGGCTATAAAATGATTGAGGGGCTATAATATATCTAAAGTAGTTAAAACAACGTCAGATCCATAATAAGCACAAAACTGTTTGCTATTGTTATATAGAATATGTAACAAATTCTACAGTATATAAGATTCATATTTATTATATGAACACATACAAAAATAAATGTAATGGTAAAGATGATCAATATGTGTTTATAAAGTAGCTGTGGATACTATATGAACATAGTCTTTATAAAAGCATTTATTATATACCCTACAAAGAGCTAACTAGATGTAATCTAGTAAAATACTGTTTCCATGGTATGTGTATGTGTGTGTACGTACACACACAACCATCTGAGATATATGAGATATATGTATATATATGTGTGTCTATGTGTAAAAGCTATATGTGTGAGGCTATGTGTGTGTATGTTTAAGAAGATCTAGACACAAAGATTGAGGCTGCAGTTTCTGTTCTATAGAATGGTTAATACAAACTGCACACTATGGCTAATCAATGTAGCTAGTGTGACTAAAGAACTGACAATTTAATTTTAGTTAATTTGAATTAATTTTTATTAAATTTAAATATCCCTGTATGTCTAGTGGCTACCATGTTGGACAGTGCAGATTCAACATTCCTCACCGTTGGATATTTCCAACCATCACTATTAGCAATACAATAAACATCCTAACACTTAAATTGTTTTGTGCAACAAATTCCTTAGTATAAATTTTTAGTCAAAGCATATAAATAACTTTTTAAAGTTTTAAAATAATTATTGCCAAACTCTCCCCCAGAAAGTTTGTTATGGTTTAAACTCTCATCAACAGTTTGTAAGAAGGTCAACTGACCTTACTTTGGATACAGTATTTTGTAATTTTAAAGGGATTCCCATTCTTGGCCTTCTTTATCTCTCTGAATAGCATTTAGTATTGTCCTATATAAATATTTTCATTATTTCATTATTTCATTATTTACTTCCTTTATTGTCTGTTCTCCCACCACCACTAGAAGATAAGCTTAATAAAGGCAAGAATTTTGTCAATTTATTCACTGTTTATCTCCATTACCTATAAGAGTGACAGTTACAGAGAAGGTACTCAATAAATATTGATTGAAGTAATTGAATAAACATTTATTAAAATTTAACTCATCACAAAGGAATATCTTACTTGATTTCCATTTTAACATGACTTATGTTACTTAACCACCTTCCTTTCTTTCAATAATCACAATTTCAAAAATTTCATAAATAATCTAACTCATCATTTATATGAATAGTTTTAAGACAGTGTACACCCAAGTTAGCATTTTTGAAATGTAAAGATAAGAGTTATTTTCCTAACCCAGTTATAATTTAAAAGGATCTGTCTCTCTTATGTGAAACATTTAGGATTTTTTAGAAGCCAGAAGGGTTTAGCATATGTGGACCCTACTGCTGGCACAAAGTTAATCTTACTTTTTGGCCTAGAAATAAACAGATCAATATCTACATGAGTTTCCTACAAATAATTTGACAGCTCTAACTAGTTTATGAGTTTTTAAAAAAGATTTTCCATTATGTGATGACTCATGGGAATAATATTTTTATTCTCAGGGATGGATAAACAGTAATATTTTCTTAATTGTCTTTCCTGTCTTTGAATGATCTTATTACTAGTTATTCAATCATTTATATACAGCTATCTAATAATATGGAATCTGATACTGCCACTGCACTAATACAGATATTCTTACAGAGTGTACTTTTCATAAAATCTTGAGATAAAACAATTTTATAAACATAGATTTGAGATTAAACCTGCTCACACAAAGAGGAAAATCAAAAATTTGATTTCTGGGCTTCTCTGGTGGCGCAGTGGTTGAGAGTCCACCTGCCAACGCAGGGGACATGGGTTTGTGCCCTGGTCCAGGAAGATCCCACACGCCGCAGAGAAGCTGGGCCTGTGAGCAATGGCCGCTGAGCCTGCGCGTCCAGAGCCTGTGCTCCGCAGCGGGAGAGGCCTCAGCGGTGAGACGCCCGCGTACCGCAAAAAAAAAAAAAAAAATTGATTTGTGTTTTATGAACAAAGTTAACAAAGTAATTGTAAAAGAATTTAATCTTTGATAAAGGAGGCAGGAATGTACAGTGGAGAAAGGACAGCCTCTTCAATAAGTGGTGCTGGGAAAACTGGACAGGTACATGTAAAAGTATGAGATTAGATTACTCCCTAACACCATACACAAAAATAAGCTCAAAATGGATTAAAGACCTAAATGTAAGGCCAGAAACTATCAAACTCTTAGAGGAAAACATAGGCAGAACACTGTATGACATAAATCACAGCAAGATCTCTTTTGACCCACCTCCTAGAGTAATGGAAATAAAAACAAAAATAAACAAATGGGACCTAATGAAACTTCAAAGCTTTTGCACAGCAAAGAAAACCATAAACAAGACCAAAAGACAACCCCCAGAATGGGAGAAAATATTTGCAAATGAAGCAACTGACAAAGGATTAATCTCCAAAATTTATAAGCACATGATGCAGCTCAATAACAAAAAAACAAACAAACCAATCCAAAAATGGGCAGAAGACCTAAATAGACATTTCTCCAAAGAAGCTATGCAGACTGCCAACAAACACACGAAAGAATGCTCAACATCATTAATCATTAGAGAAATGCAAATCAAAACTACAATGAGATATCACCTCACACCAGTCAGAATGGCCATCATCAAAAAATCTAGAAACAATAAATGCTGGAGAAGGTGTGGAGAAGGGAACCCTCTTGCACTGTTGGTGGGAATGTAAATTGATACAGCCACTATGGAGAACAGGATGGAGGTTCCTTAAAAAACTAAAAATATAACTACGATATGACCCAGCAATCCCACTACTGGGCATATACCCTGAGAAAACCATAATTCAAAAAGAGTCATGTACCAAAATGTTCACTGCAGCTCTATTTACAATAGCCCAGAGATGGAAACAACCTAAGTGTCCATCATCGGATGAATGGATAAAGAAGATGTGGCACATATATACAATGGAATATTACTCAGCCATAAAAAGAAATGACATTGAGCTATTTGTAATGAGGTGGCTAGACCTAGAGTCTGTCATACAGAGTGAAGTAAGTCTGAAAGAGGAAGACAAATACCACATGCTAACATATATACGGAATTTAAGAAAAAAAAATGTCATGAAGAACCTAGGGGTAAGACAGGAATAAAGACACAGACCTACTAGAGAATGGACTTGAGGATATGGGGAGGGGGAAGGGTAAGCTGTGACAAAGCGAGAGAGAGGCATGGACATATATACACTACCAAACGTAAGGTAGATAGCTAGTGGGAAGCAGCCGCATAGCACAGGGAGATCAGCTCGGTGCTTTGTGATCACCTGGAGGGGTGAGATAGGGAGGGTGGGAGGGAGGGAGACGCAAGAGGGAAGAGATATGGAAACTTATGTATATGTATAACTGATTCACTTTGTTATAAAGCAGAAACTATCACATCATTGTAAAGCAATTATGCTCCAATAAAGATGTAAAAAAAAAAGAATTTAAATATATCTCACCAAATAATGCTGTATTTAAAAATAAATACTTAACCGTATTTCCTGTTCTATAGAAATTTCAGAAAGGAGAGAATGTATTAGCCTGAGAAACTATCCCTAATATAGTTACTCTGAATGTGTATATTAATTAATGGCTACTAACTAGTTAACAAGGATTTACTAAGCCCATATTGTTATAAGTGTTTTGGGGAATATACACAGGGTATATATATATAACTTAGTCCCTGCCTTTGAGATACTTCAACGAAACTGGTGAGTTAATTAATATTTTAGGGAAGAATATTTAACAAATATGCATTTAGTATCTAATATACGCCAACAAGCACATTGCTAGACTCTTACTATACAAATTAAATAATTTGAAACATCAAAAAAATCTCTAGTTAAGAAGAATCACCACAAATTGTAGAAAATGCAGAGAAGTAGACAAACAAATACTTAGGATAATGATTAACTGAAAAACAACTTTAAAATATACACAAGATTTGGATGGTGGGGAAATGGTTATATTTGAAATACCTATGAAATTGAACTTTCTGATTTCCAGGTAAAATAGCCTTAGTACTAAAACTTCCCTAGATACAGACTTATTTGGAATACTCTCCCCTGAACTTTCTAGCACTTTACCTAGGTTTAGCTCGATGGTGGGCTACTAAGGAAAATGAATGTTTCTGGGGAATGAGCAAATTCCCACACAGCACTAAGGCAGAAGTGGTAAGATAGGGTATCTCTGTTGAGCACTAGAAATTTCTGCATATTTCTCTATCTGTGCAGTCCTAGTGACACTCTTTTCATTAAAAATAAATAAATTACCATCTTCAAAGTGCCGTCCTGCTTAACACAACAGTCATGGTTATCAAACCTCATTCTGAGTCGTGATATAAGTGTAGATGTTTCCATTTTACCTCGTCTTGCTGTGAGTTTAGCAGCTGCAGTTTCATGTGCTTCATGTAGGCCATGGTAATTGGCATGTTGTAGTCAATCATGCTGGTCACCAAAGTGGGAGGTTTTCCATTATCTGGAATAAAACATTTTTAATGGGTAATGAAAGTGATACTGCATTCTACCTGTAATTTCAGAATGATCCAATTTGTTCAAATTGAAATAAGATTCTAGATACCAAGTGTTTAGGAGATTGGTAACATCAGAGATGGATCGTAGAAAAAATAAATAACTGGTAAGATTCAACAAAGGTGTTTTGGGACAAATTAGCACTATGGATAAATCTGTTATTTCTAACTACAAGGGGAGATTTTTGATATCCTGGATAACAATGAGTGACACTAATAGAGTGATTAAACAAAATTATTGGTATTTTTGTATTTTTCTCCTTTGCTGCACACTTACTTTTTTTTTCTTTGGTTGTGCCGTGTGGCATGAGGGATCTTAGTTCCCTGACCAGGGATCAAACCCGTGCCCCCTGCAGTGAGTCTTAACCACTGGACTGTCAGGGAAGTCCCCAGATTTGCTTTCTACACGGACTACTTGACCACAAGAGGAAATTTACTTTTTATTTTTTGCTGTTCCACCCATTCTCCAACACAAGGGAATAGGCTAGCCTAAATGTATCTTTGAGATTAATCTCTGAGAGAAACTCATACATTAGGAAAATAATCTAAATAATTTTTAATGAAAGCCAAAGCCAAACTATAACTTTTCTGTAAAAATTTTCGGTGAAGCAACTCCATACTATTCATTACTTTCAGAAATAAGAAATTGGTAGATTTAAAAGAACACAGATGGAACATCAATTTCCTTGCTGAAAATATCTAAAATACCATGAAATACACACAATAAATGAAAATTAAATATTATTATAGGAAAAAAGTTATTTGCTACAGTCAAAACTGCTTTTCTTCTGAGAAAGGACACTGAGTTGCTTTGTAGTGAATCTTCAACATTCACTGTCTCCTGCTTGAATACATGAGACGATCTGACTTGTTAAACTGTTTCTGTCTACCACATTCTTATAAAAATGTGGGATATAAATTGCCATTATGAATAAAATTACTTGAAATCTCACTATTTGACACTGCGGCTACCTTTATGATCTGTTCCATCTGGGTTTAAATGCATTCTTTTCTGGCACTCTGAGCAGCTCATTAGAAACCGTGTCACCGCTTCTCTTGGTAGGAAGGCATAGCTCTCTGAAATCTGAAATGATTCACAAAATAGAGGTGTTATTATATAAGCTGACTGGGCATGATTCAACAGAAGTGATCATTGTATTTCCAAATAAGACGCATTATTCCATAATGGCAGGAAGCACAATGAAAGCATGCACTGCATATCATGCATCATTTCAAGAAATATCTATCCAACTTGATTGCATGTCTCTTAATAATTGCTAATAATGCAATGTGGAGGAAAAAAATCAACCACATCTGGATGGAGAACTGTTTATATTTCTGCATTTCTTTTAGGAAAAATAATCCCAGTGTACAGATACTCTAGTGAATTTTCCTTATTAAAATCTGTCCACGATTGTTTTGGCAATTGAATTTATTGCTAGCACCATTAAAATTTTATCCAATTTTACATATATTTTTTAAAATTTAGCCCCAAGGTGAAACAGTAAACTTTGGATTTTGCAGTAATAAGCATTTCTTCATTATTGCTTTTCAAAGTACTTTAAGGAAAGATAAAAAATAATCTGAACAGAACTCCTGTATCTATTTACTGCAGTGAATCATCCCTTCCACAGAAAATGACACACTTGGAATGCATTCTGGCCACCTATTTCAGTTGCTATTTTATGTCAGTTTTTCATAATTTATGTCCACAATAGTTCACACTGATTGTCAGAGCCAGCTTTTCCAGTGCCCTATACAGAGCTTCTCTTTTCAGAACCATGATCCAGAATCAAGTTAGAAATCAATACTCTTGTCAGTGATTCTTTAAATATTACCTTTTCAAAAACCAAGGTATTTCTCTCAAGAAAGCAAAGATTTCTAAAGTGAAACTGACAGATTGTTAAACATCTCTAAATAAAAGCTGACGGTGCCGCTAAGAAGTCTGATGCAGGGCATTAGTTTTCCACCATACTGTCACTGACACTGGTCCATGAAATATGAGGTAAGCAAAAGGAATAAATGAGTTGTAAATCAGACATAATTGCCATAGACGATTCCTCAGGTGCATGCAGAGCTGTTATGAACGTTGATGTATTTTAAGCTTGTAGAAGGAAGGAAAATATGCACCTTGCATATAATTGAGTGCAAATCTGCGCCAATTCCATTAATGGTGATGGGGTTAACTTTTGCTGGAGCACAGCATCGAGGAAACCTCACATATTAAAATCCAAAATTGTAAAGCATATTTTTCCCTGATTTTCATGTGAAAATCAGTTCACATCGCTTAGTCTATCTCTTTGACTCTCAGGGAAAAGAAGCCGTAAGAATGTCAAAGAGAAGGAACAAGTCTACAATTAAAAATCTGCCATGGATGATTCGTACACAGGCAATCCACAGTCGACTCTACTGGGACTGGAATATGAAACTGACGTTTAATATAACTATCATTTGCAAATTAAGGTGATGTCCAGTTTAAAAAAAAACAAACTTCCTTGTACTATACAAGGAATTGCGGGAGAAAAGAAGCAGAGCAATTTGAAAGTATTTCATCAAAATATTTTATATAAGCTATTGAATAAAGAAATACATAAATGCAATATAAATGTTCATTCATTCTCGGTCACTCTCTTTGTCTCTTCACACAGGCACACACACACACACACAAATTTGATTCCTATTCATCTATTTTTACAGAGGGAACTAACACTTTAATCTGATTTATTTATCTGATTAGAGATCATTTTTTCCGACTCTCTGAAAACCTTTTTTACAATTATTCAGAAGTTAAGTCTCTGATTCATGCCCAGTCTGATACTTCATATTTTAACTCACATGGAATTATAATCCATGGGAACTAATAGAGCTGACCAGTAAATTCATTAACAAACAGTATTTGAGAAGAATGCTCCATTGATTTTCATAGAGGATTTCTATTAAGGCTCTTCTCTCCTTAAATAAAAGAGAAACCTTCAATTGAAAAAAAATGGCCAACTGGTGGAGTTAAAGAGATGCTGCATTTGCTTCGACACAATCTGCCCTTTTCTCAGTGCTAATAAAGCACTTATGTAGAAATCCCTTCTAGAGAGCTTTATCATTGACCTGACTCAATTGTATTATTTGTCCTAGCACTACTTAGCTCCAAATCAATTTTTTCTTGGAATCATTAATCATATTATATTTCCTTTACACTTTTACTCTGAAAAACAGGTACTTGTATTGACCACAAATATAAGTGGATAAATATGCTATGTGTACATGTGTGAATGAAATATATAAAGTCCCACCTTGTATCTTAGAAAAGATTTTTCAGTAAGTATTATATCACATTGTTCTCTGTGGTGTTATTCTGGGCACTATATGTTATATAAGTGGATAAAATCCCTTATTTGGGGGTACTTTCTTGGTGTTCAGAACCCACTTATAGGGAGACCTGCTGAGATACCCCACTCTCATCAGATCTTTTCTATCCCACCTCATGTTCATTGGGGCCCAAGGATCTCAGAGTATTCCTAGGCACAGGGAGAAGAGACCCTCAGAAAGCCTCACACTCATTTCTGAAACAATAGTTTTCCTGCCATGGAGGTGAAGAGGGAAAATGATTCCTTTTTCTTTATCTAGGCTCTTTCCTCGGCAGCCTCTTTGAAATTAAGGGTCCTGGGCAACCTTCACTGCTGAAGTTCTCAGAACATTTTTAAACAATAAGATGTCCTTTAAAAGTTCTAAAATTATGGTGCATTTGAATAATTGCATTTCACAATTAAAGCCCATAATGAAATACTGTGGTGGTCCTGTCAATATCCTTCCATGACCCCATTCAGAGATTATACAGAAAGCCTACATGAAGACTCTTGAACTTGAGGCCTGAGCTAAATGCTCCTATGGCTCTTGCTCTAATGAAAGGGTCTGTTTCTGTGAGTGTTTGAAATGCTAAATCAACTTTAAATAGATGTTCATAAATGGTGATAAAATCAGGGACGTGTTCTTCTAGGCTGTCTATTCATCAAAGTCCTAACATTCTTCATACAACATGTAAAAGCAGGTGCAAATAAAATATAGAAGGGACAGAAATTGCAAAACATTTTGATTCAGATACTTGAAACACCGTTCTACTAACACTATAATTAATGATATAAAATGCTATAGTCATTCATAAATGTCTATTTCCTTGACCCACTTTTCAAATCTAAACACTTGTTTGTTTCTAAGACAGAAATCGGCCTTTGAATATACAGTACAGAACATTTCTAGAACACTAGTGAGGATAATATTCACTTGAAAAATGCATTCTTAGAAACATCTTTATATTTGGGAAAGATAGAGAGTATTTCCTTAGAATTGGTTTATCAACACAGAAATGCTGCATCTTGTGAGTAATACGAAACAAAACATCACATGAATGGATATCAGTCTCGCTCCTTCTGAATTAAACACTAAAACAAACAAACAAAAAACAACTGCCATGGGACAAGCCACATATATTGCCTGTAACAGAAATAAACATCCAAAGGAAGGACTAGAACATAGCCATATTGAGTCTTATAAACCAGCGATCTCACATTATTTATCATGTAAATAATTGTGAGGCATCCCTTCCCTAGGAATGTTATTTTCTAGGAATCCAGACTTGTTTTCTTAGATTTATATAATAGTTTTCATCGGGGCTTGCATCCATTATTTTAGACAGTGGCTAAAATAGATTTTACAGTAATTTTTTGACAATGGGATCCACTGGTATAAAGAGATTAAATGAATCACCATTGTTACACAATAGAGGGCAAAGCAAAGAGCTGGAAATTGAACCTGGAACTCCCAAATCCTGGTCTGTTTCTATACATTGAAGGGACCACGGTGGGTTCATCCAACAGACAGATTAGACAAATGCGTAGGATCCAAGGAAAGCAGGAACATCAAAATAGATTTTTTAAAACTTTGGTATTTCAAAAAAAAAAAAAACCCAAAGTATCAAAGTGTGACTAAAGTCAGGACTTGGGAACTTCTTCTTTTTCTGCTATCACTGTTATTTTTTATTATAATAAGTATTATAGCTACAAAGCTCTATATGATACACATATTAAGTTTTAAAATTAATTTATTTTTTCTATTCTTTTCCAAATTCTTTTCCCATTTAGGTTATTTCAGAATATCGAGCAGAGTTCCCTGTGTTATACAGTAGGTCCTTGTTGGTTATCTATTTTAAATATTCCTTAAACTTGAGTTGTGGCTGAAGATTTGTTGTTGTTGCTATTTTTTAACTTTGAATTAGCTGTGGTTGAGGGGTGGAAATGTTGTAGCACAACACAATTTTTTCATTGCTTATCATTTCTAAAGACCCTAATTCAACTGTGTATTAGACAACATTGATACTGTTTTCAATGAAAATATTACATTCTAAGTCTGTTAAGACTGGAATTCATCAGTAATGCAGAAATAATAAATTGCATTATCATCCTAAATTAGAAGTAGAAATCACCTCTCCAATTAAATAATATGGTAATACTTCTTCATAAAAATAATTGAACTGCAGCATCTTTTGATGGACTAAGCCAATCAGCATCTAGAGCAAAGATAGTATGATGTTAGTGATCTAATGATAAACCTATGCACCTGAAGAGGGTATCATGATTAAATCCCATAAGGAGCACCGCTATTGATCTTGCACTTGTAGGTTAAAATAAAAAAATTTAAAAACTAATGGGAATATATTTCTGAAAAGTTTACTGACAAATATTATAGTTGAAAGGAGGATGAGCATTTTTACCTTGCCATGTCCCTGTCTTCTGAAGGAAGAAGAAACAGTACCTTTTTAAACACTACGTTTATAAAACCAAATTCTGGCAGTTCTCAAGTGCCACTCACCTTCCCCTCAACAGCTTGGTTAAGGTAAAACTGTAACTTATTCAAAAGAACTGATATTTTAAAAATCAATCGCAGTCAAGTTAGTTTGCAAATCTCATCTTATAAATTTGATAATATATATAATTCCTAAAGTTTTCTTACATTTACTTTTGAATAGCACAGTTTTATCTCCAGAAATGTCTCCTTTCTTACTTGGATCTGAACATATGAAGCAATACAAAATTAGAAAAAAGTTTAAAAATTAATTAACCGAAATAATTTAATGACAAATTGTTCCTTTGCTGTACATTGCCAGACTGTACGTCACAATTACATGATGCAAGTGTATCTTACTAACTTGAGCCTTTAGGTTTTATAAATTATGAGCAAAATTGATAACAGACAAAAATTTTGAAACAGGACTGTTTGTCCTGTCCCACTTCCTCAGTCCCAAGCATTCTTCCCCTCTAATTTTAACAGTGTTTAATTTCTGAACATTTTCAATAGGAAGGCCCTCAAAATTGACTCAGCTTGTCCATAAACCTGCAATTCTCTGGCTCCTGAAATGGTAGAAAATGGACAGTTCTCTAAATTAGGATTCTCATTAACTGTATGACAACTATTACTTGCTTTGGCTGTTTTACACAAAAGGAAATGCTTCCTAAAAGAGTATACGGGTGTTTGTTTCCCATTGATTGAGTGCTTAATAATAATTATGCCAAGTAAGAATTTTATATGGATTTTATCATTTAATCCTCACATCAGTCCCAGAATAGATTACTATCATCACCATCATAATCTCTGTTTAACAGATGAGGAAACTAAGCTTCAGAGAGGTTGTATAATTTGTCAAACAAGGAGAAGAGACAGGACTCATGTGATAATCTGGTTTCAGAGCCTATCTTTTATTCACTTTTAATCACCATATTTTATAGCCTCTCCTGGTCATCAGTATTAAAACTGAAAGAGACTGTCTCATCCATAAAAAGTGGGAATATTAACCTTACAGCATAGGTTAATTATACTAAAATGTTTATAATGTTCCCTGGTGTGAGATTCTTTGTAAGTATAAAATGCTCTGACTGGTTTGATGTGACCCTTTTGAATACAAGGCCAGTCAAGGGCCCTGTACCTTGTCTCAGGTTACAGAGTTCCACAGGAAGCACATCAGACTGTGCAGTTACAATACAGAGCTCCACCTGGAGGAAATTAACTAACCATCTGTCTTGTTCCAGCAGAACTGACTGCTAAAGTAATGGCTTTGATGATGGCCATTCTGACTGGTGTGAAGTGATACCTCATTGTAGTTTTGATTTGCATTTCTCTAACGATTAGTGACGTTGAACATCTTTTCATGTGTTTGTTGGTCACCTGTATGTCTTCTTTGGAGAAATGTCTATTTAGGTCTTCCACCCATTTTTTGACTGGGTTGTTCGTTTTCTTGATATTGAGCTGCATGAGCTCCTTGTATATTTTGGAAATTAATTCTTTGTCAGTTGCTTCATTTGCAAATATTTTCTCCCAATCTGAGGGTTGTCTAATGCTGAAGAAGGTGTGGAGAAAAGGGAACCCTCGTGCACCGTTGGTGGGAGTGTAAATTGATACAGCCACTATGGAAAACAGTAGGGGGTTCCTAAAAAACTAAAAATAGAACTACCATATGACCCAGCAATCCCACTACTGGGGATATACCCAGAGAAAACCATAATTCAAAAAGATACATGCACCCCAATGTTCACAGTAGCTCTATTAACAATAGCCAGGACATGGAAACAACCTAAGTGTCCATCGACACAGGAATGGATAAAGAAGATGTGGTACACATACACAATGGACTATTACTCAGCCATAAAAAGGAACGAAATTGAGTCATTTGTAGAGACGTGGATGGACCTAGAGACTGTCATACAGAGTAAAGTAAGTCAGAGAGAGAAAAACCAATATCGTATATTAACACATATGTGTGGAATCTAGAAAAATGGTATAGATGATCCCATTTGCAAAGCACAAATAGAGACACAGACGTAGAGAACAAATGTATGGATACCAAGGGGGAAGGGGGGAGTGGGATGAATTAGGAGATTGGGATTGACATACATACACTACTATGTATAAAATAGATAACTAATGAGAACCACCTACTGTATAGCACAAGGAACGTTACTTAATGCACTGCAGTGACATGAATGGGAAGAAAATCCAAAAGGGGATGTATGTATTTGTATGGCTGATTCATTTTGCTGTACAGTAGAAACTAACAACATTGTAAAGCAACTATACTCCAATAAAAATTAATTTAAATAAATGAATAAAGTAATGGCTTTGCAATAACACTGTAACAACCAGGAACTAAATGCAGAGGACTTCCATTTTTAATAGAATATACAAGAAGGAGTGTAAGTAAACTATTTCTAAAGGAAAAAGACTTCTAATTGTTCAAAGAAATTCACCAGTAGAGAAGTTATTGTTGCGTTAAGATTTGAACCTAACACATGAGCTGAAATAGAGACATCACATGACATGGGTAAATCATGAGCATTAGCAAAGCAGAAAAAGCTAAAATCAAAAGATTTATCAACCAAAATCACACCATTTTGTCCTAAGTTCCCTAAGGTCTTAGCAAAAGGAAAAATCATAATTAATGTTACTAAATATTAGTAATTTGGAAAAGCAGCAGGCAAGTGCTGAATTTCATTATAAGTAACATTCCTCCACAGCTTGATGCCTCTGTCTATAGTGTGCTCCATTGCAGACACCGAGCTTTAGAGCAAAATAAAGTTGGTCTAATCACACTACTTTTTAAGTTACCTTCTCCACCTTTGCTCTATAAAATGAATTTAGAAAATAGAAATAACACCTTTATTTCACTGGAATAATAACATTAAAACTTTTTTTTTTTTTTTTTTTTTTTTTGCTAAATATCATGCAGTACACTCATGGAAGAATTTGCCTTTAGGGCCGAATTTTTAACATTTTCCCTTGTGAAACTCTTGAAATTATGAATAAAGAAATAGTCTCCTAATGAAATTTGTTTATCATATCGCTATTGTGATATTTAATATTTAATACTGTGATATACTATCACAAACCACCTGCAATGTACATAACTGGATAATGAAGCTGTAGAAAATTTATTTTTAAAAACTAATAAAATTAAAATAGGGGCTTCCCTGGTGGCGCAGTGGTTGAGAGTCCACCTGCCGATGCAGGGGACACGGGTTCGTGCCCCGGTCCGGGGAGATCCCACATGCCGCGGAGCGGTTAGGCCCGTGAGCCGTGGCCGCTGAGCCTGTGCATCCGGAGCCTTGCTCCGCAACGGGAGAGGCCACAACAGTGAGAGCCCCAAGTACCGCAAAAAAAAAAAAAAAAAAAAAAAAAACCCAAAAAACAAACAAAAACTAATAAAATTAAAATGTAATTGAACAGAACCTATAAATCCAAACACTATTAAAGACCTCATATGTCCTGATTCACAAAGACACCATAGTCCAGAGAGACCCCTATCTAAGGAAGGGAAGTCTTGTTTATGGGCACTATCTCCAGTTCAACAAGGGCCACTATGTCTTTACCTGGTTTATACATTGTATATTTTTGAATACATCTGAAGAGAGGGAATTAGGAAAAAAAATACATATATATATATATATATATATACACACACACACACCCATATCATATACATATAAAGCTTTACAAACACTATAACATTTGGCCCAGATATTTTTATAGATGTGTTACAAAACTGAAAATTCCAGCCAATGGCTTTCTCTTATATTTATATGGATTCTCTTTTACCCATTGCATGCGTGAGAAAAGGTAAGCAGCGAACATCATTATACTTCTACAGAGGAATTTATTAATCTGGGGAGTTGCACATGGAAACAGTCTTACACAGATGAAGACATTTTTCATCTAAACATTTATTTACTGAACAAATATCTATTAAGTGCACAGGCATTATAATTATCCCTGAATACTGTAAGATATGGTTCTACACCACTAATGTGCCCGGCTATACCAAATTATTGGAATCACCTGTTGGTAATTGTTTGGTTAATTTTGAAGAGATTCCGAAAAATGCTTTGATCAGGACTCAGCATAAACACTCTTAGGTTAAAAAGTGTATTCATAGCAATAATCAATTAAACAAAAAGCCAGACATTTGGCCTGCCTAATCAAATTTGTATTTACTCTGACCCTCAACAATTTTTGCTTCCAAACCCTAACTACTATTTCAAAAACACTTCCTGTTTAATTGTATCTGTTTGACCTCTAAACACCTGATAAATAACCAAATGAATTCCTGTACCTTAACAATATCTCCAATACTGAAACTAGGATGCTGCCAGATTTGCTCTTCAGCTCCAAACGTGCCACTGCCCCCCTGGTGGCAGATTCTCACGTTTTAGTTGGGCTCCTAACAATTCCAAAGTATTGCTTATTTTGTTGCACTCTGGTACTGTTATCACCTACTCCAACATGCTATTTTCAGTTCATATCACTGTCTATTATTTACCTTCATTCTTCTCTGAGTACTTTCTATATATTCAATCATCACACTCATTCATCAGCTCCTCTTGTCTTTTTCATTTAGTTAAGGGGGAGGGGGGTGGCCTAGCCCAGTCTGAAATATCTTGGGTTGCTTTTTGAAGAGTATTAAGGTTCCTAGATAAAATCCAGCACACACAATTAAATGTGAATTCCAGATAAACATGTGATATTGGGAATAACATATTAAAAATTATCATTTATCTGAAATTCAAATATAACTGGGCATCCTGTATTTGTTAAATCTGACATTTATCTAAGTACATTTATCTAAGATGGTACATTTATCTAAGATGAATGAAAATATGGGTTAGAGTCCAAAGATAATCTTAAATGTGGAACAAATTGTCATGTCAGGAAGATCTAAGAATATAACAAGAGCAGAAGTGAGAAGCAGGGTAGGTGGAAGTGATTATTGGGCATCTGTAGGCAATCTGAAATCACAGTGCCCATTGAAAGCAATATTTTCCAACTTTGTAGACCAACAGCACCGGTAGAAATATATTTTATATCATAAGCCAGCACATATACACATTTCAACAATAAAACAGACCATTTCTATTTTCTTCTATTTCATTTTTTAAAGTTATCACAACCCACTAAATTGGCTTGAAAACTCACTAATGGGTTGTGACACATAATGTGAAAAACACTGGTCTAAAGCAGAGGGATGCAGCCTGTCAGTCCAAAGATATTTGCTGTGGTGTTGACAGAAGATGGTAGTTATGTGGTCAAGTTTAAAATGAAGGCTGCAAATTCAAAGGAGGTCTAAAGCAGGCAGGACTATTTTTAGACAGTTCGGGTCAAATTTTAGACAGCTAAAAGCAAGTTGGAAATCTGAGGCAAATGCATCAAATGAAGAGCAAGAGGAATAAAAAGTGAACGAGGTGCAGTCTGTATCCTCCAGGGATAGGGTAATGGTACAAGTGCGAGGCAAGAGGCAAAGACTGTGAACCTGGGCCAAGGCACAGAAATCTGCTATATGATGAAAAGGAACTAGAGGAGGAAAACAGAGAGCGGGAACAGCATTCCAGGGCAACCGTATGTATTGGGCACCACATCACCATGCATTAGTACATCGAAGTGTAGGCAAACAAGAAATCGAATGTGATTTAAGTTAATTATAGCTAATTCCTTTTTATTAGAAATAGTTTTTGCTCCACTGATAACACTTCAAATTTAGCTATATTGCTTTGCAGAAAATAACTTTATTTTCTACTGTTTTATCTTCATTATAATGATGAACATCTTTAACTTGGAGTTGTATCTTACAATTATTAAAATAGTCATCAACTGAGCAAGTGTGACAATATCGAAAAGAGAGAGAGTCCAATAATCTGGAGGTATGTCTCCAAAGTTATGGGTAATGTTTTTGTGTCTCTTTTTACGTTAGAATATCTGGCTGTTAAGGAACAGATTGTCATAACGGGGAATTCTTACATTAGATGAAAAAATGAGCAGATGGGCACTGAAAAAGTTTTTCTTCATATGTGTTTCCTAATAGTAAAATAAAGAGAATTTTTAAATGTTGCATGTAAATAAAATGGCTCTGCAAAGCAAATATTTATACAATTACTTGCAGCATGAATAGCTACATTAAAATATACAATTACACACATGGAAGAGTGGGGAAATGACTCCTTCTCTTGATGTTTCCTGAAGAATGTATATTCTGTGATATATTAGTGGTTTTTTCTGGGGCTTAGGGGCGAACAAGTTGAATCCAACCTTTCTGGCCTAGAATTCAACGGCATGTTCAAGTTTTCCCGGGCTCCTGTTGCAGCTTCCTTGGTTAAATGTTACCCTCACTAAGACCTGCTAGGCAGTGGGAAGACAGCACTTCTTTTACAACAGGTGACCAAGAATACTGCTGCCACAGTCATTTAAAGCAGGCAAGATTTAGCCATCTTAGAGGAAACGGAAGAAAAATAGAGGTGAAAATTTTGCCTGAAGATGGCGGAAGAGTAAGACGTGGAGATCACGTTCCTCCCCACAGATACACCAGTAATACATCTACACGTGGAACAACTCCTACAGAACACCTACTGAATGCTGGCAGAAGACCTCAGACCTCTCAAAAGGCAAGAAAGTCCCCACGTACCTGGGTAGAGCAAAAGAAAAAAGAATAAACACAGACAAAAGAATAGGGACGGGACCGGCACTAATGGAAGGGAGCTGTGAAGCAGGAAAGGTTTCCACACACTAGGAGGCCCCTTCGCGGGCGGAGACTGCAGGTGGCAGAGGGGGGAAGCTTCGGAGCCGCGCGGAGGAGAGCACAGCAACAGGGGTGCAAAGGACAAAGCGGTGAGATTCCTGCACAGAGGATCGGTGGCAACCGGCACTCACCAGCCCGAGAGGCTTGTCAGCTCACCCACCGGGACGGGCAGGGCTGGGAGCTGAGGCTCGGGCTTTGGTCGGAGCGCAGGGAGAGGACTCGGGATGGTGGCGTGAACACAGCCTGCAGGGGGTTAGTGCACCACGGCTAGCCGGGAGGGAGTCTGGGGAAAAGTCTGGACCTGCCGAAGAGGCAAGAGACTTTTTCTTCCCTCTTTGTTTCCTGGTGCACGAGGAGAGGGGATTAAGAGCGCTGCTTAAAGGAGCTCCAGAGACGGGCGCGAGCCGCAGCTAACAGCGCGCACCCCAGAGACAGGCATGAGACGCTAAGGCTGCTGCTGCCACCTCCAAGAACCCTATGCGCCAGCACAGGTCACTCTCCACACCCCCCCTCCGGGGAGCCTGCGCAGCCCACCACTGCCAGGGTCCCGGGATCCAGGGACAACTTACTCCGGGAGAACGCAGGGCGCGCCTCAGGCTGGTGTAACGTCATGACGGCCTCTGCTGCCGCAGGCTCGCCCCGCACTCCGTGCCTCTCCCTCACCCCGGCCTGAGTGAGCCAGAGTCCCCGAAGCAGCTGCTCCTTTAACCCCGTCCTGTCTGAGAGAAGAACAGACGCCCTCCAGGGACCTACACACAGAGGTGGGGCCAAATCCAAAGCTGAGCCCCAGGAGCTGTGAGAACAAAGAAGAGAAAGGGAAATCTCTCCCAGCAGCCCCAGAAGCAGCAGATTGAAGCTCCACAATCAATTTGATGTACCCTGCATCTGTGGAATACCTGAATAGACAACGAATAATCCCAAATTGAGGAGGTGGACTTTGAGAGCAACATTTATTATTTTTTCCCCTTTTCCATTTTTTTGTGAATGTGTATGTGTATGCTTCTGTGTGAGACTTTGTATAGCTCTGCTTTCACCATTTGTCCTAGGGTTTTACCAATCCATTTTTTTTTTCTTTAAAAAAATTTTTTTTCTTAATAATTATTTTTTATTTTAATAACTTTATTTTACTTTATCTCACTTTATTTTATTTTATCTTCTTTCTTTCTTTCCTTCCTTCCCTCCTTCCTTCCTCCCACCCTCCTTTCTTTCCTCCTTCCTTTCTTTCTTTCTTTCTTTCTTTCTTTCTTTCTTTCTTTCTTTTTCTTTCAACTTTTTCTCCCTTTTATTCTGAGCCGTGTGGATGAAAGGCTCTTGGTGCTGCACCCAGAAGGCAGTGCTGTGCCTCTGAGGTGGGAGAGCCAACTTCAGGACACTGGTCCACAAGAGACCTCCAAGGTCCACATAATATCAAATGGCGAAAATCTCCCAGAGATCTCCATCTCAACACCAGCACTCAGCTTCACTCAACGACCAGCAAGCTACAGTGCTGGACACCCTATGCCAAACAACTAGCAAGACAGGAACACAACCCCACCCATTAGCAGAGAGGCTGCCTAAAATCATAAGTCCACAGACACCCCAAAACACACCACCAGACAAGGACCTGCCCAGCAGAAAGACAAGATCCAGCCTCATCCACCAGAACACAGGCACTAGTCCCCTCCACCAGGAAGCCTACACAACCCACTGAACCAACATTAGTCACTGGGGACAGTCACCAAAAACAACGGGAAGTACGAACCTGCAGCCTACGAAAAGGAGACCCCAAACACAGTAAGATAAGCAAAATGAGAAGACAGAAAAACACACAGCAGATGAAGGAGCAAGATAAAAACCCACCGGACCTAACAAATAAGAGGAAATAGGCAGTCTACCTGAAAAAGAATTCAGAATAATGATAGTAAAGATGATCCAAAATCTTGGAAATACAATAGACAAAATGCAAGAAACATTTAACAAGGACCTAGAAGAACTAAAGATGAAACAAGCAATGATGAACAACACAATAAATGAAATTAAAAATACTCTAGATGGGATCAATAGCAGAATAACTAAGGCAGAAGAATGGATAAGTGACCTGGAAGATAAAATAGTGGAAATAACTACTGCAGAGAAGAATAAAGAAAAAAGAATGAAAAGATCTAAGGACAGTCTCAGAGACCTCTGGGACAACATTAAACGTACCAACATTCGAATTATAGGGGTTCCAGAAGAAGAAGAGAAAAAGAAAGGGACTGCGAAAATATTTGAAGAGATTATAGTTGAAAACTTCCCTAAATTGGGAAAGGAAATAGTTAATCAAGTCCAGGAAGCACAGAGTCCCATACAGATAAATCCAAGGAGAAATACTCCAAGACACATATTAATCAAACTGTCAAAAATTAAATACAAAGAAAACATATTAAAAGCAGCAAGAGAAAAACAACAAATAACACACAAGGGAATCCCCATAAGGTTAACAGCTGATCTTTCAGCAGAAACTTTGCAAGCCAGAAGGGACTGGCAGGACATATTTAAACTGATGAAGGAGAAAAACCTGCAACCAAGATTACTCTACCCAGCAAGGATCTCATTCAGATTAGATGGAGAAATTAAAAACTTTACAGACAACCAAAAGCTGAGAGAGTTCAGCACCACCAAAAAAGCTTTACAACAAATGCTAAAGGATCTTCTCTAGGCAAGAAACACAAGAGAAGGAAAAGACCTACAATAACGAACCCAAAACAATTAAGAAAATGGGAATAGGAAAATACATATCGATAATTACCTTAAATGTAAATGGACTAAATGCTCCCACCAAAAGACACAGATTGGCTGAATGGATACAAAAACAAGACCCATATATATGCTGTCTACAAGAGACCCACTTCAGACCTAGAGACACATACAGACTGAAAGTAAGAGGATGGAAAAAGATATTCCATGCAAATGGAAACCAAAAGAAACCTGGAGTAGCAATTCTCATATCAGACAAAATAGACTTTAAAATAAAGACTATTAGAAGTGACAAAGAAGGACACTACATAGTGATCAAGGGATAGATCCAAGAAGAAGATATAACAATTGTAAATATTTATGCACCCAACATAGGAGCACCTCAATACATAAGGCAAATACTAACAGCCATAAAAGGGGAAATCAACAGTAACACAGTCATAGTAGGGGACTTTAACACCTCACTTTCACCAATGGACAGATCATCCAAAATGAAAATAAATAAGGAAACACAAGGTTTAAATGATACATTAAACAAAATGGACTTAATTGATATTTATAGGACATTCCATCCAAAAACAACAGAATACACATTTTTCTCAAATGCTCATGGAACATTTTCTAGGATAGATCATATCTTGGGTCACAAATCAAGCCTTGGTAAATTTTAGAAAATCGAAATTGTATCAAGTATCATTTCCGACCACAGTGCTATGAGACTACATATCAATTACAGGAAAAGATCTGTAAAAAATACAAACACATGGAGGCTAAACAATACACTACTTAATAACGAAGTGATCACTGAAGAAATCAAAGAGGAAATCAAAAAATACCTAGAAACAAATGACAATGGTGACACGAAGACCCAAAACCTATGGGATGCCGCAAAAGCAGTTCTAAGAGTGAAGTTTATAGCAATACAATCCTACCTTAAGAAACAAGAAACATCTCGAATAAAGAACCTAAGCTTGCACGTAAAGCAATTAGAGAAAGAAGAACAAACGAACCCCAAAGTTAGCAGAAGGAAAGAAATCATAAAGATCAGATCAGAAATAAATGAAAATAAATGAAGGAAACGATAGCAAAGATTAACAAATCTAAAAGCTGGTTCTTTGAGAAGATAAACAAAATTGATAAACCATTAGCCAGACTCATCAAGAAAAAAAGGGAGAAGACAAATCAATAGAATTAGAAATGAAAAAGGAGAAGTAACAACTGACACTGCAGAAATACAAAAGATCATGAGAGATTACTACAATCAACTCTATGCCAATAAAATGGACAACCTGGAAGAAATGGACAAATTCTTAGAAATGCACAACCTGCCAAGACTGAATCAGGAAGAAATAGAAAATATGAAAAGACCAATCAAAAGCACTGAAATTGAAGCTATGGTTAAAAATATTCCAACAAACAAAAGCCCCGGACCAGATGGCTTCACAGGCAAATTCTGTCAAAGATTTAGAGAAGAGCTAACACCTATCTTCCTCAAACTCTTCCAAAATATAGCAGAGGGAGGAACACTCCCATGCTCATTCTACAAGGCCACCATCACCCTGATAGCAAAACCAGATAAGGATGTCACAAAGAAAGAAAACTACAGGCCAATATCACTGATGAACATAGATGCAAATATCCTCAACAAAATACTAGCAAACAGAATTCAACAGCACATTAAAAGGATCATACACCATGATCAAGTGGGGTTTATTCCAGGAATGCAAGGATTCTTCAATATATGCAAATCAATCAACGTGATACACCATATTAACAAATTGAAGGAGAAAAACCATATGATCACCTCAATAGATGCAGAGAAAGCTTTCGACAAAATCCAACACCCATTTATGATAAAAACTCTCCAGAAAGTAGGCATAGAGGGAACGTTTCTCAACATAATAAAGGCCATATATGACAAACTCACAGCCAACATCGTCCTCAGTGGTTAAAAACTGAAAGCATTTCCACTAAGATCAGGAACAAGACAAGGTTGCCCACTCTCGCCACTCTCATTCAACATAGTTTTGGAAGTTTTAGCCACAGCAATCAGAGAAGAAAAGGAAATAAAAGGAATCCAAATCAGAGAAGAAGAAGTAAAACTGTCACTGTTTGCAGATGACATGATACTATACATAGAGAATCCTAAAGATGCTACCAGAAAACTACTAGAGCTAATCAATGAATTCGGTAAAGTATCAGGATACAAAATTAATGCACAGAAATCTCTTGCATTCCTATACACTAATGATGAAAAATCTGAAAGTGAAATCAAGAAAACACTACCATTTGCCACTGCAACAAAAAGTATAAAATATCTAGGAGTAAACCTACCTAAGGAGACAAAAGACCTGTATGCAGAAAATTATGACACTGATGAAAGAAATTAAAGATGATACAAACAGATGGAGAGATATAGCATGTTCTTGGATTGGAAGAATCGACATTGTGAAAATGACTCTACTACCCAAAGCAATCTACAGATTCAATGTAATCCCTATCAAACTACCACTGGCATTTTTCACAGAACTAGAACAAAAAATTTCACAATTTGTATGGAAACACAAAAGACCCCGAATAGCCAGGGCAACCTTGAGAACGAAAAACGGAGCTAGAGGAATCAGGCTCCCTGAATTCAGACTATACTACAAGCTACAGTAATCAAGACAGTATGGTACTGTCACAAAAACAGAAAGATAGATCAATGGAACAGGATAGAAAGCCCAGAGATAAACCCACGCACATATGGTCATCTTATCTTTGATAAAGGAGGCAGGAATGTACAGTGGAGAAAGGACAGCCTCTTCAATAAGTGGTGCTGGGAAAACTGGACAGGTCCATGTAAAAGTATGAGATTAGATCACTCCCTAACATCATCAAACTCTTAGAGGAAAACATAGGCAGAACACTCTATGACATAAATCATAGCATGATCCTTTTTGACCCACCTCCTAGAGAAATGAAAATAAAAACAATAATAAACAAATGGGACCTAATGAAATTTCAAAGCTTTTGCACAGCAAAGGAAACCATAAACAAGACCAAAAGACAACCCTCAGAATGGGAGAAAATATTTGCAAATGAAGCAACTGACAAAGGATTAATCTCCAAAATTTATAAGCAGATCATGCAGCTCAATAACAAAAAAACAAACAAACCAATCCAAAAATGGGCAGAAGACCTAAATAGACATTCCTCCAAAGAAGATATACAAACTGCCAACAAACACACGAAAGAATGCTCAACATCATTAATCATTAGAGAAATGCAAATCAAAACTACAATGAGATATCATCTCACACCAGTCAGAATGGCCATCAACAAAAAATCTAGAAACAATAAATGCTGGAGAAGGTGTGGAGAAAAGGGAACACTCTTGCACTGCTGGTGGGAATGTGAATTGGTACAGCCACTATGGAGTACAGCATGGAGGTTCCTTAAAAAACTACAAATAGAACTACCATATGACCCAGCAATCCCACTACTGGGCATATACCCTGAGAAAACCATAATTCAAAAAGAGTCATGTACCAACATGTTCATTGCAGCTTTATTTACAATAGGCAGGAGATGGAAACAACCTAAGTGTCCATCACTGGATGAATGGATATAGAAGATGTGGCACATATATACAATGGAATATTACTCAGCCATAAAAAGACACGAAATTGAGCTATTTGTAATGAGGTGGATGGACCTACAGTCTGTCATACAGAGTGAAGTAAGTCAGAAAGAGAAAGACAAATACCGTATGCTAACACATATATATGGAATTTAAGAAAAAAAATGTCATGAGGAACCTAGGGGTAAGACAGGAATAAAGACACAGACCTACTAGAGAATGGACTTGAGGATATGGGGAGGGCGAAGGGTAAGCTGTGACAAAGCGAGAGAGTGGCATGGACATATATACACTACCAAACGTAAAATAGATAGCTAGTGGGAAGCAGCCGCATAGCACAGGGAGATCAGCTCGGTGCTTTGTGACCACGTAGAGGGGTGGGATAGGGAGGGTGGGAGGGAGGGAGGGAGGGAGACGCAAGAGGGAAGAGATATGGGAACATATGTATATGTATAACTGATTCACTTTGTTATAAAGCAGAAACTAACATACCATTGTAAAGCAATTATACTCCAATAAAGATGTAAAAAAAAAAAAAGAAAGAAAAATGGAGAAGGTTAGTCTTCACTTCTCTAGGGAGTGCAGTGAGTCGCACAACCCTCATATGTTTGTGAAAACTGCAGAGTCTGTGAGATGGTAATAATGAGATAATGGATGCAGAATTCATTGTCTGCATTGTTCAACTGCTCCACAACTGGCAAATAATGAAAACATTTTTCTGAGATGCCCAGTAAAGAACTAGCCACATGGTTTCCTTTAGAAAACAGCTCTCAACTTGCGTGTTTACTGTACTCTAGAACTTACAATAGGGAAGAACAAATCTGGCTCCATATTAGATCTGCTCCTTTTACGTTAACCTTTGTGCTCTGTTGCCGGTGCTTGGTCATGCTGGCCTTGCGCCTTTACTAAAAGAATGTTGCCTACAGCCTGAAATATACAGGATAGCCTATCCTCAAGGCTCTGACCTTTAAGAGTCCATTCATATAGAGATAAAAAGTTGCAGAGCAGAGCATAGCATTTGTCTTGCTGGAGGTTTGCAGAAACATTGTAACCTGACCTAAGTGGACCGCTACAAGAACAAAGGAATCCGACACCAAGAAGTTTGCAACAACTAACCACACCCCTCCCTCACCTTGCTTTTAAAAGTGCTTTACTGAAACCCTTCCAGGGGTTTGGGGGTTTTTGGGCACAAGCCACCTGTCTCCTTGCATGGGCTTCCAATAAACCTTTCTCTGCTCCCAACTCCAACGTTTTGGTTTATTTGGCCTCACCACGTGTTGGGCACATGAACTTGTGTTCAGTAACAAGGTGACTTTTGAAAAGGGAATAACTGCGACTTGTGTTGCTGGAACTTCGACCCCAGGAGTTAAGGATAAAGCTCTGAGTACTTGGGGCAATGCCAACTGTCCGACCCCAAAGTCTATAGTGCCCTACTGAGAAATATAGCTTTAGACTACACAAATAACTATGCAAACTAATACATATAACAAAAGATATCACTTTCGTATGTTCTCCACTGAAGAATTAAAACACACCAAGACAGAAATTTCTTGGTCCAAATTCCAAATTCTCAAAGTCTGTTTCTTTCATGATTCACCTCCTTTCCAATTGCTAGGGTTAAGGAACAGAGCAATGCTCAAATACGGCTGTGATGTGGGAGAGGACATTCCCAGAAAAATGAAGGTAGAGGAGAGGATGAGGAGTAGAGCAGATAAACACAAAAAACAGGTAAAGGCTTGTCACTCATTACTTATGATGAACTGACTAAAATTGCAGCAGATGAAGTTAGTGAATAACACTTTCAATTCTGGAAAAGTCATGAATGAAGACATGGGTGCGTGTTATCCTTGGGACACTGGGGATCACAGATGATACAAAGAAAGAAATAGACCTCTCAATATCTAGTTAATAGAAAAAAATCTGTTTATAGCATCTGTTACCCCACAAACAATGCCATATTTTTTTAAAAATAACATTATCTCACTATCATAATATGTTTGAAGCAGTTATTAAGTTAAAACCTTTACATACATTATTTATGAGCCTAAAAGCAACCCTAAAAATAACACATGCCCAAGTCACACATACAGAACTTACCTAACCAGGATTTGAACCCACGTCTAGCTGACATCAAAGCTGGCACCATTTTCTTTCTATTACTTCACACCAAGAGCCCATGCCCTAGCCCTCTTTCCTATTATATTTTATCCCAATTAAATACACATATAGGTATTTATACAGGTGCATATACTGTAAGAAATTCAGGAGATTTTATTTATTACATCATCACAGTACCCAGGAACCTCTGGATCTGAAGAAGAATCACCCACTAGTAGGTACTAATCTTCCGAGTAGTTTTAAAAGCTGCATTGGCACATTTTCACCACAAGGGTGCACTGAAGTAGCAATTTATCAGGCTGGACATGAAGAGTTAATGCTGTTTCTCCAGAAGGTTCATTCCCTTTCAAGGAATATACCTATTCACAATAATATGAAAATTATTAATGACAGGGTTTGTGACATTAGTTGGTGATAAACTGGTTTGGGTGAGTTATGGCTTTTGACGGTCTCTACTACCTAAAAGGTTCTGAGTATACAGGATTTGCACTGTTACTCTGCTCACCTGTGATAATTCTCACTACACCTATATAAGAAATAAATCAATTTTGATGACTGGCAGAACACTATTCTTCTAAGATTGTTATTTAATAACTCTAATTCTCATGTCACTGATTTATTTTTTCCTTCTGATATGATTTTACACATCTGACTTCTTAGTCTGAATAATATTTTTAGTTATCTAAAACAATGAAGCTGTTCCTACATAAATGTAGGTTTAATATTATGTGTACTGTGTTTAATAGCTGTTCAATATTTAGTAGTAATCACCTTTATAAAACCTATTATGTGTGTGGGGGGATATGTGGATATGAGTGTGCATCTGATAAGAAATAAACCAATGTGTGGAAATGTAAGTGATGTGTTTATATCCTGCCTCTAAGATGATAGCATAATTTAATGCAGCATCAAAGTTTTCCCTGAAAAGCAAGGGGGAAGCACTTGTGTTAAATAATTTTGTTACCTTATTCATAGCCTGCAAAATTGTAGAAATCCAGGGTGCTGTTCAAGGTAAACATGAGTTGTGTAGTGCAGGGTCTTTACAGCCACCGGCTACAGCTCTGATCTTATTTCATTATCTCTATTTATAGTAACATCTACTTAGTTGGTATCAAAAAGGCGAGGACTTCACAGAGACGAGTTAATTTTTTTCCTTCAACGAGTACCTATGGAATACTCTACCATGAGACGGTTCTTTTACTAAGCTGTGATTATACAGTAATATGAGAAACAGACATGGTCCCCCACCATTAGGGACTACAAGACTTTTTTTAACTTTGACCCTAGCTATAAATAAAGAAAAAAAATAACGAAATTTTTCCATTTGCAGCAACATGGATGGACTTGGAGGGCATTATGCTAAGGGAAATAAGTCAGACAGAGAAAGACAAATATTGTATGATATCACTTATGTGTGGAATCTAAAAACTACAACTAACTAGTGAATATAACAAAAAGAAGCAGACTCACAGATATAGAGAACAAACTAGTGGTTACCAGTTGTGGGGGGAGGAGCAATATAGGAGTGGAGGAGTGGCAGGTACATACTACTGGGTGTAAGACAGGCTCAAGGATGTACAATATGGGGAATATAGCCAATATTTTGGCTCATCTTGAGCCAAAGCTCAAGATATTGATGAGCCAATATCAATTCATGTTGATAACATGAGTTCTCAACTTCTATAAGATACATGCCAAAGGCTATTACTCATGATGCCACACTGGGGTTCACACAAAAATCAGGACGATGCTATGCTACTTGGAACATCAGTAGGTCTATGTATGGCATGTCACACATTTCTTTCCTATCTATTCTTGAGTTAAACCCAGCTAGATATGAGAGACAAACACATTTACAAAATGATCATACAAAATGTCAATGACTGCTATCAGCCTAATTTATTCTCTAGCTTCTCTTGCCCAAGGATATTTGAAGTCCATATAAAGATATATAGGTCAACACTTTAATCTAAAGAAATTAAATTCTAATTGTAAAACTTGAGTAATTGTGATAGGGAAGGGAAATGTACTTAGAGAGCACGGCGTTCCTGGTACTAATCACAGAAATAGATATAACCCCCTATTTCAACAGTGTCTCAGACTATAGGACTATAAGACAAGCAACACTGATGTTCACAGGATCATTTATGTTTACAACGAAATTTTAGGTGTGGTCACATCTGTTGCACTGCCGCTTAAAATCACATTATAACTTAAGTAGCCATCCGTTGACAACATGGTTCAGATTACTGCAAAATTTTTAACAAAAATGGAGAGCAGTGAAAATCTGCTGACACTTGAGAGTCATTTTTATGGCCTTTCTTCTTATATCATTATTTTAAAATCCTAGATATAGGAAGTCTAATGACTACAGATCCTTCTCGTGATTATTACCATCATCATTATTATTATTTATAGGAGAGCTCTCTAGATGATTATGAAGCCAAAATCTTCTATCTCTCTGCTTTGCTCATCAGCCAATCTACTTTTCCAAGAGCAGGAGGCATTTCCCTATGTTTGAACATTTCTTGTGCCAACCTATTTGCTCACTTTGGTTACTATTTTCCTTGTGCCCCTTCCACAGTAATAGCTCCACACACACCATGAAAACTGCTGTAATTCCTTCAGAGCTGGAAAAAAAACAGAAATATAGCCCCCTCATTTTGTGCAAAAACTGTGGCCTAAGTCAAAAAGAGGGTAAATTAATTGCTAGGAACTTTTGAGTTTTAATTTAGTGTTATTTTTTTCACACCACAATGGCTGCAAATTTTGGTCATTTGCCTCATTCTAAGTTGACAAGAATTCTGGGAATTTCGATATAGCAAATTAGCCCAAATGGTGCAAGTTAAAAAAACCCATTTAGCAGTAGAGACACCAAACCAATAGATATTTATAAAACAGAACAGGATAAAATGACACTAACTGAAGTTTTAAGGTTAAGAGTTGTAGACCTGCTAGAATAAAGACTTTTCCTTTTTAACATTCAGAGTAGGGATACAGACATTCTGCCTAATATATTATTTTTCTACAGCATGTCCCTGGAAAGGAATATTCTATTCATATTGAAAGCAAATTCTTTAAAGAGATCCAGTTTTAAAATTTTTCAGAAAAGCAATTTAAAATTAATGTAAGACTGAAACTTGGGTAAAAGCAAATGAAATAACTGAAATTCTCATAAACTTCATCTAGCAGGAGAGCTCCTAAACACAGGTAACCTGGCTTCTTCCATGCTTCCCTTCAGCCGGTCAAAGCTTGGAGAACAGTTACACTGTGGACTGCCAGAGATGGTGACATTTATAAGATGTACATAAGAGAATGCCTAAGTTATTACTATTCATCTCTCTCCCAACACGGAGGCATTGGGGCAAGCAGAGGAAATTACATCCGTAATTATAATTAGGGCAACGATGGAACTATGTTGATTGTCCCGTTTGTCCTTCTACCTGGAACATGACTAGTGATTGGATAAAGGAGAAAAAACATTATTCAAAAGTTGACCATAAGGAAAGCACTTCATGCATATTAACTCATTTATTTTGCCACACCATGCATATCATTATCTCCCTCTAAACAGGAGGAGAAAAAAAGTAAATAATTGGCCAAAAGTGACACAGATAGGAAGTACTAGATTTGAAATTTGAAGCTGAGTTTGTCTGGCTTCTAGCCTATTTTCTTTTAGCTATAGCATATGCTCTCCACTCGGAATTAAATGAACGTAATTATTGGCAGCTATGTATGTGAGTAATACATGTAAACTTACTGTATCACACCACAAGTTGTGTGTGTGTGTGTGTGTACATATACACATATATATGCAGACTGTTCTCTCCACTGAAAACACTGACTTTCCCTGCTAGTTCCTGGATTTCCACCAGTTACTTTTATTTTACATGTAGCAAGAAAGAGTTTTGAAACTTTATCTTTAACCAGACCATAACTGAAGAAACCTTTCTGGAAAGGCAGCTGTGCTTTAGCCAGTGATGAAATGCAAGACATAAAAGACAACTAGAGAAGAGTCATATATTCCCTGAAGGTAGAATTCAGACAATAGCTGAGAAAAGTTAAGGACTGGAAGACAACTTCCTGCATTCATGATTTTTTTTTAACAATGTTACCACATTAATTTTGAAGTCACTTTCCAAATTGCTAAGCACACTTGCATTCAATTTTCAGTAGAAAGATATACTCAAGTTCAAATATAAGTGATACCTGAATGATTCACACTTCTTCTCCACTGTTAATGTAGATAATCAACCAAAAATATTGAAGGAAACACATTCAGTGCTCCAGTAAAGGTTAATATATACACAGGGACAAATGAAGGGGGGAAGAAAAGACCTAAAAGACACTAAAATTCAACAAAGACTAAAAAAAATTACTTATGATAGCCTTTACATATTCCTAAAATGTGTCATTTTATGTGGATTTTTAAAAAGAGCTCATGAGTAACAGAATATACACCCTCCAATTTTTTTCTCTAGTCAGATCAGATTGCAATAAAATTTAAGTTGTATAACGACTAGATATTTCAAGGAATGATATACTGCAGATAGGTAAAAACAAATAGCATTCAAAAGTTAATCCAATATTAAAGGACCACCATTTCCTGCAGAGTGAAAACATAGAAAGATTTGCAAAAAAGGCAAAGTAAATAAAATGACCGCTAAATCTATTGGTAATATTATTAAGACAAAATGACACGTTTTAATGATTAGTTGTATAAGTATGATTTCTTGGCCATGTAGGATAAGGGAGAAAAAGAAAGTCAATAATCATGCATGCTCTATGAGCTAATGTGTTAGAAGTAGGAAAAAAATATTAATCTTAATGGGAACCATTATAACTGCGATAGGTATCTAGCTAATTCTACCAGTGACTAGCCAATTCCAGCATTAGTATTGAGAACTAAATTCTGACCCAACAGTCTAGGGCCCTAATAGCACTACACCATTTCATTTCAAATTGCATTTAGTTTTATGCCCCATTAGTTGAACATTTATATTAACATTAGAATTAAATTCATTGTGGCGTCATGTGCACAGTTTTGCTGGCAATGCAGCAGTGTTTTTTTCTTTTTTTTCCTACAATCTATTATTACTCCATAAAATGGAAATGTTTTCTAGTTAGGATTCAGTTGAGAAATACCAGAAGGCAGAAAGTGAGGCCAGAAGAAACCTTCATGATATTAGGAAAAGGTGAGACTACTTTAGATGCGGAAACAAAAAATAAACTTGGGAAAGAAAAGAATCTTCAGATAGGACATTCTCAAGAGGGAATGGATGATGTTTCAGATACTATTTATACATTCAAAGTTGGTATCCAGCCCTACCCCAAAATGCAGAAAACATCTTCAAAATGTTAATGCAAAATGATGTATGTTGGAAATGCATTTACCAATTTATTGGACGTGTTCAGCATGCATTATGGCAGTGGGTCAGATTCTCTACATTGCATTTAGGAAAACACCGGGTGAGAGACTTGGGCTTATGTCATATTTCTCTTTTAATTAAAGGTCTCTAATAAGTGGATTTCAAAGATTAAATCACTTTAAATTGCTTTTGGCACCTAAACAGATTTGGCTGCCACACTATTCCTGACAGTGAAGCCACTTGTTTTTTGTTGGTTTGTTTTCATTGAATACAACTGAACTTATGTATTCCTACCTTACAAAGTCCTATCAAGTTTAGGTAGCTATTTTGTGAAAATGAATTATCATAAGAGTACACAGTTAGTGATATTAGTAGATCAATATACAGTTTTTTTCCCTATTAGTATCCAGAGATACAACCCTGGCTTAGGAGGCAGGCAAAATGAGTATGTTCAGTAACATTAGTCTACACAAAAGTATCTTAAGAAGCTAGGTCATTATCATTAGTCATGATAAAGATGTCTCCTCAGATATGTAAGTCAAAAGAAAGTTTATGTGGCAGAGTTATGTAAGGAAACTTACAATAGTGCCTGCCCACAAACCATGCAATTTGGAAACAGCCAAGAAACAAAACCATAGAGAAGGAGAGATAAATACAACATGTATTAGGGGTTATTATGCAACTATAAAGATTCAATATGACCCTGGAGATATAGCAAAAAATAGTTATGGAAAAGAAGCTATTTCTTATGCTCAGTAGCTAATTTTCAAACATATGTACCTGTATTTGAAACTTTGAGCATTTCACACATTTTTCTGTATCTGAAAAAAAAATGGATCCAGACTGATATTGTGTATAAATATAGCTGAAAACAGTTAATATAAAGGTAGCCAAAAGCAAAGTTCAATAAGAATTTTAAAAAAGGATATTATTCTGATTGCTGATAAAGTATTTCTGATGTACACTTTGCTCATATTGGAAAAGAATAATTTACTCTTCAATTTTCCTAGAAAGGATGAATTATCTATAGTAAGATGATTTCATAAAATGTTTAATTAAATAAAAAACTAGATTAAAGTGTCTAGATCGAACAGTAAGTATAATTAAGAGCTTTAGAAATAATATATAACTCCATTTTGACAATATATATTCAATATCTAACAGTTAGTTACATCTGTTTTCTAGATAATTTACAATAAAAGCATTATATATTTTCATTTTTAAATGTTCAAGGGCACTAGGCCTATGAAAATAACACATATTTTTAAATAACTTATACTGGAAAATTAAGAAAGGCATACCCTTCAGGGCAAATGTATTTAATATAAGGTAACATAAGAAAAGCACATAAAATTTTCTTATTCATGTGACTATAAGTATTAAATAAGAAATATCTGAACATATTAATATGTTTTGAAGGGGAAGGACTGTTAAGACAATAGTGGTAGTACAAAAGTTCATATGTTCCAGTAGATAATTTATATATTATGATTTGAACACATATTATATATTGAATATATAACACAACTAATCTTCCCATTTGTGGGCATTTGACTGGGACTACCACATTTTATGCACATTTAAAGAAAAGAAAATGATAATGCTAGGAACAGGTTTCTAGCAATATATGCAATAGACTTAGTGAACATACAACCAAAATAGAATTCAATAATAATAGTTTAAATGTTGGGTGTGACCATGATATAGTCTAATTTATGTTGAAGATAGAACACTCATAGCTATTTAACCCATCTTTAATAAGCATATAATGTCAAATTTCAAAATGCATGCCTTTTTCTTTTCTTTTTTTGTTTTTTTAACTTACTGCTTTGTAAGTTCTCTTTTGTCCAGCATGTTTCCGAATTTGTTCTCCATTTGGCCCTGTTTCCACATGCATTGAATAGATAATGTCAAAGAAATCTTCAACCACAGCTACCCGCCGCAAAGATAGCTTCTCATCTACCCCTACGCCATCCTGGAAACAAAGCCAAAAAAAAAAAAGGCAGAAGATTAATAAAGAAATATGGAAATATGTATTTAATATATAAGGTTGACACAGAAAGTTCATTAGACAAAAACATTTTAATAAACTGATCCAAATCATCTAGATAGTAAAGTTCAAAAAATTATGATTGAATATCTCATTTTATATATTATTTACATACAAAACTTTAAGAAACATGAAAAAAGATATTTGGCATAGTAAATCACGCTTACCCATTAATGCCACCTTTTAAATTTTAAAATGACTTAGTTGTAACCGTCAGTGTAACTTTCTTAAGTTACTCTGAAATACATTATTAAGGTCCAGTAATTTTTTTACTGTAATAATTTCTTCTAGATATTGATTTCTTATCTAATCAATATCTATTGTGTCCCTGGGTACTGGGCATTGTGATTAGAGAAATGAAAGAAATAATATTAAACCTCTACCCTTAGTATCATACAATCTAGGAAAGAAAATTCATCTACTCTGCTATCCATATTAGACTAAGGGAGAGTATGGGTTAAAGGTTAAAAATGTGAGCTCTGGAGATAATCTAGGTGTGAACTTTGGATCATCCACTCAGAAGTTGTGTATTTTGTGCAAATCTTTTAAACGTCTTGAAATTTGTTTTCTCACCTGTAAAATAGGGATAATAGAGCCTCCTTCGCAGACCTGTAATCATTAAATGAAATAATGTATGTAAAGGATATAACCCAATATTTGGCATATAGTGAACAGTCAATAAGTGGTGGCTGTTGCCATTTTGATGATCATGATAAAAATATAAGTCAAGTAGTAGGGGAGTTCAGAGAATAAAGATGTCACCTTTTACTGAAGCAACTTCATGCAAGAAACAGAATTTGACATGGGTGGGAGCTGAAGCAGGGGATAAGTCATGGCAGTGGGAAAGACAGCAAAGAGCCAAAAGTTTCTGTACATGACTGAGAAGAATAAATAATAAGTTTGGAATGAGATAAGAGATAAATTTAATCTTACATGGCTGCCACATGAATGAATTCACTACTTTTGAGTGGAGGATCCAAAGTTAACACCTAGATACTCTCTAGAGCTCCCATTTTTAACCTTTAACCCATCTGTCCCTTAGTCTAATGCTGACAACACAGTAGATGCATTTTCATTTCTGAAATGAAAGGGTTTCCTACTTGCAAACACACACACACACACGCACACGCACATGCACACACACACTCTCACACAATGTTCTTAGTCAGACCTTGAGGCATAACCTGAAGTAACATGACAGCTCCATAAATGCTGGCATACAACACAAGAAGATAATTAACCTGAGCAAAATCATTACGCAGTCAATGAATCAAATGGCAAAAGCCTCTTTGAACAGTAGTGCCAGCAGACTGAACTTACTGCAAAGCTGAAAGCAAATCACCTGATGCTTTTTGTTAGTTTGGTTTTTATTTTATTTCTTTCTTTCTTCTGGTTTACAATAGGTCTCAGTAGCAGCAGTGCCTAAAGCAGGATATTCAAATAACTATATACATTAAGTCTTATATATGGCCAAACAGCCAGGCATTCCACCTTTGTTAAATGTGAAGTGCTCCCTCACAAATTATCTGTGATGCATGTGGTTCCTCACTAGGTTTCAGACCTTTCTGACTTCTCTCCTTTAACATCTTGAGCCATCTCTTCTTCTACACTGGGCTCCATGGATAATCCTTCATTGCCTTATGATGCAAGACCAATCTGCAGTGAGAGGACAGGGAAGCTGCATGAATCACAGCAGTGACCAGCCTGGAAATTAGTTGAAACTTAAGAGGATAGTGTCAGGGAAGCACCATTTCAGATGTCCACCCACCAGCTCTCCTGGCCCACCCCCTCCTCCTCAGAGAACATCCACTCTTCCTAGGCTCGAAATCCAAATTCTAAGTCCACTGACTAGCAAAACTACCCTCAAAACTTCATCTTTTCTCTCAGAAATAAAACTTAGAATTTCCTCTCAGTTCCTTTGCCAGATAACCAAAAATACAGTAATTTCATACAGTTAGTAAACTATGAGTGATGTAGGGATCATAGCTTATGAATTCATTCCTTCAGCACATATCCTAAAAGTACCAACTACTGCCAAGCCCTCTTCTGCTAGGTGCTGAAGTTATCAAAGTGTATGAGACAGATAACCCAGGTTTTTGTGGTTTTCAGTCTAGTAGAGAAAATATTAAACAAATCATTGCTATGGCTATATATTAATTTCCTGTACCTTCTGTAACAAATTACCACAAAATGGGTGGCTTACAAAAAAGCAAATTACTGTAGCTTTGTAGTATAGTCTGAAATCAGGGAGCTTGATTCCTCCAGCTCCTTTTTTCGTTCTCAAGATTGCTTTGGCTATTTGGGGTCTTTTGTGTTTCCATACAAATTGTGAAATTTTTTGTTCTAGTTCTGTGAAAAATGCCAGTGGATAGACTTAGAGTCTGTCATACAGAGTGAAGTAAGTCAGAAAGAAAAAGACAAATACCGTATGCTAACACATATATATGGAATTTAAGAAAAAAAAAATGTCATGAAGAACCTAGGGGTAAGACAGGAATAAAGACACAGACCTACTGGAGAACAGACTTGAGGATATGGGGAGGGGGAAGGGTGAGCTGTGACAGGGCGAAAGAGGGTCATGGACATATACACACTAACAAACGTAAGGTAGATAGCTAGTGGGAATCAGCCGCATGGCACAGGGATATCGGCTAGGTGCTTTGTGACCGCCTGGAGGGGTGGGATAGGGAGGGTGGGAGGGAGGGAGATGCAAGAGGGAAGAGATATGGGAACATATGTATATGTATAACTGATTCACTTTGTTATAAAGCAGAAACTAACACACCATTGTAAAGCAATTATACCCTAATAAAGATGTTAAAAAAAAGGCAAATTTATTCTCCCATAGTCCTGGAAGCTAGAAGTTCAAAATCAAGATGTTGACAGAGCTGGTCTCCCTTTAAAAGCTCTAGGGAAGAATCCATTCTTTGTCTTTTCCAGGCTCTGGAGGTTGCCGGCATTCATGGCTTGAGGCCATATCACATTGACTTCTCTTTGATGTGTTTCTCCTCTGTGTCTCTCATTTACAAGGACCCATCTTATATGAGGGAATGTAGGGCCTGACCAGATAATCCAGGATAATCTCCTCCTATCAAGATTCTTAACTTAATTGCATCTTCAAAGACTCTCTTCCCCAAGTAACTTTTAAAAATTCCCAGAATTGGGATTTGAAGTCTTTGGGCAGGCATTATTCAACTGACTACAGGTAATATGTATCAGAGTACAGAAGGTACAAGTTGTGCTATGGGAGCATATATTGGAAATGGCTTACAATTATTGGCCAACAGTAAACACTCCCTGATTTCAGACTACACTACAAATCTACAGTAGTCAAAACAGTATGGCACTGGCATAAAAACAGAAGCATAGATCAGTGGAACAGGACAGACAGCCCAGAAATAAACCCACGCACTTATGGTCAATTAATCTACCTCAAAGGAGGCAAGAATACACAGTGGAGAAAAGATAGTCTCTTTAATAAGTGGTGCTGGGAAAACTGGACAGCTACATGTAAAAGAATGAAACAAAAACGTTCTTTAACACCATATACAATCTCATTTACTATTACATCAAAAAGAGTAAAATACTGAGGAATACCAATGGCATTTTTCACAGAACTAGAACAATTAATTTTAAAATTTGTATGGAAACACAAAAGACCCCAAATAGCCAAAGCAATATTGGGAAAGAAAAATGGAGTCGGAGGTATCAGGCTCCCTGACTTCACACTATACTACAAAGCTACAGAGATTAAAACAGCATGGTACTGGCAGAAAAACAGAAATATATATATAATGGAATATTACGCAGACATAAAAAAGAATTAGATGTTGCCATTTGCAACAACACGGATGACCCAGAGAGTATTATGCTAAGTGAAATTGTTCAGAGAAAGACAAATACTGCATGATTTCACTTACGTGTAGAATCTAAAAAACAAAACAAGTGAACAAACATAACAAAACAGAAACAGAGTCACAGACACAGAGAACAAAGAGATGGTTGCTAGAGGGACAGGGCATAGGGGATGAGTGAAATAGGTGGGAGAAATTAACAGGTATAAACTTCCAGTTACAAAATAAATGAGTCACAGGGATGAAATGTATGGCATGGGAAATATAGTCAATAACAATATAATATCTTTGTATATTAACTAGTCTTATTGTGGTGATCATTTTGTAATGTATAGAAACACTGAATCACTAGATATGCACCGGGAGCTAACAGAATGTTATAGATCAGTCATACTTCAAAAAGCAAACAGTCATAGAAAAAGAAATCAGATTTGTGGTTACTTGAAGAGAAGGGTAAGAGTAGGGGAAATTGGATTAAAGTGGTCAAAAGGTACAAACTTCCAGTTATAAGTCCTAGGGATATAATATACAACATGATTAATATAATTAACACTACTGTATGTTATATATGAAAGTTGTTAAGAGTTTTCATCACAAGGAAAAACTTATTTTTCTCCTTTTACTTTGTATTTATATGAGATGACTGATGTCTACTAAACTTATTGTGGTAATCATCTCATGATGTATGTAAGTCAAATTATTCTGCTGTACACCTTAAACTTATAGAGTTGCATTTCAATTATATCTCAATAAAACTGGATGGCCAAAAAAATAAGAAAAATCTCAAATCAGATTCCTACCTTTCCACCTTAAGTAAGCAGAAAAAGAGTAAAGTAAAATGAAGTAAAAGGGGGAAATATTTAAAAAGAGGAGAAACAAATAAAAGAGAATAGAAAACAATGAATAAGATCAGTAAATTCAAAGAGTAGTCTTTGAAAGAGTTTTTTAAATGACAAAACTTTAGCTTTACTGCTCCAAATAAAGAGGGAGAAGACTCAAATTACTAAAATCAGGAATAAAAGAAATATCCCTACTGACCTGACAAAAATAAAAAAGGGTTTAAAAATATTATAAACAACTGTATGCTGACAAATCAAATAACCACATAAAATGAACAATTCCTAGAAAGATGTAAATTACTGAAATTGACTAAAAAAATAGAAAATGTGAATAGGTTTGTGACAAGTAAAGATACAAAATTAGTAATGAAAAAACGCTTTCACAAAGAAAAGCCCAGGTTCAGAGGGTTTTACTGGACTGAACATTCAAGGAATAAATGGCCAATTCATCAGAAAAACAGATGAGAAAATACTTCTGAAATCACTCTATGAGGCCAGGATTACCTTTATATCAAAACTAAATACATCACAAAGAAAAAAACTACAGACAAATATATTTTATGAATATAGATATACAAATCTTCAACAAAACACTAACAAATTCCAATCATATATATAGTAATTATTATTATATACCACAACCAAGTAGGATAATCCCAAGTTGGTTTAACTCAAGAAAGTGAATTAATGTAATAAACCATTTTAATAGAGTAAAGGGAAAAAAGCATATGATCACCTCAACAGATGCAGAAAAATATTTGACAAAAGGAACATACTTTTCTGGCAAAAACTTAGTAAACTAGGAATAGAAAGGAATCCTCAATCTGATAAAGGACATCTTTAAAAACCCCACAAGAAATATCTTATTTAATGGTGAAAGACTGAATGTTTTCCCTCTAAGAACAGGGACAAGACAAGAATGTCTTCTCAAGCCACTCTACTTAACTTGTATTTTGAGCTTCTAGTCAGGGCAATTAGGCAAGAAAAGGCCCCTAGATTGGAAAAGAGGAATAAAACTATCTCTTTTTGCAGATGACATAATCTTTTACATTAAAAAGCCTAAGGAATCCACTAAAAAAAACTTAGAATTCATAAATGAATTCTGCAAAGTTAACATTCAAAATCAATATACAAAAATCAGTTGTATTTCTGTTCATTAGCAATGAACAACCCAAAAATAAATTAGGAAAAATAATTCTATTTATAATGGCATATAAAAGAACAGAATACTAGGTATTAATTTAGATTTAACTAAGTTATAGTTAACAAAAAAGTGCAAAACTTGAACATTGACAGCTGCAAAACATTATAAGAAATTTAAAATCATCTAAATAAATGTAAAGACATCCTATGTTCATGGATCAGAAGACTTAATATTGTTAAGATGGCAATACTCCAAAAAATAATTTACAGATTCAATGCAATTGCTATTAAAAAGCTAACTAGCTTTTTTGCAGAAATTGACAAGTTACAATTCATATGTAACTGCAAAATATTAAGAAAAAACAAAATAGTCTTTTAAAAGAAGAAATTTGGAGGTCTTACACTTCTTAATTTCAAAACCTACTATAAATCTAAAGTAATAAACATAGCATGGTACTGGCATGAGAACAGATATATAGATCAATGGGTTAGAACTGAGCTTCCAGAGATAAATCCTTACACTTATTTTCAATTCATTTCCAACAGGAGTGTCAAGATAATGCAACTGGGAAAGAACAGTCTTTTCAACAAGTGGTGCTGAGACAACTGGATACCCAATGCAAAAGAATGAAGTGGGATCCCTACGTCACACCACAAAAATTAAATCACAATGGATCATCTATCTAAGCATAAGAGCTAAAACTTACAAGAAAACAGGAGTAAATATTTTTAATCTTTAGTAAGGCAAGGTCTTCTCAGTTATGACACCAAAAGCAAAAGCAACAATAGAAAAACTAATAAATTGGACTACACCAAAATGTTTTTTAAATTCATGCTGCAAATGATACAATCAAAAAAGTGAAATGAGAGCCCATAAAAATGAGAGAAAATTATATGTCTAATAAGAGACTTTCATCTGTAATACATGAAAACACTTGTAACTCAATAATAGAAAGAAAAATGACCCAATTAAAAATTGGTAAAGGGCTTCCCTGGTGGCGCAGTGGTTAAGAATCCGCCTGCCAATGCAGGGGACACGGGTTCAAGCCCTGGTCCGGGAGGATCCCACATGTAGTGGAGCAACTAAGCCCGTGTGCCACAACTACTGAGCCTGTGCTCTAGAGCCCATGAGCCACAACTGCTGAGCCCGCATGCCACAACTCCTGAAGCTCGTGCGCCTAGAACCTGTGCTCCGCAACAAGAGAAGCCTGCGCACCTCAACGAAGAGTAGCCCCCGCTCGCTACAACTAGAGAAAGCCCGCGTGCAGCAATGAAGACCCAATGCAGCCAAAAAAAAAAAAAAAAAAAAAAAAAATTGGTAAAAGTCTTACAGATATTTCTCTAGAGAAAATGTTCAAATGGCAAAAAAGTACAACAAAACATGCTCAACATCATAGGTAATTAGGGAAATATAAATCAAAACCTCAATAAGATACTACCTCACATTCACTGAGATTGTTATAATCAAAAATAATAAATATTGGTGAGGATATAGAAAAATTAGAACCCTCATGCATTGCTGATGGGAATGCAAAATAATGCCATTGCTTTGGAAAGTTTGGCAGTAACCTGGAAAATCAAACGTAGACTTACCAAATGACTCAACAAGCCCACACATGTGTATATATTCAAGAGAACTGAAAACATACATTCACATAAAATATATTGTACATAACAAAGCAGCATACTCATAATAGCCAAAAAAGTGGAAACAATTCAAATGTCCCTGAACTGATGAATATATATAAAAAAGTGTGTTTATTCAAAACAAAAAACTATACAAAGAAATAAAAAGAGATGAAATATTGATTCATGCTATGCCATGGAAGAACCTGGAAGATATCAAGATAAGTAAAAGTGCCAGACACACAAAAAAACACATATTATATGACTCCAGAAGAGGCAAATTTACATAGATATATTTTACATTTGGTAGTGTGTACATGTCCATGCCACTCTCTCACTTCATCCCACTTACCCTTCCCCCTCCCCGTGTCCTCAAGTCCATTCTTGGTTGCTTAGGACTTGGGAAGAGGAGAGAATGAGGATTGACTGCTAACGGGTACAAGTGTCTCTTAGAAGGGACAAAAATGTTCTAAAATTAGGTGGTGGTGATATTTTTATACCCTGTGAATATGCTAAAAACATTGAATTGTACACTTTAAATGAATGGATTGTGTGGTGTATGAATTATATCTCAATAAAGCTGTTAACTATGTGACCTCCAACAGTTTTGGATTTTGAGTCTAAAGATGCAAAAAAACAGGAAGAGGAGCTCATAAAATACAAATTTAAACAGTCTGCAAACACATGAGCATCCGGTGCAAATAGAAGTGGTTTAATCACCAAGGCTTATAGTTGTATACTGGTAAGTGTTTAACAGCTGTCTCATAAAAAATAAATACATAAGGTTACTGTAAATTTTAATGATATAAAAGATGTGTAGCATGTAACTTATAAATAATAATAAAATATACAATATTTTTAATTGTAAATTCCATATAGACAATTAGCTCCCATGAGCTAATACAACTTAGCTCCAGGATTCCACTGTTTTTATGTCATTCAAGATGAGTGAATGACATATTTAACGAATTAAATGAGTCATTTATAGTATAGTTCCTGTGGTTAACCACTGACCAAAAAAGCCTCTGATAACAACAACAAAAAAATTAACTGATCTAATGTGACAATTCAGGGTGCCATAAAAGAAATACAGCTTCTTTTGGATAAACTTTATATTAAAGCTAATATAATAGCAAAACTAATCAAGTTTGTAAATTGAGTCTGTGATGGCAAATCTGTGCTTAAAAAAAGATTTTTTTAACGCCCTTACTGTATTATATTAACATATTAAAATTATACTGAAGGAAAACAATGGTTAAGCTCAAAAATGAGTCACCCTCACTTACTTTCTGCTAGCTTACTGATTGCCAATTGTTAAGATGATACACATACACATAAAAATTTAAGGCAATCATATGAAATTGATAAATGAGAGACACCAAGCCTAGAGATGCTAACATATTATGATGAAATCAAAATGTCATTCATGTTAAAAGACTACCATGTAGTTCTACATGTATCTTCTTGGCCCTACAGGATCTGTTGTGAAGATACTATTCCTGAACCATTATGGGATAGATCTCTCTCCTGAAATCCTTCCTGACTACCATTCTCCACAGGAGACTGTATCTGCTTGGGAGGTAATATGGCAAGACATGGATACACACTGACACTAGTATATCACTCAAGCATACTATTCAGATCAAAACAGGAACATTTATGAGAGTTTTCCACTCAATTAAAAATTGTAATTTGGGACTTCCCTGCTGGTGCAGTGGTTAAGAATCCACCTGCCAATGCAGGGAACATGAGTTCGATCCCTGGGCCGGAAGATCCCACATGCCACAGAGCAACTAAGCCCACACACCACAACTACCAAGCCTGCGCTCTAGAGCCCGCAAGTCACAACTACTGAGCCCGCGTGCCACAACTACTGAGCCCGCGTGCCACAACTACTGAAGCCCACCCACCCTGCGCTGTGCAACGAGAAGCCCATGCACCGCAACGAAGAGTAGCCCCCGCTTGCTGCAACTAGAGAAAGCCCATGAGCAGCAAAGAAGACCCAATGCAGCCAAAAATAAATAAATAAAATAAATTTATTTTAAAAATTGTAATTAAAAGTCCAATTTTTGATACATCAAATACAACATCTACTGAAATAATTTTCTTTTAAATTATAATAGAGAATTCAAACTAAGGTCAATGAAGCCCATATATTGCCTAGAAATCAATGAATGAAAATTATCACCTTCTCTCCCTCAGTCCAACTCTTATCAAACAGATATTCTAACTGGCAAAATCATTATCATAAACTAACTAATGTGATAGATAACAACTTTAGTGAAATATCTAGAAATAAAAGCCGTATGATGGGTTTCCAATTCATAAGCAACAAATAAAACAACATAATAAAGAAAAAAGAAGAGATAGTGAAATAAATCTAAATCCTGAAAATTCAATTTTCAAGAGTCCTAAACTCAAGAATTCGCAGAGAACATCTATAAATAATCTAACCTAATTTTTACCAATACCTTTGAGGCTCCACCTACACTGAGAGTTAGCCTTGCTCCTATCCTGTTCTGTTGACACCTTCTGCTCACTCTCCATTGGCAGATTAGTTGTCCTAGGCTGAGATACAACGATGAAAGACGAAAGAAGAGGGTTCAGTCTGCGAAGACTGAAAGGTATGCAACACATAGCTTACCGCAACTACATAAGGACACCCAGATGCTGTGGAATACAGCTCTGTAGGAGAGAAGCAGTCAGGAAGCCCAGCAGTGGGGCAGTATGAAATACAGGTATTGGCAAGGCTTAGGAATTTACCTCTACTATGTGCAAGATACTACGATAGCTCTTTAGCTGATTTTTTAGCTGATTTTTTTTTTAAACCAACTTGTATTTGTAAGATGTATTTCCCTTCCTGAAAGAGCTTGTGGTCTACCACTAGAAGTTTTGATGAAGTATGCTGAAAGAGACTATAATTAGTAGAGTATGATAAAGCCAATGTGCTCCAAGACAGGTTCCCAAACTTGGCTACACACTGGGATCTCCTGGTGAACTTTAAAGAACAGCCTGATACCTAGATTCCTCCCACAGAGAATGTGATTGAATAGGTCAGGGGTGCACCTCGGCATGGGTTTTTTAAATACCTCCCTCAGTGATTCTGACATACAGCCAAAGTTGAGAAATCAGGAGAGGGATGAATTAGAGATGAGGATAGAAGAGAATGCTGGGCTCACGGACGTCAGACCTGCTAGTCATTTATTACTTTACATGCAGTGGGAAACCATTCAAGGATTTTTTACAATGAGAATTCCAAAATAGATCGGTGCCCTAAAACAACTCCTGTAACAGTAAAATGTAAAGTATAACCAGATTAAACAAGGGAGGTAGTGACAAGAGAGGAAAGAAAGGCAAAAGTAAGAGAAAATTTAAGAAGGTAAAATTCACCCATTGCTGGTGATGGCTTACATGTAAAGGTGAGTTGAAGAATGAATGGATTTAAAATGAGGCAGAGAAGTGAATGAGACCAAAAAGGCGGGGGGTGGGGTGGTAGATGGGGTGGAGTAAAGAGTAGAATGAAAGGGAGAAATTGGTAGATGAAGTAGAAGCCAAGGGGCTGAGGTTAGAGGAAACAAGAAGCACAAGAGCTGCTTTGCCCTGGTCCCTGCTACAAGGTGGTTACCCTTGTAGCTACCCTTGGGGTCTGACAATGCTGCTATTCCCAGTTTACATACAGGACACTGGGCACGGAGTAACTTTCTCAAATCACTAGACTGTGCTAGGATACAAGGCAGGACTCTGGAGCACAAGCAGTTACCCCTATGAAGGGGAAAAGTGACAGGACAATACCCACCTCCACTCTTATTCAAGCAGAATGTGCTCATTTGCAAAGAGGCCATCTGCAGCCCTAAACTCTTTCTTTTTAACCTTAGGGAAGATCCTGCCACTTGGCCCTCAGGGCTTCAGTTTACTCGTATATTAAAAAAAAAAAAAAATCTGATAAATAATTTACAAGAAGCCTTCAGCTAATAAAAAATTTTGATTTTATGTATTGATTATTGAAGAAATTCACCCTACTTATGTGTGAAATATAGTATGTTTAAAAATGAAATTAAAAACTTTGAATCAGTGGCATTTTTTAGCTAACACCTTCTAAAGGGTTTGAGTTACTGACTGTGTTTTAAAAAGGAAAATAACATGTAGAATTTTAAACAAACAATATTTCAGGGGAAAAACAGTACAAAGTAAAGATAGCATAAAGAGAAAAATGAAGCATTTCAACCTAAAAAATACATGTTCATGTGAAAGGCAAACCTCTACAAAATTTATTAATTTTGTACCAGCAACTTATTTGCAAAAAAATAGAGAAAACTTAATTCTACTTCTTTCTAAAATTGATGATTTACCCAAGAAAACAGCATTGAATTCCAAGCTTATGTTTCTTCAATGAGAAGGTAAATTATAATTATTTATGTGGAATATTCATCTTCTCTGCAGCACAAACAAAAGTCCAAGTTACTAGGAGGCCAATTCCCGCCAGCACAAAGAAGTCTGGAAAAACATTGCTTTGCCATATGTTCAGATACTGGCAAAAGGAGCTCTCCTTGTCAGATACTGTCTTATAGGAGGGACTTTTCACCATATCACTCACAGACATTGTCGCTGCCTTTGAAGTACATAAACTTTCAATTTTGAGGTTCTGATTAACCAATTAACATTTAGGCTGCATGTTTCCTGCTTTTCTCATTATTTCACTGCATTAGCATCTATGAAGCAGTCTATGCAGTAACCAACAAAAAGGTAAAAACTAAATATCTCTCCTTAACTGATATGTTTAATATAAACTGAGCATTCATCTGGAGATTTAATCATTTGAGCTATCTCTTTTAGTCATCACTGTGGATCATTCTGTATTTTGCTCTGATTTGAGAAGTTCAAATGCATCTTCTTGCATTTTCCATTAATTAACAGTCACAATCATTACCTAAAAGAGTGGTAAAGTCCCTTCTATACTTTGGTACCAGGAACCTAGAGCAAGGCAAATAAAAAATGAATTTTAGAGATACTGGTACTCATAGCAAACTTAATGATAAAAAATTAAAAGGTCAAAGGATGTATAGTGTTCATGGCCAATAACCTATAATGCATGAGTATATTCAGAAGAAAATGATAACAAGAAACAAATCATTTAAAGCCTTTGGAGATAAGAAGGCTATCTTTTGAGTCACAATCCCGGGGTGGGGGGTGGAGAAAGACTTAATTTTAGGAAAACTCTGAGGGCAGTAAGTGAATTGATTACATATGGTCACAAAGCAAGAATTTTTAATCTAATTACAAGGCAAGGAATTAAAGCCTAGAAAGAAAATTTCTTCGCTTCAAATTGATCAGAAGAGCTGCAACAGAGTTTCACTGGGAAGTAAACGTGAAGATTCAGCTAGTGAGGTGTATAAGTAAGATCTCTGTCAAAACTTTATCAAAACTATAATGAGGTATCACCTCACACCTGTCAGAATGGCCACCATCAAAAAAATCTAGAAACAATAAACGCTGGAGACGGTGTGAAAAAAGGGAACCCTCTTGCACTGTTGGTGGGAATGTAAACTGATACAGCCACTATGGAGTACAGCATGGAGGTTCCTTAAAAAACTAAAAATAGAACTACCATATGACCCAGCAGTCCCACTACTGGGTATATACCCTGAGAAAACCATAATTCAAAAAGAGACATGTACCACAATGTTCACTGCAGCACTATTTACAATAGTGGACATGGAACCAACCTAAGTGTCCATTGACAGATGAATGGATAAAGAAGATGTGGCACATATATACAATGGAATATTACTCAGCCATAAAAAGAAATGAAATTGAGCTATCTGTAGTGAGGTAGATGGACCTAGAGTCTGTCATACAGAGTGAAGTAAGTCAGAGACAGAAAAACAAATACCGTATGCTAACACATATATATGGAATCTAAAAAAAAATGGTTCTGATGAACCTAGGGGCAGGACAGGAATAAAGACACAGACGTAGAGAATGGACTTGAGGACACGGGGAGGGAGAAGGGTAGGCTGGGACGAAGTGAGAGAGTGGCATGGACATATATACACTACCAAATATAAAATAGATAGCTAGTCGGAAGCAGCTGCATAGCACAGGGAGATCAGCTCGGTGCTTTGTGACCATCTAGAGGGGTGGGATAGGGAAGGTGGGAGGGAGACACAAGAGGGAGGGGATATGGGGATATATGTATACGTATAGCTGATTCACTTTGTTATACAGCAGAAACTAACACAACATTGTAAAACAATTATACTCTAATAAAGATGTTTAAAAAAAAAAAAAAAGACCAGTCAGGAGTGTCTCCTGATGGATCTCATAAAGGGGACATAGTGTCCTTAACAACTTCCTGACAATGGTCATGACTATGAGACATACAAAGTTAGTAGAATTACATGTAAGTTAGTTAGTAAATGGTTCCTTTCTAAAAAAAAAAGAATAAAGCTATGGATAAACAACAAGGTCCTACTGTATAGTGCAGGGAACTATATTCAATATCCTGTGATAAACCATAATGGAAAAGAATATGAAAAAGAATGTATATGTGTGTGTATATGTGTATATATATATATATATATACACATATACACACATATGTATTAAGAGTCACTTTGCTGTACAGCAGTATTTAACAGAACATTTGTTAACTCAACTTTACTTCAAAAAAAAATAAATTAAAAAAAACTTTATCACACTTCCCCAACACATTCTATGCCCTGTGTTATTAATATTATTCCTATTATTATTATCATCATATTTTGATTAATAGTACTGACACCTAGACTGGCAATCTAGAATTCTGAATATTCCTCTTACCAAGTAATCAAATAATTCTACCTCTGGACTGGCTCTCCAATCCACTCCTACCCCCTTTTCTACTGGGCTCTTGATTTACTAGTCCAGGAAATGATTTTTGGAGTCTAGACCAGGAATTGCAGATAGGTCGAATTGCATCGCCAAATCTATTTTTGATGGTGGCTATAAAGTATGTAAAGCCTTGATCTGGGCTGATGAGGAAGAGTATTTTTCTGAGTTAGCACTGTCTACTATGGACTCAAAAATATGAGGTGGCACATGTACTGAGTTTCTGCCAACCCTGGCATTTTCTTTATCTCTTTTCCATTAATTTCTCTCTTTTCCACTCTGTCCTCAAATGACTAAAATACTCTTCCTTAAAAATGATAACCATATCAACTTATGATTTATAAATTTCTATTAGGCTTTCCTGCCTATAAGATAAAATTCAAGCTCCTTAATTTATTACACATAAATCTTAATTTGATTCCAATTTACTTACCATGACCCAACTTGTCTCTCACTATCCAACACACGCTAATCACAATGAACTTCTCAACATTCCCTGAAAATTCCATAACCTTGTGACTCTTGACTTCCCCACTAGAATCTAAGCTTTCTGCAGGCCAAGACTGAGTTTGTCTTTTTTGCGGTACACGGGCCTCTCACTGTTGTGGCCTCTCCCGTTGCGGAGCACAGGCTCCGGACGCGCAGGCTTAGCGGCCATGGCTCACGGGCCCAGCCGCTCCGCGACACATGGGATCCTCCCAGACCGGGGCACGAACCCCGCGTGCCCTGCATCGGCAGGCATAGTCTCAACCACTGCACCACCAGGGAAGCCCAAGCTTGTCTTTTTACTGCTATATCACAAGGACCTAGAATTGTACCAAGCAGAGAATAAATGGACCGTAATTTCTGAGCAGATACATGAATAAATTAAGGAATTAATAAAGAATATTATCTGCTTTCTTCCTAGAATGTCTCTCTTCAACTGGTAAATTCCTATTCACCCTTCAAAATCCATCTCACACATCCAGCGTTCCATGAAGCTTTCCCTGATTCTTTAAAGTTAAGTTACTCACGTATCTCCCGTGTTTCTACCTCCGTTTGTTCATTCCTGTTTTTAGCATTTAATATGCTATTTGGTTTTTTTTTAATTTTCTTATAATTTATATACAGTGAAATGCTCAGATCTTAAGTATACTGTTCATCCAGTTCAGAAAAAGGCATCAAACAACAAACATTTCCATCCTACAGAGTTCTTTCATAATCCTTCTTATTCAATTCCTTCAAAGCAATGGCTAATGATTTAAATCCCCAGAGGCTAATATTTGCCTATTCCAAATGTTTATATAAGTGGGATTATACAGTATGTATTTGTGTACTTGTGTCTCATTTCTTTCATTTAGCATGATGATTTACAGATCTATTCATGTTTTGTGTGCATGAATAGTTATTTATTTTTATTTCTGAATAATATTCCATTGCATGATTAAGCCACAATTTGTCCACTTTCTAGCTGATGGGCATTTAGCTTGGTTCCAGTTTGGCACTATTATGAAAAAAAGCAGCTATGTTGTATTTTAAATGGTCCCTTCACCATAAGGTCCTTAATCTGCACAATGAGTTCATCCAGAGAAGATGTTTGGTGACAATTATTTTGAAATTTTAATACTTAGAGTAGTCCATGGCATATAGTACTTGATCAGTAAAGGTGCAAATCAGAGTATAAATCGTATTTCTATAACCTGGATAATTTCTAGAATCTCTTTGTCAAACAGCTGGCTCATGCTGTAGGTATTGGGAAGTGATACCACATTTTGCCTCTTTGAGGCAAACTACCATATTCCACCATTTACTTCCTAAGTTTCCTTGGGAAATTCTGTTACATTTCTCAAGGCTTTGGTTTCCTTATCTGAAACATGAAGATAATTATAGCACTGACCTCTTTGAGTTAATTTGAGAATTACTTTAACTTTACATATAATTTAATAAGGACTCAACAAAGGTTAGTTGTTACTTTATTATGGATAATATGTATCCTTCAACTATCTGACTAGGTCTTTTAATAAATAGACAGTTTGGGGGATAGTTCTCTAAAAAATGTTAGAAAAAGTAAAAGGTGCCCAGAAGGGCCAACACAGTATTAAAGGAGAAGAACAAAGTCAGAAGACTGACACTACCTGACTTCAAGACTTACTATGGGGCTTCCCTGGTGGTGCAGTGGTTGAGAGTCTGCCTGCCAATGCAGGGGACATGGGTTTGTGCCCTGGTCTGGGAAGATCCCACATGACGCAGAGGGGCTAGGCCCGTGAGCCATGGCCACTAGCCTGCACGTCTGGAGCCTGTGCTCTGCAATTGGGAGAGGCCACAACAGTTAGAGGCCCGCATACTGCAAAAAAATAAAAAATAAGACTTACTATGAAGTGATCAACAGTGATCAAGACAGTGTCATATTGGTGAAAGAACAAATAGAACAATGGAACACAATATAAAGTGCAGAAATAAATCTACATGAATATAGTCAACTGGTCTTTGAAAAAGAGGCAAAGGAAACACAATGGAGAAAAGACATTCTTTTCAACTAATGGTGTTGGAATAACTGCACATCTACAGGTGAAAAAAAAAAAAAAGAAAAGGAATCTAGACACCAGACCTTATATTCTTCACAAAAATTAACTCAAAATGAACCACAGACCTAAGTGTAAAATTCAAACCTATAAAAACTCCTAGAAGATAATATAGGAAAAAAACTAGATGACCCTAGGCATGGCAATGATTTTTTGGTACAACACTAAGGGTAAGAAATAATTGATAAGCTGGACTCCACTAACATTAAAAACTTCTGCTCTGTGAAAGACAGTATCAAGAGATTGAGAAGACAAGTCATAGGTTAGAAGAAAATATTTGCAAAAATATCTGAGAAAAGATTGTTATCCAAAATAGACAAAGAACTCTTAAAATCCAACAATAAGAAAACCAACACACTGATTTTAAAATGGGCAAAAGACCTGGACAGATAGCTCACTGAAGAAGATATATAGATGGAAAGCAAGCACTATATGTCATCAGGAAAATGAAAATTAAAACAATAAGATACCCCTACACACTTATTAGAATGGCCAAAATCCAGAACACTGACAACACCTAGTGCTGGTCAGGTTGTGGAGCAACAGAACTCTCACTTATTGCTGATGGGAATTCAAAATGGGACAGCCGATTTGGAAAACACTTTGGCAATTTCTTACAAAACTGAACATATTCTTACCATGTGATCCAGTAATTATGCTCCTTGGAATTTACTCAAAGGAGCTGAAAATTATGTCCATATAAAAGCCTGCACACGGATGTTTATAGCAGTTTTATTCATAATTGCCAAAACTTGGAAACAACCAAGATATCTTTCAGCAGGTGAATGGATAATAAATTGTGGTATACCGTGCTAAAATGAATGAGCTAGCAAACCGTGAAAAGACATGAAGGAATCTTAAATGCATACTACTCATGAAATAAGCCAATCTAATAAGGCCACACACTATACTATTCAAACTATATGAAAAGGCAAAACTATGGAGACAGTAAGAGGATCAGTGGTCACCAGGGGTTAAGAGGGAGGAAGGGACAAATAGGCAAAGCAAAGGGAATTTTTAGGGCAGAGAAACTATTCTTTACAGTAATTGTAATAATGGATATATTTGTCAAAACCCATAGAATGTATACCAGGAGCGAATCCTAATGTAAACTGTCAATTTTGGATAATAATGTGTGCAGTGTCGGTTCCTCAATTATAACAAATGCACCACTCTGGTGTGGAATGTTGATAATGGGGGAGGCTGCATATGTGTAAGGGCAGGGGTTATATGGGAAATCGTAGTTTTTACTCAATATTGCCATGAACCTAAAATTGATCTAAAACAATTTAAAATATAATTATTTTTAATAATTTTAAATTATTTAAAATTTTATTAAACATATAACATTTAAATTTAGAAAAAATTATAAGTAGTTTAAAATATATATTTTAAAAGAAAAAATGTAAAAGGCCATGGACTCCTTTGGAGAGTGAAAGCCTTGTTTTACTGTGTGACACAGTAGGAAGTTATTCAAGGGGACCAAAAATCAATTCAAGACATTTTTTGTAAAGTAACCTTGGTCGATTTTTAAAAATCAATTGAAAATTCACAGAAAATTAAAATATAACAAAAATCTATTATACCTATTTTTAACTATATATATTTCTAAAAATATTTCTTCATATTCTTAGAACAATTCATATTGAAAAATAAAAATCTGCCAAGGATCTAAAACATCCACTTCCATTATTTTTTTTTTTTTAAAGAAATTTTCCACCAAGTAAGGCAAATTTCTAGGGTCATGCGAACAATGACTTAAAACAGAAACCACCACCTAAAAACAGGACTCTGAAAAAAAGGTTAAGACATATAGTGAAAGGATGGGGTAGAAAAAAAATCTGCCCATTTGTAAATAGAGGCGACATGGTGACTTGTTTTGCTTTCATTTGTCTCTTCGTTGGGGGAAACATTGAGGGAAAATTGATACAGCTATTAGCCCTCAGATTTAAGAAATACAAGGAATCCCAATCAGGATAATTTTGTTTTAAAAAATACACTCTTGAATACGTCATAGTAAAATTGCAGATAACTATAACAACGAACAGCCAAAAAGATACGACGAATCACTCTTAAGGACCAACTCTGTATCTGACTACAAACTTCTCAATAGTCACAAAGTCAGAAGACAGTAGAATAGTAGCTTCATGATTCTATGTGCAAATACATATTAATTTAGAACTGTATAGTCAGGTAAATGATCATTCCAGAATGAGAATTTTCAGACAAACAAAAACCAAAGGCATTAACCACCCTATTCAGAGAATTTAAAGTACTTTAGATACAAGAAAATTGCTAGACGATTCTAGAAAATACTCAGATTAGAAGTATAATTTATTTGTAACATGTTTTTAGCAACTTTTCCCATAGCACTGTGTAATATATAAGTCACATTCTTAAGGAGTCAACAGTCAGGAGTTATTATCCCCTATATTTAAGGGGAAAGAGAACCATGGGACAGTTAAAAGAAATATGCCAACATTAAGAGCTAGTTTTGCTCCTATAGATAGGAAACAACTGAGTCGCTTCCATTTGTCTATTAAAAAGAATTCTGCTGTGAATATTTTGTGCATGGTTTTGGAATACTCATGCACTTACATCTTTTGGATATATAACTAAGGTAGAGTTGCTTAGTCATGAGTATATTTATGTACACATTGCACTATTTCCAATATTTATGAAATAATCACAAATTTCTAGAAGGCCTGGAGTCATAAAACAAGATGAGCTAGTCTTTTAAATCCCCTTAACTTGGGTATCTCCCTCTAACATACACTGATCCGTGCTGTGCCTTTGCTTAATTCTATAATGTCATGAATGTAAATGCAAACTATTATGTGAAAATAAGACTATATCTGTTGACAGCTTAATATGTACCCCAGGCTGTGCTTAACATTTACATGTATTATATCTTCTAATCTTGATAATAATCATGCTATTCCCATTTTACAGATAAGGAAGCTGAGGCTCATGGTCACATATACAGGAAATGGAAAGCACTGCAGGAGACAAACAATGAATATGGCACAGCCTGGAGGTCATTTCAGTAGGAACCTAGGAAACCTCTGGAAAGAGTGATTTGCCTCACTTAATGGACAGAAGCACATAATGAATCACAATGTTTACGAAATACTAAGTGTGCTAAATGCAGAGACTAGCTTGTAATAAACAGACCTCAAAATGTTGTAGCTTAAGTGAGATAGAAACATATTCCTCTCTCATCTAAAGTCTAGTGGGTCAAAGCCAGCCTGGTAGCTTTGCCATTAGAAGCATGTGACTTCTGAGGATTCTCCAGACATCACTAGTTCCCACCCAGAAATAAAAGTAAAAAAGAGAAAGTATAGTGAATAAGTTGCATTCAGCACGGCTGGTTACATAACACCAGTCCAAAATTAACCACAGGGCCACACCTAGAGGCAAGGAAAGCTACAAAATGTAGTCAGTAGATTGGTCAAAAGCAGTCAGGTGTCCAACTGAAATTCAGAGGGTTCTGCTTCTAAAATGAAGAAAATGATATATATGAAGAACAAATGGAAGCTTCTGCCTGATTTACTAATCAATTCTGATGGAAACATGGGACTTGTGCAAAGATAGAAGAGGGATGGCCTGGAAAACTAAATTACAATCCAATTAGGGGAGGCTTGAACGCCAATCTGGAGTAACCTAATACAACAGTTAATGAGAAGCCTTTTTTTAAAAATAAATATTTTAATTGAAATATAACACAGAGTAAAAAATGCACAAAACGTATACATCCTGATGAATTTACACAAATTAAACACACCCATATAAAGATCACTGAGATTAAGAAATATAAGAGTGGCAGCATAGGGCTTCCCTGGTGGCGCAGTGGTTGAGAGTCCGCCTGCCGATGCAGGGGGCACGGGTTCGTGCCCCGGTCCGGGAGGATCCCACATGCCGCGGAGCGGCTGGGCCCGTGAGCCATGGCTGCTGAGCCTGCGCGTCCGGAGCCTGTGCTCCACAACGGGAGAGGCCACAACAGTGAGAGGCCCGCGTAAAAAAAGAGTAGCAGCATAACCACAAGCTTCCTCATGCCTCTTCCCAATCACTAACTTTGCTCACCTCCCCAAAGATAACCACTACATTAACTTAAAATAGATTTAGGTTGCCTATCTTGTTATGCCATTATGTTTGTGGGATTCATACACGTTGTAGTGTAGAGCAGTATTTTTTATCTATTACTGCTATATAGCATTTATTCCATTATAGAATATGCCATAATTTACTTAACCATTTCCCTCAAGATAAACATTTATGTTGTTTCCAGTTTTCAGCTATTAAAAATAATACTGCTATAACAGTTTCCTTTATTTATTTATTTTTTGGTTCACCCATCACTCATTTCTTTTTAGTATATACCCAAGGAGTAGAGTTTCTCCATAGAGATTCACGTATTCAACTTCTGTAGATTATGCCAAACATCAGTATTAATTTACTGTCCCACCAGAGTATCTGAGCATGCTTCTTGTGCTACAATCTCACCAACACTTGGCAATGTCATTCTTTTTCATTGCAGTCATTCTGGTGGGTATGATTTTCATTTCTCTGATGACTTTCTTGTGGTTTTTTCATTCTCTCATGACTAATGAGACTGAAGATCCTTGCTTTCATTTATTAGTCAATTGGAGAGCCACTTTTGTTAGGTATCTCTCGTAGTCTCTTGCTCAATTTTTTATTGGGTGGTCTGTCTTTTTAATTTATAGTTCTGTATATAGTCTGAATATGAATCCTTTGCCAGTTTGTAACTTTCATCTCAGTGAACAGCTTTTGAATTTTTTGAATGAAAGAGTGACATGAATAGCTGCATACTTTGAGAAAATTAATCTGCCATGAATATGTAAAAGTCAAGCAGAGAGATTTTAAAAAGATAACACATATATTCCTGGAGAAAGTGAATGAGGGTCTAATTTAGACAGAGGGCAACAATAATAGAAAAACAAGGAAAATGATGAAAATGATACTCTATAATTGATTAATTCATCCATTTATTTATTCAATACTGAGAAGCCTTGATAACTGATTTGGAAAATTATGGAACATAGGTCATTCATGAAGGACAGTGATTACTTCATAAAACAAGGCAATCAATACTGGCAGATGAGAACTTAGGAAAATGAAAGTGTGGAATTACTGAGGAGCCTTTAATATGGAATCAGCAAGACAAAAAAAAAAAAGATCACCAAGTAGCAACAAGCCCCAATTTTTCCCAACTTAAAGACATTCTGTCATCCTCGCCACAATTAAAATTCCATATTCCTTTTTCTTGCAGATCACTCAAATAAGAAAAAATAAAATAGCAAAACACAGGCTTAAAAAATCAGAATGGAAGAGAAAACTCTTTTCTCATGGTCAATTTTTCCAAGTAGAGATATTTGAGGGGCAGCAACCCTAGGATGCCTGTCTGTCAAAACATTTCCCATTTCCTTTCACCCTAAAGTTTAGCCATAATGCCCTTCCTCTTCCGATTCTTAGACTTACTAGTAAGTTAAAAGTAAAGGCTGTAGAACTTCCCTCTAATGGTTACATTCAAATGCTCATCAGAGTGAGATCTCAAGTCATCTATCATTATCATTAGCACCAGCATCATCATTTAACACTTACTGAGCATTTACCATGTACTGTGTATTATATGTATTAGTTAAGCCCTCTAAAGTCCTGTAAATAAGTATTATTACTATGATTCCTGTCGTATAACTGGAAAAGATGAAACAGAAAGGTTAAGCAATTTGTCCGCTTGGATAGGAGCCAAGGCAGCTTAACTCTAGAACCTGCTTTCCTATCTATTATCTTTCTTTCTTATCTACCTAAATTCTCCCTGTCAGCTATCATGTGACGATCACTGACAGTTAAGGTTTTCAAAGAATAAGGCCTTATTCTTTTAGGAGGTAGTAGTCAGGACCTAGGTGTGGGAAGCCCCAAATGGCACAGTACACTCTAAGGACAGAAATGAGATTGAGACCCAATTGAGTGACAAAAAAGACCACTGAAAATACCTCGTATTTGTTCCCTTATCTCCCTTTCCATGCCCACACCCGCACTGTCACTAATCTGGATCACTTCCATAGTCATTAATTTCCTCTCCACCTCCAAACTGTCACCTCCTCCAATTCATTCTCCACCCCACAGCCAGAATCATCTTTTAAAATGATAAAACAGTTCATGCCACTCTTCTTAAAAACATTCAGCAGCTTCCCACTGCACATAATGAAATCCAAACTCCTCAGCAGGGCGCACAAAGTCCTGTAAAATCTGTCCCCAGCCTCCCTCTTCACTCTCACTGTGCCCCACTTTTCCCTTCCCAACATGAACATTGGCTTTTATGCCAATTCCTTGAACACAAGAAGCGCTTCTCCACCTCGGATCGTTGTGATGCTCTGCTCTCTGCCTAGACTGTTCTTTCTCCAGCAACTTAAATGTTCACCTTCTTCTCATCCTTCATTGCAACTTAACACACAGAACTTTGCTTTGATCATCCCATGCTCCTCCCACCTTATTCTTTGTCATACAGCACCCCAACTTACTTATGTAGTAGACTTTGTCAAAAGCTGTCATTTGATTACTCAGTTGTAAGTGTAGCCCTCTGTCTTTCCCACTAGAATTAAGCTTCATGACAGTGTTGGCCTGGCACATGCTAGATACCAATAAGAAATGTGATCAGATAAATGTAAGAATCAATAAATGCCTCTCATGGTTCTTATCTTGGGTAACTGGGGGGATAGGAGGGTCACTCATGGAGATATAAAATACAGTTGGAAAAGCAAGTTTTGGAGAGGAACGTAGTTCAGTGAGAGACAGGTTGAATTTGAGATGCCCATAGGGAAGACAAGTAGAAATGCCCATGAAGTAGCTAGAAATAGGGTTCTAGGGTTCAGAGAAAAGTCTGCACAAGATAACACAGATTTAGAAGACGAGAATAATAGGGCCGATGCAGCTATGGATGTCAACAGCAAGGCCTGGGAAAATATGCAGGATGGATAAAGCAGAAGACCAACAAGTAATATTGAAAAAGGAAAAGACTATGAAAGAGCCTTCAAAGAGGTCAGAGAAGGGCCAGGAGAAGGCAGGACAGATTTTCAAGGAAAATGAGAGGTTCAATCAAGAGGGTCAAATTCTTGGGAGAAGTCAAGTAGGATGACAAACGAGAGGGGGGAATCAGATTTATTGTTTAGGAAACCCTAGTGTCCTTTGGAAGAGGTTGCAACCAAACAGATTTGGACACCAAAGAGAAAAGTGTTTCCAATTCATAGCTTTAGCTAGGGCTTGGACTCTATAAAAATCTTTTTCAGTGGCTTTGAAAACCCTGGGACACAGGAAGTGGGACAAAATGAAATTATTAAGTACCTTGCCTATCAGCTTTAGGAAAAAAATAGTTACCCTGCATTGTTGGGATTTTCTAAAGAGGTACCATTAAAGTCAATTGAAAAGGCTGCTCTATTCAAAACTGCAGAACTATGTAAGGAAACTCATGATTAACAGTGGCAAAAGCTACCAGGGTGCTTTCAGAGAATGAAAGCTGTATGATATACACATTAGACAGGAAAGAAATTTGAGAGGTAAGAGGTTGTGACCAACAGCAGTTCATAGAGCCTGCCAGGGTATGGCTGGCAATTCAAGATCACAGATGTGTCAACTTGCTCTAATCAGGGAGAGTCCTTCTTGCTAAGTGCATTCATGCTGGTAGTCAGTAGAGATGCAACCATGCACTAAATTTTGAACCTGAGCAGAGTATAAGTATTCTAGAGAATTTAATTTACCCCCCCCACTTCAAAGACAGACACATGCTAAAATAACCCCCCTTGCAAAGCCAAAAATTGATCTCAAATGTGGATGGAATAGAGCCCAGAAAAGAGAGATTTTAGCACTGGACTGGCATAAAGAACTGGAAAAAAACAGGGAAGGGGCTTCTGAACAGTCCATTCTCTCTCTATTATGATAGATATTCTGACACATAATTATTCCACTCATTTGTCCAAAAGTGGTTAATTTCAGTAAAAAGACATTCCTATATTATCCATATACTATAAATGAAAACTAGAAATTTCACATATCTGCGGTAATTAAAAATAAAAACAATTTAAAATCCCTTTCTGTTGATAATTAGATTTGGCCCAGGACAGTGTTCTGTGGAACTAAATAAGCTGTTAAGAAGAGGTGTAGGGCAGACGCAGTTAAGTATCAAGGGAGCCGCTTTTTCATCCTTCCAGACCGGCTATTGTGCAAGACACTGAGATATAAAATTCTGGGTGGAAAGCTGAATAAAGGAAGACATGGTGGAGGAACCCGAGGCGAATTTTGGACGTCTGCCCTCGTTTCCTGTTTGTGGGAGGCGAGCAGTGGCAGCTGCTGGGTTAGAGTTCCTGGTAGAGACCGCTGGGGCAAAAGAGGGCTCCGGTATCTGTTTCTTTTACTTAGGCAGCAGCAGCTGCAGCAGCGTGTACAGGTGAGGGTGCCCTGACGGTCTCCATGGCAACACTGGAGGGGTGGAGGTGAGAAAGGCGCCCTCCATCCGGCAAACCTCTGCCTCGCCAACCCCGCCCCCTGTCCGCGACCTCGAGCTGGCTCTCGGCTAGTCCTCCAACCACGCGCACGCTCCGCAAAGGGGATCCGAGCTCCAGCCTCCCTAGCGTCCACCGCCAACTGCACGGTTGCCTTGGCAACGATTGGGGGGAGGAAGGCCAAGGCCCTTTCTCCTCTGCGTTCTCCGCCCCCATGCCCAGAGTGTGAGGGCTCACAGGAGATCTGAGTCCTTCCCTAGCAGGGCTGGGCCACGCAGGGCACTCAGCACTCAGAGGACAAGGCGACGCAGGCTGGAGACCCCGGCCCCGACTCAGCAGCCACCAGGGTAGCAGCTCAACCTCCTGGCCCTGGAAAGGCATCTCTCTCCTCACTCCTTGGGGACAGAGGCGCAGTCATGCTGGGGGTGTGATGTCACCTTCCAAAGGTCCAAGGACCAGAAAAAAGCTAGCCTCAACCCAGTCCATCGCCACGTTCCCACATGGAAGCAGGAAGGAGGCCGCCTTCCCAGGGAAATAGAGGAGTCCCTGCTGGCCATCGGCTCTCTTAGCGGGATTCCCTCCAGTCCCAGCAAGCTCAGCCGTACCCTCTGTCGGCCCCTCCCATCCACTTAAAGTTATCTCCAAGGACTAGGACACCGAGTCCTCTCCCTATTCTCTCCTCTTCCCTGGCCTTTGGGGAGCGAAGGGTAGAGGCCCTCGGAGCCCTGCAGAAGGCAGCAGGACGCCAGGCTTCCCTAAGGTCAGTGGCTCCGCTCTGCCTAGACCTCCCATGGGAGAGGGACGCGGGAGGGGGGTTTCCAGTAGGCAGTGTCCTACCACCCCCAGCCAGGTAAATCGTGTCCAGGAGAGGCACCCCTGAGGGATGATTCAGTATTGCATACAGAAACTGATTTTGCTCAGAGCGTAAAAGAAATAAGTTGTGTTTATTTACTGGAGCAAAACAAGCACAGGTGGAGAAGGGTGTCTCTTCTGGCAGCTAAGTCACCGGACATGGTTGCTTTTCTTTCAAATGCATCAGAAAGCACCATGATTTTGAAAGAAATTATTGTCTAGATGTAGACAAAGAAAAAGCCAAAGAAACTACATTGCATCCTCTAGTTGAAATTTTGAGGACAATTATTCTATAGTTTACAATATAGACCTGTCCTCTTCTTGAGCAGTAATTAATATTTTATTGCTATAACCGGGAGTTTTCATAAAGCTTTTATTATCTTTTTAATAAGATGCACAAAATTTGAAAATTAATCATAAGCAATACCTATGTTGCTGAAAATACATTGTATCATTGATTTTTCAGAATATTTATGGAAATGCTTGATGAATCAGCTTGTTGTTAAACAATTGTTTGTTACCTAGCACTTACAGAAAAGATTATATTTAACTGGAGAAAATATGTAAGAAAACGAAAAGTATGTATCAAATAGAATTAAGTTTAACAGTTTGCTTAAGAAATCTGAAAGTGATTTGTTTTATATATATACATAATTTGTTATAAATATATATATATTTGAATACTAAATAAATTTGGCTACCAAAACATAAAGGATCTTTGAGTTAAAGTTCTTAGATTAGATATAAGCTTTAAAATGCAAATTGAAGTGTTACCTGATTGTTAACTCAGATATGTCCTGTTGTCTTTGCACTGAAATATTCAACTTTACAAGGCAGTTATTCAAAAGATGATTTAATAATTAATAAAGACAATCTTCCTTTAATCACCTTCCAAACTGCCAAACTATTTCAAATATTACTGGTAGAAATGTTTCTACTATCTCCCTAAGGATATTATCCATGCACTTAATGCCAGATTTGTTCCCTTAAAAAAAATTTTTTTTTGCCCACATTGATTAAAAGTAAATGTATGTTTCAATTGGGAGACAGATCTGCCTATAAGTCATGGAATGTATACTGACTGATGTTTAATACCTCGGTTTATGTTATCAGGATCCCACAGAAGGAGGCTCATGATCAGAGCACCCCATGTTACAATGTGAAGTTTAAGTGAATGGGAAGTGAGAAGAAAAGGTTTTAGCTTTCTGGACTGCTGCTTTTGCTATTTGGAAAGGTTAGCCTCACCTCTCACCACTATTATTTCACATGGTATTAGAAGCTCTCAGCAGGTCTGGCATGCCTTCAGTTAGGTGTCAATGTTTGCATATTCAAGTACTGTTCGACTTCCTCAGGGTACAGTATATACTGGGGCATTAAAATATAAAACTTGAAACAGAGCTGCTAACTAAAGCTTTCAAAACGAGTAATTATCTGATCATTTAATATTAGTGTATACTAGAACTGAGGAAGCTGGGAAAAGCAAAGTATATTAAGAAATGACTTTAAAGAAACATATATCATATATTCAAGATGTAATCTGTGTTAACAGATGTCTCTAGATAGTAGAACAGTAGTATTTTTCTTTCATTTTTCTTTACTTTTCAAGAAATCTATAATAAGCAGATAGTAATTTAATAATAATAAACATAATATATATTTATTATTAATAAATGTCTACACTTTTAAAAGCACATGTTTATTTTAATTTATTAGTTGTGACTAACAGTGTTGTATTTTTTCAATGTTTAAAATCTTTAGGTTGTACTAGAAAAAAAGTCAAGTGAATGAAAATTTATAAAATATATCTTTGTAAGAGTTGGGAACATTTCCCAGGTTCTTAAAATCAAATACAGAAGGAGAGAAACTTGTATGCATATGTCCAGCTTACTCACTAAACAATGTTATATTACAAGAAATTGTTGTATTTTAAATGTCCATTAACCTTAGTACAAGACTGTCAAACCCCCGAAGTATCATATAATGGAAAGCTGACAGTTTTTATCCACAGCTCTGTCAGAATATAATCACATCACAGTTTATTTGGGTCAGTAGATACCAACTAGTTTATAAGTTGGAAATAAAATGTTTGCTAGAAAGGCATTAATAAAACAATAAAAGGACACAACATAAAAATAGCCACCTTGTAATTCTCACTTCAACAGGGTGTGCCACCTGAATTTGAAGTAAATAAACAGATTCTGTCATAGGTAAGCAGGGAGGAATAGAAAGATGTTGGTCTTTTACAGAAAATAGATTACACAAAAATTTGTCTATATCCATTTCCCCAAAGTCCATTATCAGAGGTATAGCATTTGAACTTGAGCTAATAATAAACATCTATCAATGCAATAATGTCCACTAAAGAAATAGAACAATATTAACTATAGTTTATAAATTTATAATGATCAAGCTGTTACCCCAAAAGGTATGTAATAATTGATATACAAAGTTCTGTTAAGCTTTAAAATAGTCATCTTTGACTTTTTGCACCTCCCACATAATCCATATTAAACTGTTCTCTAATCTGCTGATATCTGCCTGTATCTCTTGCTTGGATTACTTATTCAATTTACTACTTTGTTCTACTTGTTTTATTTCTGATTCTTATAATTCATTCTTCTCAGAGTAGCCAACAGTATCTTTCTAAAATGAAAATCTGAGACTGCTTATTTAAGTACTATATAGAGATAGATGGGGAGAGAGAGAGAGAACACAAGCATCTTAAATGTATTATTGAGCGCACTCATAAGTACAGGTAATCCTCAAGGACCCAAAAATTAAAATTTAAAAAAAATGGCAAAATGAAACCAGAGGAGTAAGCTATAACAGAAAACTAAAGCTTAATTTTCTCTGGGAGCAATTGCCTATACCAGGAACCTACAGCTTCTGGGACTGGAGAGAGTGGGGGGAAGAAGAAACTAAACCTTGGATTCTGGCAAAGTAAGGAAAATGAAGCAGATTTCTAAGTTCAAGGAATTAGAGGGAAAGGAATGAATGAACAATGACTGCATTTGGGGAAATATCTGCACATCCAGATTTCGCTTCATCAATTCTCTTTTTAATGTTATCTAAATTTCTATTGAAACCTTAGAGTTCCTACTTTCTAAATTTGTTTTTTTTCCTCTTTTATTATTTTCTAAATCTTCCTACTCATTTTTACATAACTTCTTTCCCTCTTTAAGTTTAAGAAGATAATAATTCTCCACACTGATAAAAGTCATGAATTCAGAAGTTTAAAAAATATATATATCAAAAAGCATAACTATTTTGAAGTCTCCTCCTAGACACACTGTAGTGAATCTGTAGAACACCACAGAATGATAAAGAAAAAAATGTGAAGACCTTCAAGAAAAAGAGACAGATCATCTACAGAGAGGACAATAGAACTGACAGCACATTTCTCAACAGGCGGTATAATGGAATATAGAAAATAAAATAACCTTTTTAAAAAGAGTTTAAGAGTTAATAGGTCTAAATAAAAATATTTTCAGCTAGAAAATTAAGAAATAACCAACCACTGACTAACTAAAGGAACTTCTAAAGCACTAATTTTAGGGGGAAAAAACACCTGCAGAGGAAAAAAACCAACTGACCAGAAAAAGAAATATGGAAAGAAACTAGTGAATTTGGATATAAGCCTAAAAACAACTGGATTTATGAAATAAAGATAAATAATCTTTATATGTTATATATAATATATATTTAGAAGAAATAATTATATAAAAGAACAATAATATTATCTACATTCTGGAGTTCAAAAGACTAAACAAAACAATTGTAATCCATGAAAATATGGTAAGAGTAAAATGACTAGCAGGAAGGTCAAGATGTAGAATTTAATAATTATGCATGATCTTGAATGTAAATGGCAAGCACTAAGACAAATCTAGTGTATAAATTCCAAATTATAAATGAGAAATGTGAATTAAAAAATAATTTAAAATGTCAGTGTAATGGAAAAGGGACATTAAGAAAAGCAAGGTAAATAGAAAACAAAGAATGAGATTTAAAATATACAGACATGTATAAATAATCACAGTATCTTTTAAAAATGAGGAAAAGATATACTGTCAGACATACAAAGCCAAAAGAATTTGGCTAACAGACCTATACTATAAGAAATGTTAATATCCTTCATGGAGAAATGTCTTTCAGGCAGAAAGAAATGATACCAGATGGAAATATGGTTGTATAAAAGGAATGAAGAGCACTAGAATGGTAACCACATGGGTAAATATATTTGAATATTATTCTTATTATGTAAATATCTTTAAAGATCATTGATATCAGAACAAAATAATGTATTATGGGATTTATCACATACCTATAGGAAAAACACTGTTAATATATATTAATAGCATAAATGTCAGGAGTGTACTGAAAGTGTACTATTATAGGCTTCCTGAACTATACAATTTGTATAATTCTTGAAGGCAGACTTTCATTATTTAAAGATGTACACTATAAACTGTACAGCAACCACTAATATTTAATTCAAAAAATGCAGAGAAGAGGGGGAAAATAACAGACTGGACATATAGAAAGCAAACAGCAAGATGACAGACTTAACCCAAACCACATTAAATATAAATGTTCTTATGAACACCCAATTGAAAGGCAGGCATTGTATTAGAAAAGCAAGACCCAACTATATGCTATTTACAAGAAATGCGTTTTATATCTGACCCTTGAACAAGTGTCTTAACTTCCTCTAGTTCCATCTCCTAATATGTTGCTCTGCAGTAGCTTTGATAAGTAACAGCCCACATTATTAGTGCAACCTTGTAGCCACCAGAAGAAAGAGAATGGAACTGCAACTTTTTTGAAGACTTAGTCCCAAAGAATGTTCACATTATTTTATCTGTCTAGTAGTTCCCTGGGAGACTCCACTTAACAGTCTGTCTGAAGTTGAATGACTTGGAACTTACCTAATGTGAAAAGCCCTTCCCTCAGGAGCATTTATGGAAAACAATTACAGGAAAATGTTTTACTTTCATAGCTGCCTAAGACAGTGAATAACATCTGGGTCAAGCAATAGACTAAACAAAAGCTTAAAAATAAAAACTATGGGGCTTCCCTGGTGGCGAAGTGATTGAGAGTCCACCTGCTGATGCAGGGGACACGGGTTCATGCCCCGGTCCAGGAAGATCCCACATGCCACAGAGCAGCTGGGCTGGGCCCGTGAGCCATGGCCACTGAGCCTGTGCATCCAGAGCCTGTGCTCCACAATGGAAGAGGCCACAACAGTGAGAGGCCTGTGTACCGCAAAAAAAAATTAAAAAAATAAATAAATAAAATAAAAACTATGAAATGAGATGTCCATACAGTTTTGAAAGACTCCAACATATTCCCTAGGAATCCAGAAGAACACACACATGTATAGAAATGTGTGCATGCTCAGAGAAGGTCTAAGAAGGACCTAGGTTCTCACCTCTAGCTGACCTTGAGGTTCTGTACACACAGGAAGTAAATGTTAAGAAAGAGCTGTCGGCTACCCAGCTGAGTGTCAAAGGTTTGCCCTAATACACACAGAGAGCCTCTTAGCAAATACTGGGAGATTTACTGGTTCCAGGAATTTAGGAGCAAAATTTTGTATATTGAAATTATGCTGATAAAAATCCTAACTAGACTGCTATGTATTAAGAAATTTTTTAAAAAGAAAGAAATTGATGGTAATCCTCACAGCAACCACTAAGAAAATAACTCAAAAATGTATAGTAAAGGAAACAAAAAGAAAATTAAAATGGTACAAAGCAAATAAGTATTGAATGAAAATAATAAGGAATTAAGAAACAAAAAAATGACATATAGAAAACAAGTAGCAAAGTAGAAGAAATAAGTCCTTCATTATCTCCTCATCAGTAATTACATTAAATGTAAATGGATTAAATACAACAATTAAAAGACAGATACTGGCAAAATGGTTTAACAGAATCATTCAAAAAGACATCTGCAATAGACATACTTCATATTCAGGCACAAACATGCTGAAGGTGAAAGGATGGAAAAAGATATACCATGCAAACAGAAACCAAAAGAGAGGTAAAGAGGCTATATCAATGTTAGACCAAACAGACTTTAAGATAAAAATTATTACTAGAGGCAAAGAATGACACTTTATAATGATAAGATTGACAATCCTTCAAGAATACATAACAATCATTAACATATACATGCTGAACAGAGCCACAAAATACAAGAAGAAAAAACTGACAGAATTAAAGGGTGTAACAGTTCAAAAATAATAGTTGGAGACTTCAGTACTCAACTTTCAATAATGCATCAAACTAGACAGAAGATCAGCAAAGAAATAGACAACTTGAACAACATTATAAACCAACTAAACCAGGAATCCCCAACCCCGGGGCCACAGACCAGTACCGGAACCAGGCCACACATTAGAAGGTGAGCAACGGGTGAGCAAGTGAAGCTTCATCTGTATTTACAGCTGCTCCCCATCATTCTCATTACCACCTAAGCTCCACCTCCTGTAAGATCAGCGGTGGCCTTAGATTCTCATAGGAGCACAAACCCTACTATGAAAGGCACATGCAAGGGATCTAGGTTGCATGCTGCTTATGAGAATCTAATGCCTGATGATCTGAGATGGAGCTGAGGTGGTGATGCTAGGCTGGGGAGCGGCTGCAAATACAGATTATTATTAGCATAGAACTAATGTATGGTCTCTTCACAGAGACCATAGTAAATCAATTGTTTGCAAGCTCATATCAAAACTTTATCAGTGAGTGCCAAGTGACAAGCTGCATCTTATGGAGTAGACTGGACATAAGCAACACACTTTGGGTGTCACTGTGTCCCATCACCCCCAGATAGGACCATCTAGTTGCAGGAAAACAAGGGCTCCCACTGATTCTGCATTATGGTGAGTTGTATAATTATTTCATTATATATTACAGTGTAATAACAATGGAAATAAAGTGCACAATAAGTATAATGCCCTTGAATCATCCCCAAATCATCCCCCCTCAGCTGGTCTGTGGAAAAATTGTCTTCCACAAAACTGGTCCCTGGTGCCAAAAAGTTTGGGGACTACTGAACTAAATCGAACAGGCATCTTTAGAGCCCTCTGCCCAACAACAGCAGAAATACATATTCTTCTCAAGTGCACATGCAACATTCTCCATTATAGGCCATATACTAGCCCCCAAAATAAGTCTCAATAAATTCAAAAGGATTGAAATCATACAAGATATCTTTCTACAACCATGATATAAAGAAATTAGATATCAATAACAAAGAAGTTTGGAAAGCTCACAAATATGTTAGAAATAAAACAACACACTCTTCAATAACCAATGAGTAAATGCTTTGAGATGAAGGAAAACAAAACCATATCAAAATTTAGGGGATACAGAAAAAGAAGTGCTTTGAGGGAGTAAATTTATACAATTTATACCATTTAAATTTATACCATTTATAGTGGTAAAGGCATTTACTACAGTTTAAAAAAGAAAGATCTCAACCTAATTTTCTGTCATAAGAAATTAGAAAAACAGGGCTTCCCTGGTGGCGCAGTGGTTGAGAGTCCACCTGCCGACGCAGGGGACGCAGGTTCGCGCCCCGGTCTGGGAAGATCCCACATGCTGTGGAGCGGCTGGGCCCGTGAGCCATGGCCGCTGAGCCTGTGCATCCAGAGCCTGTGCTCCACAATGGGAGAGGCCACAACAGTGAGAGGCCCACGTACCACACACACAAAAAAAAAAAAACAAAAGCAAGCTAAATGTAAGACATGCAGAAATAGAGTATAGAAAAACGAGAGAAAATCAATGAAAACAAAAATTCATTCATGGAAAATATCAAAAACACTGATAAATCTTTAGCTAGACTAACCAATTACAAAAAGAGAGAAGACTAAAATTACTAAAATAAGGAATTAAAAAGGGAACACTGCTACCAACCTACATAAAAAGGATTACAAGGGGATAAGCTGCTTACAAAAAAATAGATCATATAGATGAAAGTGGACAAATTACTAGAAAAACACAAACAACCAAAACCGACTCAAGAAAAAGTAGAAAATATGAATAGATACAGAACAGAAAGAGAGATTGAATATCAATTTTTTTTTAAGTTACAACAAATATGGGCCCAGGACCATACAGCCTCACTAATGAATTCTACCAAATGTTTAAAGAAGAATTAATACCATCACTTTATATATATTCCTCCAAAAAAAAGAGGAAATACTTCCCAACTGATTCTCTAAGGTCAGTATCACCCTGATACCAAAAGCATGGAATGACATCACAGTAAGACAAAATTACAGATCAGTATCCCTTACCAATACAGATACAAAAATCTCCAACAAAATAATAGCAAGCTAATTTCAGCAGCATATAAAAAATTATATACACAATGACCACATGGGTTAGTCACAGGAATATAAAGCTGATTCAATCTATAAAAATTAATATATAAAGAATATTCTTACAAACCAACTGAAAAACTGATAGGATTAGTAAATGAGTTTAGCAAGGTTGCAGGATACAAGAACAATATATAAAAGTTGTGTTTTATATGCTAGCAATGAAAAATCTGAAAATGAAATTACTAAAACAATTCCCTTTGCAACACCATAGAAAATACTTACGAACAAATTTTCGAGAAGAAATTACTTGAACACTGAAAATTTCAAAATACTGTTGAAATAAAGGAGACTTACACACCTATTTTACACAATATTCCAAAATCAACTCTAAATGGATTAAACACTTGAATGTAAGACCTGAAACCATAAAACTCCTAAAAGAAACATAGGCGGTAAGCTCTGTGACAGTGGTCTTCATAATGATTTATTGGATTCGACACCAAAAACAAAGGCAACAAAAGAAAAAGTAAACAAGTAGGACTATATCAAATTAACAACCTTCTGCACGGTAAAGAAAACCACCAAGAAAATGAAAGGGCAATTTTAAAGTCTGTTTTGTCTAATATGAGAATTGCTACTCCAGCTTTTTTTGATTTCCATTTGCATGGAATCTCTTTTGCCATCCCCTCAATTTTCCATCGTATGTGTCCCTAGGTCTGAAGTGGGTCTCTTGTAGACAGCATATATACGGGTCTTGTTTCTGTATGCATTCAGCCAGTCTATGTCTTTTGGTTGGAGCATTTAATCCATTTACATTTAAGGCAATTTTTGATATGTATGTTCCTATTACCATTTCTTAATTGTTTTGGGTTTGCTATTGTAGGTCTTTTCCTTCTCTTGTGTTTCTTGTCTAGAGAAGTTCCTTTAGCATTTGTTGTAAAGCTGGTTTGGTGGTGCTGAACTCTCTCAGCTTTTGCTTGTCTCTAAAGGTTTTAATTTCTTCATCTAATCTGAATGAGATCCTTGCTGGGTAGACTAGTCTTGGTTGTAGATTTTCACCTTTCATCACTTTAAATATATTGTGCCACTCCCTTTTGGCTTGCAGAGTTTCTACTGAAAGATCAGCTGTTAACCTTATGGGGATTCTCTTGTATGTTATTTGTTGGTTTTTCCTTGTTGCTTTTAATATTTTTTCTTTGTATTTAATTTTTGATAGTTTGATTAATATGTGTCCTGGCGTGTTTCTCCTTGGATTTATCCTGTATGGGACTCTCTGCACTTCCTGGACTTGATTGAGTATTTCCTTTCCCATATTAGGGAAGTTTTCAACTATAATCTCTTCAAATATTTTTGCAGTCCCTTTCTTTTTGTCTTCTTCTGGGACCCCTATAATTCAAATGTTGGTGCATTTAATGTTGTCCCAGAGGTCTCTGAGACTGTCCTCAAATCATTTCATTCTTTTTTCTGCTCTGCAGTAGTTATTTCCACTCTTTTATCTTCCAGGTCACTTATCTGTTCCTCTGCCTTAGTTATTCTCCTATTGATTCCTTCTAGAGAACTTTTAATTTCATTTATTGTGTTGTTCATGATTGTTTGTTTGCTCTTTAGTTCTTTTAGGTCCTTGTTAAATGTTTCTTGTATTTTCTCCATTCTATTTCCAAGATTTTGCATCATGTTTACTATCATTTCTCTGAATTCTTTTTCCGGTAGACTGCCTATTTCCTCTTCATTTATTTGGTCTGGTGGGTTTTTACCTTGCTCCTTCATCTGCTGTGTGCTTCTCTGTCTTCTCATTTTGCTTAATTACTGTGTTTGGGGTCTCCTTTTCACAGGCTGTAGGTTCATAGTTCCCACTGTTTTGGTGTCTGCCCCCAGTGGGTAAGGTTGGTTCAGTGGGTTGTGTAGTCTTCCTGGTGGAGGGGACTGGTGCCTGTGTTCTGGTGGATGAGGCTGAATCTTGTCTTTCTGGTGGGCAGGACCACGTCCGGTGGTGTGTTTTGGGGTGTCTGTGACCTCATTATGATTTTAGGCAGCCTCTCTGCTAATGGGTGAGGTTGTGTTCCTGTCTTGTTAGTTGTTTGGTATAGGGTGTCTAGCACTGTAGCTTGATGGTCATTGGGTGGAGCTGGGTTTTACTCTGAGATGGAGATCACTGGGAGAGCTTTCGCTGTTTGATATTACATAGAACCAGGAGGTCTCCGGTGGACCAATGTTCTGAACTCAGCTCTCCCACCCCAGAGGCTCTGGCCTGACGCTGGCCAGAGCACGAAGACCTTGTGAGCCACACGGCTCAGAAGCAAAGGTAGATAAAAAGAAAGAAAGAAAAAAATAAAATAAAATAAAGTTATTAAAATAAAATTATTAAAAATAAAAAATTTAGGGTTTCCCTGGTGGTGCAGTGGTTGAGAGTCCGCCTGCCGATGCAGGGGACGCGGGTTCATGCCCCGGTCCGGGAAGATCCCACATGCCACGAAGCAGCTGGGCCTGTGAGCCGTGAGCCATGGCCACTGAGCATGCATGTCCGGAGCCTGTGCTCCGCAATGGGAGAGGCCACAACAGTGAGAGGCCCGCGTACTGCAAAATAAAATAAAATAAAATAAAATAATTTAAAAGTAATAAAAAGAAAAGAAAGAAAGCAACCAAAGCAAAAAACAAATCCACCAATGATAACAAGTGCTAAAAACTATCCAAAACAAAACAAAACAAAAGTAAAAAACCATGGACAAACAGAACCATAGGACAAATGGTAAAAGCAAACCTATACAGACAAAATCACACAAAGAAGCATACACATACACACTCACAAAAAGGAAAAAAACAAATATATCTATCTATATATTAAAAAAAAAGGAAGAGAGCCACCAAATCAATAAACAAATCTACCAATGATAATAAACTCTAAATACTAAACTAAGATAAACATAAAACCAGCAACAAATTAGATGCAGAAAGCAAACCCCAAGTCTACAGTTGCTCCCAATGTCCACTGCCTCAATTTTGGGATGATTCAATGTCTATTCAGGTATTCCACTGATATAGGGTACGTCTAGTTGATTGTGGAGATTTAATCTGATGATCCTAAGGCTGCTGGGAGAAATTTCCCTTTCTCTTTGTTTGCACAGCTCCTGGGGTTCAGCTTTGGATTTGGCCCTGCCTCTGCATGTAGCTCGCTTGAGGGCATCTGTTCTTCGCTCAGACAGGATGGGGTTAAAGCAACAGCTGATTAGGGGGCTCTGGCTCACTCAGACTGGGGGTAGGGAGGGGTATGGAATGTGGGCCAAGCCTGAGGCAGCAGAGGTCAGCATGACATTGCAACAGCCTGAGGTGCACCGTGTGCTCTCCAGGGGAAGTTGTCCATGGATCATGGGACCCTGGCAGTGGCAGGCTGCACAGGCTCCCAGGAGGCAGGGTGTGGATAGTGACCTGTGCTTGCACACACAGGCTACTTGGTGACTGTAGCAGCAGTGTTAGCATTTTGTGCCTGTCTCTGGCACCCACGCTGATAGCTGCGGCTCGCACCAGTCTCTGGCACTCATCTAGGTGGTACTCTGAATCCCCTCTCCTCGCGCACCCAGTAACAATGGTCTCTTGCCTCTTTGGCAGTTCCAGACTTTTTCCTGGACTCCCTCCTGGCTAGCTGTGGTGCATTAGCCCCCTTCAGGCTGTGTTCATGCAGCCAACCCCAGTCCTCTCCCTGGGATTTGACTTCTGAAGCCAGAGACTCGGCTCCCAGCCCCCACCCGCCCCAGCGGGCAGGCAGACAAGCCTCTCAGGCTGGTGAGTGCTGGTCGGCACCAACCCTCTGTCCAGGAATGTCTCCGCTTTGCCCTCTGCATCCCTGTTGCTGTGCAAGCCCTCTTCCATCCTTGTCGAGGGGACTGCTAACCTTTTCTCCTTTTATACAACACCCATGTTCACTGTATTATTCACAATAGCCAAGATATGCAAACAACTTTGTCCATCAATGGATGAACACATAATGAAAATGTGATATATATATATACACATACATATATATATATATACATATATATATATATATATATATATAATGGAATACTATTCAGCCCTGAGAAAGGAGGAAATAGTACAATTTGCAACAACACTGATGGACCTTGAGGGCATTATGCTAAGTGAAATAAGCCCTACAGAAAAAGACAAAAACCTCATGGTATCATATGTGGAATCTAAAAAGATAGTCAAAAATCATAGAAACAGAGAGTAGAAAAGTGGTTGGCAGGGAGGCTGCATAAAGGGTACAAACTTTCAGCTATAATATGAATAAGATCTGAAGATCTAATGCAAAACATGGTGACTACAGTTGATGACACTGTACCATATCATTGAAATTTGCTAAGAGAATAGAACTTAAATTTTTTCACCAAAAAAAAAGAGAAAGCTGATGTATGTGTTAATTATCTAGATGGGAAGAATCTTCTCATCATGTATATCCAATCACCACAGTGTACACTCTAAGTATCTTACAATTTTATATGTCAATTTACCTCATAAAGCTGATTTTAAAAAATACAAATAAATAGACATCCCAAGTTCCAAGATTAGAAGACTTAATATTGGTATGATACCAATATTCCCCAAATTAATCTACAGATTCAACACAATTATATCAAAATTCCAACTCCTTTTTTTAAGAGGTACAAACTATTATGTATAAAATAAGCTACAAGGATATATTGTACAACATGGGGAATATAGCTAATATTTTATAATAACTATAAATGGATTATAACCTTGAAAAAGTGTTAATCACTATATTGTACACCTGTAACTTATATAATATTGTACATCAACTATACTTCAACAAAAAAATAAAAGGTTAAAAAAAAGAAACTGGCAAGTTGATCCTAAAATTCATTGGTGATGCAAGACTCAGAAAAACGAAACCCATCTACAAAAAAGAAAGTTAGAGAAGTCACTCTTCTTGATGTCAAGACATACTACAAAAGTGCAATAATCAAGACAGCATGCTACTACCATAAAGATAGACATATAGATCAATGGAGTAGAATTGAGCACTCATAAGTAAATCATACATCCATAGTCACATGGTTTTTGACAAGGTTGCCCAGACAATTCAATAAAGCAAAGAATAGTTTTTGACAAATGGTGCTAGGACAACTGGATATGCATGTGCAAAAGACTGAACTGGATGCCTCTCTCATACCATATCCAAAATGTAACTCAAAATGAATCAATAACCTAAATGTTAGAGCTAAAGTTATAATATTCTTAGAAGAAAACATAGGTGCAAATCTTTATCACCCTGCTTTAGGTGACGATTTATTAATATGACACCTACAGCATAATCAACCAAAGAAAAGAGAGATAATTTGGACTGTATCAAAACTAAAAATTTTACGTATTAAGAACACTATCAAAGAAGTGAAAATCCAAATCACAGAGTGGAAGAAAATATTTGCTCATAATATACTGGATAAGGATATAGTTCCAGAATATATAAAGAAGTCTTAACAGTTCTACAATAAACAGGCAACACGATTTTTAAATGGGCAAAGAACTTGAATAGACATTTCCCTAGAGAAGATATATTGTATAAATGGTCAATAAGCACATGAAATGATGCTCAACATGATTAGTCATTTAGATAAATGCAAACCACAAGATGATACTATTCCATATCCACTAGGATGACTATAATTTTTAAAAATGGGAAATAGCAAGTGTTGGTTAACATGTGGAGAATTTGGAAACCTCAAACGTTGCTGTGTGAATTTAAATGGTAAAGCTATTTTGAAAACAGCTTGGCAGTTCCTAAAATAGTTAGAGTTACCATATGACCCAGGAATTCCCCTCCTGGGTATAAAACAAAGAGAATTGAATAATATGTCCACACAAAATTTTGTACACAAACGTTCATAGCAGGATTATTCATGATAGCCAAAAGTAGAAACTACTCAAAGTATCAATCAACTAAAGAATGTATAAACAAAATTTGGCATATTCATACAATGGAATATTACTCATACATAAAAAGAAATGATGTACTAATTCATGCTATGTCATGGTTGAATTTTGAAAACATTACACTAAGTGGAAGAAGGCTGACATAAAGGCCACATATTGTATCACTCCATTTATATAAAATTTCCAGGATAGGCAAATCCATTGAGATAATTAAGTTGATTAGTCTTCAGGGGCTAGGAGGAGGGAGAAATGAAGAGTGAATGCTAATGGATATGAGCAATTATTTTCAGGATGATGAATATATTCTGCAATTATGTAGTGGTGACGGTTGCACAGCCTGGTGAATATACTTAAAACCACTAAATTGTTCATGTTAAAAGGGTGAATTTTATGGTACATAAATTATATCAGTAAAATAGCAATACAAAAATACATTTGTGAATGGTTTCATATCTTCCCCAATTTATTGTAAACTGAGTGCAGAAAGAATAAAGTGTGGAAAGCAACACACCAAAATGTTTAACAGTGACAATTTTGGGGTGGTGGGATTAAGGGTTATTTTTTAAATTTAACTTCCTCTTTCTCATATTTTTAAATAATTCAATTAACCTTATAATCCTAATAAAGTGAATTTGATAGAAAACAATAGACATCCATTAGCTGAAAAGCACATAAAATTTAACCCACCCCTCATACTTTATTAACTCAAAATGGATCATATAATAAATGTAAAATGTAAAACTATAAAATGTCTTACTAGAAAACAAAGGAGAATCCCATGACTAGGTAGAATTTGATCCAGGTATGCAAGGTTGGTTAATCAACTAAGGTAATCCATCATGTCAACAAACTTTTAAAAAAGAAAAAAAAAAAATCACATGATCATATCAATAGATGCAGAAAAAGCTTTTGACAAAAACCAGTACAAATTAATGGTAAAAACTTTCAGTAAACTAGGAATAGAGAGGAGCTTTCTCAACTTGACAAAGACTATTTACAAAAAAACTACAGCTAATGTCATATTTAATGGTGAGAAACTCAAAGCTTTCCCACTGAGAACAAGTACAAGGTAAGGATTTTCCCCCCTCACCACTCCTTTAAACATTGTACCGGAAGTCCTTGCTAATGCTATAAAAGGCAATGAAAGATATACAGATTGGGAAGGAAGACATAAAACTGTCTTTGTTCACAGATGACATGATCATCTGTGTAGAAAATCTAAAAGAATCAACAACAACAACAATAAAAACTCCTGGGATTTATAAGCAGTTATAACAAGGGTGCAGGATAAAAGGCTAAATATGCAAAAGTCAACTGATTTTCCATATACTAGCAATGAACAAGTGGATTTGAAATAAAAACAATATCATTTACATTAGCACCAAAAAATAAAATACTTAGATATAAACCTAACAAAATATGTACATGATCTATCCAAGGAAAACTACAAAACTCTGGTGAATAAAATAAAAGAAGAACTATATAAATGGAGAGATATTCTATGTTCCTGGATAGCAAGACTCAGTATTGTCAAGATGTCAGTTCTTCCCAACTTGATCTATGGATTCAAGGCACATCCAGTCAAAATCCCAGCAAATTATTTTATGGATAGCAACAAATTGTTTTAAAGTTTGTGGGAAGAGGCAAATGAGCAAGAAGAGCCAACACAACATTGAAGGAGAAAAACAAAGTTGGAGGAATGACACTACCTGATTTCAAGACTTACTATAAAGCTGAAATAATCAAAACATTGTGCTATTGGTAAAAGAATAGACAAACAGAACAATGGAACATAATATAGAGCCCAGAAATACATCCCCATAAATATACCTAACTGATCTTTGGCAAAAGGGCAAAAGTACTAAAATGGAGAACAGACAGTCTTTTTAACAAATGGTGCTGGAACAATTGGACTTTCACATGACGAATCTAGACACAGATCATACACTCTTCACAAAAATTAATTCCAAATTGATCACAGACCTAAATGTAAAATGCAAAGCTATGAAATTCCTAGGAGAAAACCTAGATGGCTTCTGGTATGATGATGCCTTTTTAGATACACCACCACTGGCAGAATCCATGAAGGAAATAATTTATAAACTGGGCTACATTAAGATTTAAAACTTCTTCTCTGCAAAAGAAAATATCAAGAGCATTATAAGCTAAGCCACAGATTGAGAGAAAAGATTTGCAACAGACACATCTGATACAGGACTATTATCCAAAATATACAAAGAACTCTTAAAACTCAACAATAAGAAAAACAACAACTCGATTAAATCATGAGCCAATACCTTAACAGACACCTCACCTAAGAAGATATACTGATGGCAAACAAGCGTATGAAAAGATGCTCTGCATCGTATGTCATCAGGGAAATGCAAACTGAAACAATGAGATACAACTCTACACCTATTAGAATGGCCAAGATCAGAATAATGACGACATCAAATGCTGGCAAGGATACGGAACAACAGAAGCCCTCATTCATCGCTTATAGGAATGCAAAATGGTACAGCCATCTTGGAAGACAGTTTGGCTTTTTCTTACAAAACTAAACGTACTCTTACCTATGATCCAGCAGTAGTACTCCTTGATGTGTACCCATAGGAGTGAAAAATTATGCCCCCACAAAAACACTGTGTGTGGACGTTAATAGATTTGTCCATAATTGCCAAAACTTGGAACCAAGCAAGCTGTCCTTCAGTAGGTGAATGAATAAATAAACTGTGGTACACCAGACAATGAAATACATTCAGCACTAAAAAGGCATGAGCTATCAAGCCGTGAAAAGACATCAGCAGGGGTTAGGGAGTTTAAATGCATATTACTAAGTGAAAGAAGCCAATCTGAAAAGGCTACATACTGTATGATTCCAACCATATGACTTTCTGGAAAAGGCAAAACTATGTACACAATAAAAAGATCAGTGGATGTCAGGGGTTGCGGGAGAGAGATGAATAGAGCAGTGGAAATACTCTGCATGATATTATAATGATGGATATTTGTCATTATACATTTGTCCAAACCCACAGAATGTACAACTCCTAAGTTAAATTATGGACCTTGGGCGATTATGAGGTGTCAATGTAGGTTCACCCCTGGTAAACATTTTTTAAGGACCAAACTGGGGAGTGATACTGATAATGTGGGAGGCTATGAATGTATGGAGGTAGAGAGTAAGTCTTAAAAAAGAGCATATCTGTTCAACCTTAGTTTAAGCAGAGTCCTTCAGCATGATACCAAAATATGATCCATGGAAGAAAAACTGATAAATTAGATATACCAAAATAGAAAATACCTGTTCTGTAAAAGATACGGTTTAAAATGTGTAAAGACAAGACACAGACAGGGAGAAAATATTTGCAAATCACATTTTTTTTTTTTTTTTTTTTTTTTTTTGCGGTACGCGGGCCTCTCACTGCTGCGGCCTCCCCCGTCGCAGAGCACAGGCTCTGGACGCGCAGGCTCAGCGGCCATGGCTCACGGGCCCAGCCACTCCGCAGCATGTGGGATCCTCTCGGACCGGGGCACGAACCCACGTCCCCTGCATCAGCAGGTGGACTCCCAACCACTGCGCCACCATGGAAGCCCCTGCAAATCACATTTTTGACAAAATACTTGGATCTAGGATATACAGTCAACTCTCAAAAACTCAATAATAAGCAAACAAATATCCCAAATTAATAAATGAGTAATGAGCAACCTAAGTGTCCATCGACAGATGAATGGATAAAGAAGATGTGGCACATATATACAATGAAACATTATTCAGCCATAAAAAGAAACGAAATTGAGTTATTTGTAGCGAGGTAGATGGACCTAGAGACTGTCATACAGAGTGAAATAAGTCAGAGACAGAAAAACAAATACCATATGCTAATGCATATATATGGAAACCAAAAAAAAAAAGGTCTGAAGAACCTAGGGGCAGGACAGGAATAAAGACACAGATGTAGAGAATGGACTTGAGGACACAGGGAGGGGAAGGGTAGGCTGGGACGAAGTGAGAGAGTGGCATGGACATATATACACTACCAAATGTAAAACAGATAGCTAGTGGGAAGCAGCCGCATATCACAGGGAGATCAGTTCGGTGCTTTGTGACCACCTGGAGGGGTGGGATAGGGAGAGTGGGAGGGAGACACAAGAGGGAGGGGATATGGCGATATATGTAAATGTATAGCTGATTTACTTTGTTATAAAGCAGCAACTAACACACCAGTGTAAAGCAATTATACTCCAATAAAGATGTTAAAAAATAAAAAATAAATAAATGAGTAATGATCTAAACAAACACTTCATCAAAGAATATATGTGGATTCAAGGAAACATAGGAAAAGATGCTCAATACCACTACTCATTAGGACAAAGGAAAGTAAAACTACAATGAGATACTACTACATAGCTATTAGAATAACAACAACAACAAAAATCCTGACAACATCAAGTATTAGGAGTGGAGCAACTGGCACTCTATACTTTGCTAGCAGGAATGCAAATGGTACTGTCACTTTGGAAAACAGTTTGTCAATGTCTTATAAAAGTAAACATACATCTATCATATAACATTGCATTCGCATTCCTAGATACTTATCCAAGAGATAAAAACGTATTCACACCAAAACCTGTACGCAAATGTTTACAGCAACTGTATTCATAATCACCCAAAGTGGAAACCACTCAGATTTCCTTCAATAAAGTAAATGGATAAATTATGGTATATTCACTCAAAGAAATAGTACTCAGAGATTTCTAGGAACAAAGTATTGATTCACACACCATGGATAAGTCTCAATTTCATTTTGCTAAATGAAAGAACCAGAGCCAAAAGTCTACATGTCGTGTGAGGCCACTCATATGATATCATGTAAAAGGCAAAACTACAGGGACAGGGAATGGACCAGTTGTTGCCAGGTGTAGGGGGTGGGGACAGGAGTTGTTTAAAAAGGGAAAGAATGAGGGCGTTTCAGGTGTAATGGAACCATTCTATTTTATGGTTGTGGTGGTGGTTACATAACTCTATGCCTTTGTCAAAACCCAAAGAACTGCATGTAATAAAGAGAATGTTACTCTATGTGAGTAAAATATACAAATAAAAATGAATAAATAATATCTTAGAAGAAAAACAAAATAAGCAATTGGTAAAAGATGAAAAGCATTAAATAATTGTAATCACGCAAAGGAACTCTATCTCAATTCATATACAAGCACATAAGCTTATGTATACATACTAGGCCTGGAGAGAAAAGTAATTTTTGTCTAAACGTTGAACATATTAGCCCTGCCAAGGAATTTAAAGCTTCAACTGAGCTCTTTTAACTGCAAAGAGAAATTCAGAGCTAATTTGAGTAAGTGCTGAATTGTTATGAATAAGAAAATAATTTACATTGTTACTATTATTGTTACCATGACAATGTTATAATATACAAATTATATATTAAGTATATACAGTATATACATAAATATTATATATAATAGCACATTATAATTATGTTTCTAAGAAAGATGTATCAATAAAAAAGATAGAAGATGGGCAAGTAACCAAAAGAGGAATCGAAGAGCACTTATAAGAGGATAACTGACACTTAAGAGTTGCTTGAATTACTATGACACTTCCCCCAAATAATGGTAAACTCTACAACAAAGACAGCGAACATGGAGTGGGGCAGGTGCTACTCAAGGAAGGGACTGAGTTTCACGTTTGAGTGACATCAGTCTGATGATAAAGGAAGAGCCACTAGGGACAGAATAAATAGCAAGAAATCTGAGGAGACAGGGATTCAGATCCAAAGGTGACGTGGAAATAAAAATCCCCTCATTAATTCACAGAAATTTGTGGGAGAGCATTTGACTTTTCAAATTTCATAATGGAGGGAGGCTCAAACCAATCTCTTAGGAGAAGGGAATCTCTAGTTGGCCTATGGGTTACATATGGGATACCTGGGAGCAATCAAACTGTTCACTGTCAAATAACTTACAAAAATAAACCACTAGAAATCAAGTGTTTGTATAAATCAAGAAGTGAAGAAGACATATAAGCAATAAATTGGTGAAATTGAAATTGGAGAAACCAGAAGTTAGTATTCAAAGGTAGTAAGTAGAAACTTCTATGAAGCTTATACAGTACCCTAGATTAGGGGTTCAAAATTTTCTTACTCTCCTGTCACCCACTCTCTCACTACACTCACTCTCTATTTTGTCCCTAGTTAAGACTTTCGGTTACCTCACACTCTCTTATCTTCCCAATTATCAGTCCACTTTTCAGTTTCACTTGCCTCCTTACCCTAGGCCCCCATAGGCAACCATTAAAACACAATGTCTATCTTAAAATCTGGATAATTCTGTCAAGAACTGTGAAGGATCTGAGATTTTCCCCTACTTGCAAGCTAATTCAGCCTGCCACAGTTTCATGGATGGTGGCAGAAGACACAAGACTCCTGCATTAGTGACAAAGGGCCACTGGCCATTATAGGAATAGTAGTAGCCAGAGTACCAACACTTGCATCAGTTCCCCAAGTTACAAGACTCACAGAGCAACAAGAAAAAGGCCAGTTGTCACCTGCACACATAGTGGGATACATACAGGAAAGAAATCCCGAGCTCAGGAAACCTGAATCTTTTATAATGGGTAGTAAGTCAGCCTAGACCTCGCCCTGGAGGAAGATACCATCTTTATTATACTGAACAGTCAGCAAACCCACCCTTTTCCCCAAGGGGAGACATTATCTTTTTTGTCCAAGCCTGTTCACTCTACAAATATCCTTTAGAGACAGTTCCAAACAAAGGCAGTCAGTGCCTCTACTCACAAGACATGCAGGAATGCTAGCAGCCTTCCAACAGTCCCCAAATTTTCTCTCTTGGTTTGGGGGTCTTATATTTACTCTAGAAATTTATTAAATCACACCCTACAGCATCCTTTATGAAAAAGAATTTCAGGTGGTCCTCACAGACACTCACCTTTATCATTTTCATCTTTTGTCTATACTAGAGATGTCTGATTGCTCACCTCCGATTCGCAGAGAACCAATGATAATCTGCAAAGGATGTCCTCTAAACCCTTACCACATAACTGTCCCTAACTGGACCAAAGTCTCTCTTCCCAAGAAATTGCACTTGAAACAAAAGACTGAGGCAGCCAACACGGTGCCATGTGCAAACTGAAGACACAGAAGATAACTAGCAAAGTCTTACTTTCTAAAAAAGGTAATCTTTAGAGAGCAGAATGGAACAGTCATGCAGTGGGAAGCATTTCCAAGCCACCAGGCAATCCCACAAAGGGGAAGAAAAACAAGCTTTCTTGCTCCAATGAGGCCCAGCTCTATTATCTTCGACTGTGCTCCACGATAATTTCTTGTTTCCCGTGAAGTTCCCTACAATACCCCCAAGTAGTTTTACATTTTCTTTAACTTTTTAATGTAGGTTTATAGTCTGCACCTATCAATTCTTGAATAACCCTTAAATACAATTTACCTTCCTAAGATCATCAAGCCACTCAAATCGTGGCCCAATCTCCTTCTTCACTAAGGAGATAAAGGTAATTGTCATGAGCACCTCTTACTCTACCTCAAAAGACCTATAATATCATCTATCTATCTAGAACATATACATGATAGCAATTTTTACTTTACACTGTATGCCTAATATGATGTGACAACCAGCAGTCATTTGATCAAAGAAATTATTTTCCCCTTTGTGTTAAATAGGCTTATAACTAGCTTTACAACATGATCAGAAATAAGCATGTTTGTTTTGGCAAAGATATCTTCAGCTCTGAAAAATGTCACTTTACTTTTAGAATCTTTTTAGCCTTTCATGACAAAAACTGATCCATTTTATTACAAAAAGTGTTATTTTACTCTTTCCCCGAAAGACAGTTTTGACTGCTTTACAAAGAGATCGTTATGCTTCCTTTTTTTGGAAATTTAAGCGAAAACTTTCATGATGTCAAGCATTGTTTGATAGTTTCATTATTGCCAGGGTGCCAGGGAAAGAGGGTAAGTAGATACACAGTCAAAATCCAATTTTCAGATGTTTATCATCATATTTTCTATGTAACTCTTCTTTTTGGGCTGCTTGGTGGAAATAATACACTTGTAAATCCACTTATTTTCTCTTCTGTTTACTTTACTGTGAGTTACATTAGTCTCATACTTTGACAAATCATCTTATTTCCCTGCTCCACTTTTGTGAATTCGGTATATAACTCAATAAAATAATATGCAAATTTCACAAATATAAACAATAGCATGAAAGCACCTGACCTTCTCCTTGCTAACCGAATGTTAGCGAAGACCAAGTGAGCAATATTTCCCTCACAGTACCTGAGCAACCAAGGATATAATAGTCATGAACCATTATGGAGAATGCAATTGAGAGTGTATTGAGAAAGTAATCTGATGATGATATCATAATTAATCCTGCATTTCATATTTATTAAAGCTATTTCAAGCAATGTTTCATCTTTTTTCCCCTCTGGACCATTTGATACTCAGCCAGATCGTAAAGTAGGTCAAAGATTTTGCTTTGAGAAACAGTCATCGGTTAGCTACCTGAAGGCAAAGATTTTCACCCATTCCTTTGACTACCACACACCTAGACCAGCAGAGAACTAATATATGCCTAATAAAAGGTCACAGTCCTTAATGTGTATATTTCAAATTTTGTCCTTTCCCTTCCTTTGCCTTAACATCCTTTTGACTCCAAGGAGACAACTTTTGTAAGCATGACTTTTCAATCCAGTTTGGCCTCTCTGAATTTCTAACCCTTATTGCTACTTCCCTGCTGGAAAATTTCCACTTATGTGGTAAAAATTATCAAGTTTAATATTTCCAAAACAAACTCATCACTATGTACTACATAACATAAAAAGCGCCTCACATTTCCCCCTGCCACTTGTCACATTATTCCATTAGTAATCGAGGCTCACCTTCTCAGCTTTTTATTTCCTCTTTCTCCCATATCTACTGTCAATATTAAAGCCTTATTATCCTTTTAAAACTTGTTTATTTTATTTATAGTTAGGTTTAAATTACAACTGTAATATGGACTTATTTGAAGAGCTAATACAATCCAAACCTGCATAATAAAAGAGTTGATAGTTCAACCCCAACATCCATGTCCTGCCCCTTCTACACAATCAGGGTTTCAAGATTGTTACGGCACAATGACTATTTTTACTTAATTGATACCCAAATTCATGCCAAGCCTCTTTCCAGTTCTACTGCAACTACCGTAACTCACGTCTGCTCTATCAAAATGACCATTTTTCATGTTTGAGTCTTTCCACTTCGTCCATAATCTATTCTGCTCACTTCCAACATATAGATCTTAAGATCATGTTCTATTTTGCCACTCTCTAACATAATAAAACAAAAACAGCAACAAAAAACACAGCCAGCTGAATAAAGTCTAAACTCCTTATTTTAACATTCAAGGATCTTCTATAGTTGCCAAGGCATAAAATAACAAAAATTTGGATTAGGAATTAAGTGAACAAACTTATCCATTACTAATTGTGTTACTCTAGGATAACACAATTAGTAATGTGTATGATTACACATTCTATTCTAAGTCTCCTTCTTTCCCTATAGAATGAAAAATGAGTATATCAAACAAACATTCTAGCTAACTTTAAAATTATACAAGTCTATCTTTCAAATCTTAGCTTTCATTATTCCACTAAGTGTTCTCTACTTTTCAGTCCAATGAAACTACAGTTGACCCTTGAACATGGGTTTGAACTGTGTGGGTCCACTTACAGGTTAAATTTTTCAATAAATATGCAAAAATGTACATGTACAACATAGTGTGCAAAACTTTTATTGAAGCAGATAGCCTATCCTTACAAACACATAGGGTGAGTGACATTTAATGTAAAGTTAATAATGTGTTATTTTTCTGTTTCATAACTTTGCTTTCAAATAATTACATTACTGTATGGTATGCTTCTCTCTCGTAATTGGAGAAACTTCATATCAGCCTATCATCACAGGTAAGGGAGTTTTTTTAATGTAATGATGTTTCCAATACTGTACTATGAATATGACTGAAACATTGCATGCTATAAAAATTGATAATGATTCATTCATTAGTGTACAGGATAGGCTACTGTGAAGCAATCATATGTATTACACTAGGCTACCATAAAACAATCATAGTTCTGCCCCTTCATTACCAATGCATGAATCGTTATACCTGTAAATAAATATCAATTTCTTTTTCATATTATCTTTTCATTTTTGATGTCTACTGTTAGTAATATGTATGACATCTAGTGTTTTGTATCTTGTAGATAATACTGATGTAGGTACTGATAGGTGATTCATCTTATAAACAGAGGAAATAAACCTAGGTTATGGATAAATATGATACAGTACTGTAAGTGTATTTTCTCTTCCTTATGATTTTCTCAACATTTTCTTTTCTCTTGCTCACTTTATTGTAAGAATACAGTATGCAATACATATAACACACAAAATATGCCTTAACCAACTGCTTATTTTATCAGTAAGACCTCCAGTCAACAGTAGGCTACTAGTAGTTAAGTTCTGGGGGAGTCAAAGATTTTCAACTGCATGGAGTCAATTGCCCCAAACCCCCACATTGTTAAGGGTCAATTATATGTGCCATTTACTCATACTACAACTGCCAGAGTTTTTGCCCTTGCCATTCCTCTCTGTGAGCAATACTGAACTCTTACCCTTAATAAAATATTATCTATACATCATGGTAACATTTTTCAGAAAAAATTTCCTTAACCAGGAAAAAACTACCTTCTATAAAATCCCCAAAGCACGTGGATTTTGCTTCTAAACTGCTTACTTTCTTAATATAGATTTTTAAAAAGTAATTTACAGTTTAAAACAGTTTTAGGTTCACAGAAAAATTGCGTGGAAGATACAGAGATTTCCCATATACTCCCTGACTCCGCATGTGCACAGCTTCACCCACTATCAACATCGCCCACCAGAGTGGGACATTTGCTACAGTCGATGAAACTACTTTGTCATCCAGAGTTCATAGTTTACATCAGGGTTCACTCTCGATGTTGTACACTCTATGGGTTTAGACAAATGTATAGTGACATATACTTATCATTATAGTGTAATACAAAATAGTCTCAATGCCCTAAGAATCTTCCGTACTCCACCTATGCATCCCTCCCTCCTCTATAACCTGTAGAGCCCACTCATCATTTACTGTCTCCACAATTTTGCATTTTCCAGAATGTTGCTGGAATCATACATTATGTAGCTTTTTCAGTCTGGCTTCTTTCACTTAGGATTGTGCATTTAAGGTTCCTCCCGGTCATTTCATAGCTTGACATCTCAATTCTCTATAGAGATGAATAATATTCCATTGTCAGGGCGTACAACAGTTTATTTACCATTCACCTGCTGAAGTATAGCTTGATGGCTTCCAAGTCTGGGAATTATGTATAAACTGCTATAAACATCCATGTGCAGGGTTTTGTGTGGACATAAATTTTCAACTAACTTGGGTAAATACCAAAGTTTACAATTGATGGGTTGAAGGGTAAGAGAATGTTTAGTTTTGTAAGAAACTGGCAAACTGTCTTCCAACGTGGCTGTACTGTTTTGCATTCCCACCAACAATGAATGAGAGTTTCTGTTGCTCCATATACTTGTCGGTATTTGGTGCTGTCAGTGTTTTGGATTTATTCCATATTCTAGGAGTGTGTAGTAGTATCTCATTATTGTTCTCATTTGCAATTCCTTAATAACAGATGGTGTTGAGTATTATAACTATTTTTGTACACATATCTCCATTTTAATTATGGACTTCTTAAGGGTAGCCAAAGTTATTTACCTTTCTGTCATCTACTGAATGTAACATAATGCCTTAAAATAATTAATGAATAAATGCTAGGATTTTAGTGAAGAATAAAAGAAAATTAAAAAGGATTGTCTCAGTTAATTAGAAGGATGAATGCAGTCTCCCAGGTGTCTAAGTTATAAGGCCAGAGTCAGTCACTGCTAGAATGGTAGTAATTTTCTATATTTGCAAATATTTATGTGTATATTATTTGTTCACAGATGATATTCTTTCTTGTAATGAAATAGATTTGTAGGTCCAAGGTACATGACCTTAATGTACTACTCTTGCTGCTTTGTTTGCATAGACTGAGAGAGATTAAAGGGAAAATGAGCTATACTTCCAATATGTTAACTCCTATCCAGGACCTCCCTAAACCTTCAGTAATGGCAATCTAACATTCAAAGTTAATTCATATAGCAAAGATCTATTATTTACTATATACTGGGCACTATTCTAGAACAAGTTAACACACTGTGAGCAAAACCAAACAGTTTCTATTAATGATAAAGTTGATTACAGTAAAGTTAATGATAAAGCAAATGTAAAGATATACATTTCAGCTTTTCCCCCTATATCTAATAAAATATTTCAAGATCATATGCCATTCAGTATATTTTAAATCAATGTTATTTTAGTTTAGAAATAAATAAATCTGAAAAGAATAAGGTTAAAACCCTTTAAACCAAGTTCAAAATATTTACTTTATTTCTGTTCTTCATTTGCAAAATAAATATGTATATTTTAATTTCCTTATGGCTGTCAGACAGTTGAATCTAGAAGACTCATTTTGACATTTAGACTTGAAGACTCATTTTTAACCATCTTTTTGCTTTTTGCTATGACTTCATCAGGTTTCCCATCCAAACTATATACTGGAATTTTTTTTTAAGTTAAAAAAAATTATATATATATATATATATATATATATATATATATATATATATATACCACTGCATACAGATAGTATCCAAATGAATTTCAACATCTCTGTTTTGGCAGAAATTCAGATTTATAAACAGCAGGCTTCCGTCTGGAATTATAGTCTATATAAAGAGGGAAAACAGATTGATATTCATTCACCATAGTTTACAAGAGCTGAGAATGCTTATCTCTTGATAAGGATGGCTAGAGGCCATCTGTAACAGATCACATGCAAATAAAAGTTTGGAATGTAAATTAATCTCTTAAAATACAATGCAACTGGAAAGTGATATATATGATATACATCCAATGCTCTTCTATAAATAATTGTCAAATAATTATAAATTTAGTAAAATTCTATTATGTGTATGTACTTAATATTTGTATGAATGTATGTGCTGTCCTTTACATATGAAGTTAAAATTATCCAGTCACCATGAGTTAAATGTGTGATTTGAATTGTTGGTAGGATTTATCAGTCTACAGTGAGTCACAGTCTTTTAATCCTCTTTATGGTGTATACTCATAAACTGGCTGGAATGGGTCAAGGAAAGAGTTCATAGATAGTATTAATATACAAAAACATGTAATGGAATTTTAGGTCTTGATAGTTTAAATTTTAAATAATATTTTCATTTGAATACACATATAACTATGTTCTGACAATGATTTTTAAGTTATTTTGCATTTTATTACAGTTATATGTTTATTTTCTACTCTAAAGAAGTACTATGATATATTCAGATCAGGACATTATAGGAACTACTTTGTATTTTAAAACAAGTGTAAATGGTATATTATACATAGGTCTGGTACACAATGCAAAACTGTTTCACACACAATCACACAAATATGCTAACAGAGCCAAAGAAGTCCATTGGGGCCCAAGAGTCATAAACGTCCCATGTTTTTTAAAATCCTCAAATAAGCTAATATACTTTAGCTTGAAATCACAGCACGGAAACAAGAACTCAGCTTTAGCTGTGTTTTGCTAAAGATGGCTATGTAATGATGGCACATGGTTTCAGAAGGTCCTGGACATATGTGATAAAGTAGAAAAATTCCATAAATACTTGAGTGTATCTCCACTCAACTGTAATTACTTAATCATTTTAGAACATACTGTCAATTGAAAAACAGTGATTAAGTTGCACTCTCTTCATTCTGATTGGTCTAAATGTTTGGAAAAGTGAGTTACATAATACTGAAGGAAAAAGCACACACACACACACATATATATATACCCCCCCCCCCACACACACACATATATATATATATACACATATACATACTGACATAAATGTGTGTAGGTATATATATATATATATATATATACACACACACACATCTATGCACATTTATATGTATGTATATATATAAGAATTGATCACTTGTGTCAATTGATTGTGCTGTAATTAACAGATTAACCACCTTAAAATTACTTATACATCTAATACTTTGTACACAAAAATTTCCAGAGGCAGAGTTGTTTCAGATTTGGTTCTAAGTCAAGAAGGTATTATTATGACCCAAGTAAATTCTTTCTATTGGTCTCCTCTGTTATCCTCCCCATATCAACTCTATCTCTCATGACTGCAAGAAGGCTTCAGAAATCCCAGACTTCATGTGCACTCACTGCCACAACCACCAAAGAAGAGTGTTTTATGCTTTTCATCTCTTTTTATTTGCGGAGAATTACCTTTCCTGACACCTTACAAAAGACTTTCCCTTTCCATTTCCATTGGCACGGTCAAGTTTATATTCCAATGTCCTAACTGCAAGGGAAGCTGGGAAAGCAAGTATATAAGTCTACAAGGGTGGGCCAGCTCTGCCAACAGAGAAGGAACAGGACAGGGACAGGGACAGGGGTTGGGAGAATTATCCACAAGTCTACCACATTATCTAGATTTGTCTAATTTATCCAACGTTGTTCAAAATTCATCTACGTACCTACCTATCCCCCTTTTTTCTCTCTCCCTCTTCCCCACACCAGAGACACACATACACACATACGTGCACCCATGTGTGCACTTTTTCTCTGCAATTATTAGCTGTGTAAGGGAGATGTTGTTTATTATCACCTCTCTACTATACCCAGATTGTAATTAAAACTCTTAGGGGAGAGGGGGAAGATGGCAGAAGAGTAAGACGAGATCAACTTCCTCCCCACAGACACATCAGAAATACATCTACATGTGGAACAACTCCTACAGAACACCTACTGAACGCTGGCGGAAGACCTCAGCCCTCCCAAAAGGCAAGAAACTCCCCACGTACCTGGGTAGGGCAAAAGAAAACAGAAAAAACAGAGACAAAAGAATAGGGACGGGACCTGCACCAGTGGGAGGGAGCTGTGAAGGAGGAAAGGTTTCCACCCCCTTCGCGGGCGGAGACTGTGGGTGGCGGAGGGGGAAGCTTCGGAGCCGCGGAGGAGAGCACAGCAACAGGGGTGCGGAGGGCAAAGAGGAGAGATTTCCGCACAGAGGATCGGTGCCGGCCAGCACCCGAGAGGCTTGTCTGCTCACCGCCGGGGTGGAAGGGAGCTGGGAGCTGAGGCCCAGGCTTCGGTCGGAGTGCAGGGAGCGGACTGGGGTTGGTGGCATAAACACAGCCTGCTGGGGGTTAGTGCTCCACGTCCAGCCGGGAGGGAGTCCGGGAAAAAGACTGGACCTGCCGAAGAGGCAAGAGACTTTTTCTTCCCTCTTTGTTTCCTGGTGCGCGAGGAGAGGGGATTAAGAGCGCTGCTTAAAGGGGCTCCAGAGACGGGCGCGAGCCGCGGCTAACAGCGCAGACCCCAGAGATGGGCGTGAGATGCTCAGGCTGCTGCTGCCGCCACCAAGAAGCCTGTGTGCGAGCACAGGTCACTGTCCACACCTCCCGGGGAGCCTATGCAGCCCGCCACTGCCAGGGTCCCGGGATCCAGAGACAACATCCCCGGGACAACACACGGCACGCCTCAGGCTGGGGTAACATCATGCCAACCTCTGCCGCCGCAGGCTGGCCCCAAACTCCGTATCCCTCCCTCTCCCCGGCCTGAGTGAGCCAGAGCCCCCAAATCAGCGGCTTCTTTAACCCCGTCCTGTCTGAGCGAAGAACAGATGCCCTCCGGCGACCTACATGCATAGGCGGGGCCAAATCCAAAGCTGAACCCCGGGAGCTGTGTGAACAAAGAAGAGAAAGGGAAATCTCTCCCAGCAGCCTCAGGAGCAGCAGATTAAATCTCCACAATCAACTTGAGGTACCCTGCATTTGCGGAATACCTGAATAGACAACGAATCATCCCAAATTGAGGAGGTGGACTTTGAGAGCAAGATTTATAATTTTTTCCCCTTTGCCTCTTTTTTTGAGTGTGTATGTGTATGCTTCCATGTGAGATTTTCTCTGTATAGCTTTGCTTTCACCATTTGTCCTAGGGTTCTATCCATCCGTTTTTTTTTTTTTTTTTTTTTACTTTCTAAAAAATGTTTTTTCTTAATAATTATTTTTTATTTTAATAACTGATTTTATTTTACCTTATTTTATTTTATTTTCCTTTATCCTCTTTCTTTCGTTCTTTCTTTCTTTCTGCTTTTTCTCCCTTTTATTCTGAGCCGTGTGGATGAAAGGCTCTTTGTGCTGCAGCCAGCAGTCAGTGCTGTGCCTCTGAGGTGGGAGAGCCAACTTCAGGACACTGGTCCACAAGAGACCTCCCAGCTCCATGTAAAATCGAATGGCAAAAATCTCCCAGAGATCTCCATATCAAAACCAATACCCAGCTTCACTCAACGACCAGCAAGCTACAGTGCTGGACACCCTATGCCAAACAACTAGCAAGACAGGAACACAACCCCACCCATTAGCAGAGAGGCTGCCTAAAATCATAATACATCTACAGACACCCTAAAACACACCACAACACATGGACCTGCCCACCAGAAAGACAAGATCCAGCCTCATCCACCAGAACACAGGGACTAGTCCCCTCCACCAAGAAGCCTACACAACCCACTGAACCACCTTTAGTCACTGGGGATAGACACCAAAAACAACGGGAACTATGAACATGCAGCCTGCAAAAAGGAGACCCCAACACAGTAAGATAAGCAAAATGAGAAGACAGAAAAACACACAGCAGATGAAGGAGCTAGATAAAAACCAACCAGACTTAACAAATGAAGAGGAAATAGGCAGTCTACCTGAAAAAGAATTCAGAATAATGATAGTAAAGATGATCCAAAATCTTGGAAATACAATAGAGAAAATGCAAGAAACATTTATCAAGGACCTAGAAGAACTAAAGATGAAAAAAGCAATGATGAATAATACAATAAATGAAATTAAAAAAACTCTAGAAGGAATCAATAGCAGAATAACTGAGGCAGAAGAATGGACAAGTGACCTGGAAGATAAAATAGTGGAAATAACTACTGCAAAGCAGAATAAAGAAAAAAAAAATAAAAACAACTAAGGACAGTCTCAGAGACCTCTGGGACGACATTGAACGAAACAATATTTGAATTATAGGGGTCCCAGAGGAAAAAGAGAAAAAGAAAGGGACGAGAAAATATTTGAAGAGATTATAGTTGAAAACTTCCCTAATATGGGAAAGGAAATAGTTAATCAAGTCCAGGAAGCACAGAGAGTCCCATACAGGATAAATCCAAGGAGAAATCCGCCAAGACACATATTAATCAAACTGTCAAAAATTAAATACAAAGAAGACATATTAAAAGCAGCAAGGGAAAAACAACAAATAACACACAAGGGAATCCCCATAAGGTTAACAGCTGATCTTTCAGCAGAAACTTTGCAAGCCAGAAGGGACTGGCAGGACATATTTAAAGTGATGAGGAGAAAAACCTACAACCAAGATTACTCTACCCAGCAAGGATCTCATTCAGATTAGATGGAGAAATTAAAACCTTTACAGACAAGAGAAAGCTGAGAGAGTTCAGTACCACCAAACGAGCTTTACAACAAATGCTAAACGATCTTCTCTAGGCAAGAAACACAAGAGAAGGAAACGACCTACAATAACAAACAGAAAACAATTAAGAAAATGGTAATAGGAACATACATATCAATAATTACCTTAAATGTAAATGGACTAAATGCTCCCACCAAAAGACACAGACTGGCTGAATGGATACAAAAACAAGACCCATACATATATATGCTGTCTACAAGAGACCCACTTCAGACCTAGAGACACTTACAGACTGAAAGTGAAGGTATGGAAAAAGATATTCCATGCAAATGGAAACCAAAAGAAAGCTGGAGTAGCAATTCTCATATCAGACAAAATAGACTTTAAAACAAACACTATTACAAGAGACAAAGAAGGACACTACATAACGATCAAGGGATCGATCCAAGAAGAAGATATAACAATTGTAAACATTTATGCACCCAACATAGGAGCACCTCAATACATAAGGCAAATGCTAAAACCCATAAAAGGAGAAATCAATGGTAACACAGTCATAGTAGGGAACTTTAACCCCCACTTTAACCAAAGGACAGATCATACAAAATGAAAATAAATGAAGAAACACAAGCTTTAAATGATACATTAAACAAGATGGACTTAATTGATATTTATAGGACATTTCATCCAAAAACAACAGAATACACATTCTTCTCAAGTGCTCATGGAACATTCTCCAGGAGAGATCATATCTTGGGTCACAAATCAAGCCTTAGTAAATTTAAGAAAATTGAAATTGTATCAAGTATCTTTTCCGACCACAACGCTATCAGACTAGATATCAATTACAGGAAAAGATCTGTAAAAAATACAAACACATGGAGGCTAAACAATACACTACTTAATAACGAAGTGATCACTGAAGAAATCAAAGAGGAAATCAAAAAATGCCTAGAAACAAATGACAATGGAGACACGACGACCCAAAACCTATGGGATGCCGCAAAAGCAGTTCTCAGAGGGAAGTTTATAGCTATACAAGCATACCTTAAGAAACAGGAAACATCTCAAATAAACATCCTAACCTTGCACCTAAAGCAATTAGAGAAAGAACAAAAGAACCCCAAAGTTAGCGGAATGAAAGAAATCATAATGATCAGATCAGAAATAAATGAAAAAGAAATGAAAGAAATGATAGCAAAGATCAACAAAACTAAAAGCTGGTTCTTTGAGAAGATACACAAAATTGATAAACCATTAGCCAGACTCATCAAGAAAAAAACGGAGAAGACTCAAATCAACAGAATTAGAAATGAAAAAGGAGAAGTAACAACAGACACTGCAGAAATACAAAAGATCATGAGAGATTACTACAAGCAACTCTATGCCAATAAAATGGACAACCTGGAAGAAATGGACAAATTCTTAGAAATGCACAAGCTGCCAAGACTGCATCAGGAAGAAATAGAAAATATGAAAAGACCAATCACAAGCACTGAAATTGAAGCTGTGATTTAAAATTTTCCAACAAACAAAAGCCTAGGACCAGATGGCTTCACAGGCTAATTCTATCAAACATTTAGAGAAGAGCTAACACCTATCCTTCTCAAACTCTTCCAAAATATAGCACATGCAGGAACACTCCCAAACTCATTCTACAAGGCCACCATCACCCTGATATCAAAACCAAAGATGTCACAAAGAAAGGAAACTACAGGCCAATATCTCTGATGAACACAGATGCAAAAATCCTCAACAAAATACTAGCAAACAAAATTCAACAGCACGTTAAGAGGATCCTACACCATGATTAAGTGGGTTTTTTTCCAGGACTGCAAGGATTCTTCAATATACGCAAATCAATCAGTGTGATAACACCATATTAACAAACTGAAGGGCAAAAACATATGGTCATCTCAATAGATGCAGAGAAAGTTTTCAACAAAATCCAACACCCATATATGATAAAAACCCTCCAGAAACTAGGCATACACAGAAGTTTCCTCAACATACTAAAGGCCATATATGACAAACCCACAGCCAACATCATCCTCAATGGTGAAAAACTGAAAGCATTTCCACTAAGATCAGGAACAAGACAAGGCTGCCCATTCTCTCACCACTCTTATTCAACATAGTTTTGGAAGTTTTAGCCACAGCAATCAGAGAAGAAAAGGAAATAAAAGAAATCCAAATCGGAAAAGAAGAAGAAAAGCTGTCAGTGTCTGCAGATGACATGATACTATACATAGAGAATCCTAAAGATGCTACCCGAAAACTACTAGAGCTAATCAATGAATTTGGTAAAGTATCAGGATACAAAATTAATGCACAGAAATCTCTTGCATTCCTATACACTAATGATGAAAAATCTGAAAGTGAAATCAAGAAAACACTACCATTTACCACTGCAACAAAAAGAATAAAACATCTAGGAGTAAACCTACCTAAGGAGACAAAAGACCTGTATGCAGAAAATTATAAGACACTGATGAAAGAAATTAAACATGATACAAGTAGATGGAGAGATATACCATGTTCTTGGATTGGAAGAATCAACATGGTGAAAATGACTCTACTATGCAAAGCAATCTACAGATTCAATGCAATCCCTATCAAACTACCACTGGTATTTTTCACAGAACTAGAACAACAAATTTCACAATTGCTATGGAAACGCAAAAGACCCCGAAGAGCCAAAGCAATCTTGAGAACGAAAAACGGAGGTGGAGGAATCAGGCTCCCTGACTTAAGACTATACTACAAAGCTACAGTAATCAAGACAGTATGGTACTGGCACAAAAACAGAAAGATAGCTCAATGGAACAGGATAGAAAGCCGAGAGATAAACCCACACACATATGGTCACCTTATCTTTGATAAAGGAGGCAGGAATGTACAGTGGAGAAAGAACAGCCTCTTCAATAAGTGGTGCTGGGAAAACTGGACAGGTCCATGTAAAAGCATGAGATTAGATCACTCCCTAACACCATATACAAAAGTAAGCTCAAAATGGATCAAAGACCTAAATATAAGGGTAGAAACTATCAAACTCTTAGAGGAAAAATAGGCAGAACACTCTATGACATAAATCACAGCAAGATCCTTTTTGACCCACCTCCTAGAGAAATGGAAATAAAAACAAAAATAAACAAATGGGACCTAATGAAACTGCACAGCTTTTGCGCAGCAAAGGAAACCATAAACAAGACCAAAAGACAAGCCTCAGAATAGGAGAAAATATTTGCAAATGAAGCAACTGACAAAGGATTAATCTCCAAAATTTACAAGCAGCTAAGCAGCTCAATAACAAAAAAACAAACAACCCAATACAAAAATGGGCAGAAGAACTAAATAGACATTTCTCCAAAGAAGATATACAGACTGCCAACAAACACATGAAAGAATGGTCAACATCATTAATCATTAGAGAAATGCAAATCACAACCACAATGAGATATCATCTCACACCGGTCAGAAGGGCCATCATCAAAAAATCTAGAAAAAGGGCTTCCCTGGTGGCGCAGTGGTTGAGAGTCCTCCTGCCGATGCAGGGGACATGGGTCCGTGCCCCGGTCTGGGAAGATCCCACATGCCGCGGAGTGGCTGGGCCTGTGAGCCGTGGCCACTGAGCCTGCTCATCCGGAGCTTGTGCTCTTCAACGGGAGAGGCCACAACAGTGAGAGACCCGCATACTCCCCCCAAAAATTTAAAAAATAAAAAAAATCTAGAAACAATAAATGCTGGAGATGGTGTGGAGAAAAGGGAAAACTCTTGCACTGCTGGTGGGAGTGTGAATTGGTACAGCCACTATGGAGAACAGTATGGCGTTTCCTTAAAAATCTACAAATAGAACTACCATATGACCCAGCAATCCCACTACTGGGCATCTATGCTGAGAAAACCGTAATTCAAAAAGAGTCATGTACCAAAATGTTCATTGCAGCTCTATTTACAATAGCCAGGAGATGGAAACAACCTAAGTGTCCCTCATTGGATGAATGGATAAAGAAGATGTGGCACATATATACAATGGAATATTACTCAGCCATAAAAAGAAATGAAATTGAGCTATTTGTAATGAGGTGGATGGACCTAGAGTCTGTCATACAGAGTGCAGTAAATCAGAAAGAGAAAGACATATACCATATGCTAACATATATATATGGAATTTAAGAAAAAAAAATGTCATGAAGAACCTAGAGGTAAGACAGGAATAAAGACACAGACCTACTAGAAAATGGACTTGAGGATATGGGGAGGGAGAAGGGTAAGCTGTGACAAAGTGAGAGAATGGCATGGACATATATACACTACCAAACGTAAAATAGATAGCTAGTGGGAAGCAGCCGCATAGCACAGGGAGATCAGCTCGGTGCTTTGTGACCACGTAGAGGGGTGGGATAGGGAGGGTGGGAGGGAGGGAGACGCAAGAGGGAAGAGATAAGGAAACATATGTATATGTATAACTGATTCACTTTTTTATAAAGCAGAAACTAACACACCATTGTAAAGCAACTATACTCCAATAAAGATGTAAAAAAAAAAAAAAACCCTTAAATCTTGGCTGGATTTTTACCTACAACGATTACAGAAGCCTTTCTTGGCATCTATAAAAACAAAGAGCTGTCACAGGTTTGTAGCTCTTAAAAAAATAAATAAATAAAATAAAAAGGAAGAAGAGAAGAGAAAAGCAATAAAAATGTGTGCTGGACTCATGTATTTCTCTTATAAGTTATTTGGGGGAAAACGTACCCACTCCCAGCATTGCTAAATGCCTTTATTCAAAATTCAAATATTAAAAGATGTTACACATTTTGTTTCCCCTTATTCATTTTTTTTTTCCCTTATTCATTTTTTAAGAGCTACTATGTCAGCTCTCTCATCTTCAGCAGTTTTGGGATTATAGTGTTATAGTTCATTTTTGCATGTAATTAATACAGAAACAACTCACCTAAATGTAAGTATCTTTAAAGAGCTAATATTTAACATACAGATATTTAACTGACTCCAATGCAATTGATTCAAATTAATGGAAAGTGTATAGTGAAAAGGATTTTCAAATGACTTACCAGAATCTTATAATTACATCCTTGTGTTAAATCATTTATAAATAAAATTGAAAATGACACATCAGAAATTACTGAGATGGTTTTCATGAAACACTGAAGCATGACTGTATCATTTTTCTCAAATCTACATTTTATGATTTGTTACTGACAATTGGTATCCTGTATATGTTCTTTCTAATTACACTCACTCAAAGTTGAAATTAATAAAAAGAAAAACCCAAGGATGGGTCACAAATAGCAAAATTAATATCTCTCAACACAGAAACCCAAGCAGTTAAGTAAAATCATAAGTTGCAAATCTTGGTGTTTCTATTAATGCAAAATAATGAAAAGGCCAAACTTCATTTGTATAAATTTTATGTGTGTATTGACACATGGTGACCTTTTAAAATCATAAAAGCCATGTTTTCCTTTATTTGAAGTCTCAGTGTTTGTAAAAGAAATGTTAGTTTTTGGGGGTTTTCTTTCCAAAAAGAATGCTATTTAACTTCATATGTACCTGTCTTTGCCAAAATAGCTTTTATGTTGCCATTGCATTGAGGCCAATTATGCCTGTTTTACAAGTGGTTGTATGCATTTTATTTTCCATTAGCAATGGTCAAGATATCTGAGACCTTGGGCTTCCCTGGTGGCACAGTGGTTGAGAGTCCTCCTGCCGATGCAGGGGACACGGGTTCATGCCCCGGTCTGGGAAGATCCCACATGCCGCAGAGTGGCTGGGCCTGTGAGCCGTGGCTGCTGAGCCTGCACGTCTGGAGCCTGTGCTCTGCAATGGGAGAGGCCACAACAATGAGAGGCCCACGTACCGCAAGAAAAAAAAAAAAAAGCTTTAAGAAAGATATCTGAGACCTTAATAAGAGTCACCTTGTCTGGAATTCTTTACCAGCATTGCTTCAGTAAGGTGAAGTAGCATAATATTGGCGTAAGGTACAAAAATGGATCAGTAACCTATTTTTAAAAAGTCCCTTCCAGCATGTAAAGAATTTATTTTTCTACTCTGCAAGCTAATCTCTACGCAATTTTCTCACTTAAAAATAGTTAGATAACTGCAGGGAATAGATATATTCATAAATACCCCAAAAAGGTAGTAAAATCTTATTTTCTGACAAAATGAAAAGGATCAATATGTGAATGAACCTTCTCTTTTTTCTTATGTTTGAAAAATGCATTCATTTTTAAATAACAGATTCCCTTCTGGAATGTCTATGCTGAAGACGCTGTTTCCCTCAATATTCCTTGAGGACACGGAGCAATTTATTTGTACTATTGTATCCGGTTCATGAAATATTAAAGCTACATGGAAATGGCTGCTTAAATGTGTGCACATATTTTCCCTCATAGAAATCTTTAGTCAACTATATTACAAAGACTCAATCTCCTCATTTTAATCAAAGTACGAAAATCTCACACCTTATGGAAATTACTGATCAGAGCCATTTGAGACTGGAAACCACACACATTCACAGCATTTTAAACTGTATACAGCAGCGGTCCCCAAACTTTTGGGCACCAGGGACCGGTTTCATGGAAGACAATTTTTCAACAGGCAAGGAGTGGAGGGGGTGGGATTCAGGTGGTAATGGGAGTGATGGGGACTCAAGCAAATCTTTCTGAGGAGATTTCTTCACACTCTGTTAACTGCAAAACAGATGAATCTGCTGCAAATTTCCACACAATGGAAAGATTATTTGGCATTTACAGAATCCACCAGGAAGGGACTTACTCCTTGCAACAGTTTAACTTATTTTCCATGAACTTTTGTCTTTCTCCATGCACAAAAGTCACACTGAAAAGTTCAAGAAACTAAATAATATTCAACAATGAGTATTTCCTCTAAATCGAATAATTGTTGTTTAATTATACATAGTAAAAGAAACACAATTTTATAACTTTTTAGATATTTTCAATAGCACTTTTGAGAAGGTTTTGTTAAACTGCTAGGCAGATACTTTAGAGCTTTTGGAGATGGATTTCTGCTACCTTCACAGTCTCTCAAATGTACTTAAAGTGTAGATATAGCTAAGAATATAACTAAGTAGATATACAACTTCCTGGGTTGCAGGGGTTTGGCGGAAGGTGGGGAGGAGGATGTAATGATGAATTTGTACAGATCTACTACTCAGGTAGAGAAAACAATATAAAACAGCACTAACTCATATATAAGAATTAAGCAAGTTTCAGTAATAGTCAATATATTATTTCATTTAATTTAGTCTTTACGATTAAGAAAATGTAAAGAAACCTGAATAGTATCATCTTTATCCTTTTCTCCTAAGTTCGTCCTTTTAAACCAAGGGTAGATGACAAATGGCATTTCAGAGTTGAACAGATCCACAGGGAAAATCTAATCCAATACCTTCATTTCATAGTTCAGCAAGGTGAGGTTAAAAAAAGAGACAAATTAATATTTGACTTGTCTACATTAAACACGTGCGTGAGGGCTGATAATACTCTAAAAGAACAAAGCCATATGTTTTTATTCAACATTTACTGTATGCTTGCTTTGTGCCAGGGGCTACACAATAGTGGGGAGAAAGGTAGATTCTGCCTGTTCCATGAAACTTATCTCATGGAAATGACAAGTTTTAATTAATTAATCACACTGAGGCCGATGGATGAGGAGATGGATGGGCTCCAGATTAGACATTTACAACTGGCCTTATGTTTACATTTCATGGGGCAGGAAAAAGTGGGCTTTGAGCTGGACACTTGCAACTAGCATCCTGTTTGCATTTCCTGAGACAGGAGATAGGCGGGCTTCAGGTTAGACATTTAAAATCAGCTTCCTGTTTGCTCTCCGAAATGGAAGCAATGACAGAGACAGGGTAAATAGCCAAGCTTTGTCTCTGGTGGATGATTTAAGATAACAGTCATGGCAGGAACAAAGAGAGGCAAAACCTTGTCTGAGTAAAGGATCAAGGGATTTCCACTTCCCCTCTCCTTGGGGCAAGGGAGACATGACACCTGCGCAGAAAGGCTGTTTGGGAGTCAAAAGTCAGGGAACAACCCCAGGCCATGGTGACTCTTGCTTCTGTCAGATGCCTTCGTATCGGGGTCCATTTTGGCTGAGAGGTGCATGCGCACCTAAGGGGAGGGTCCTGAGACAAATTAGCCAGGGGTCACAAAGCAAGATGATTGGCCAGAAGGAAGACAAAGACCTGGAAAACTGCCCCCTTATAAAGGATTTAAACTTCCCAAAGGTGCGACTCTCTCTCTGAGTTCGCCCATGCATCTTTCGGCATGTACTCCGCTTTTCCAATATACTTTTTACTTTTCTCTTTACCTTCTGCCTCCATGCCTGAATTCTTTCTTGACAAGGCAGGCAAGAACTGGGGGCTTAGGTCCTAGCAGCTGGCCTCTGTGGTCTAGCAGTTAGGAATCCTGGTCTGGGAACTAAAGTCTTGCTTCCAGCTGCCAGTAAGTTGCCACTTACTGCGAGTTGCCGCTTACTGCTGTGTGCGTCCAAAATCAATACTAGCATATGTATTATCATAAAGTGAGATAAGTGCTAAGAAGTAATGTTAATGAGACAGAAACCTATCTCAGGTTTGAAAAAGGCATGGCCTGAGATGATACCTGAAGAATGTATAGGAGTTAACTAGCAGAAAGAGATTATGGGAGAGTGGTTCGATTTCCTGGTACAGGAAACAATATATGCAAAGGCCTTTGTGGGGTGAGAGCATCATCAGTTTAAGAATGTGAATACATATAGATCTACAGAAATCACCTAAGCTGAAGAGAGAGAGGAAATGGATTCAAGAAATGAACACAGCTTCAAAGCTTTATGGGAAAATATCAAATGTTCTATCCTATGAATAATTGAAGTCCCAGAAGACAGGGAGACAGAGAATGGGGCAAAGGAAACATTTGAAGAAACAGCGGGCAAAAACTTCCCAAATTTGATGAAGACATAAACTTACAAGACTCAATAAGCTCATTAGACTCCAAAGAAAATACAAAGAAAACCCCAGGTAATCATATCATAGTAAAACTGCTGTAAACCAAAGATAAAAAGATCATCTTCAAAGCAACTAAGTAAGAAAACATTATTCCATACAGAATAATAACAACTTAGACTACTGTGGATTTCTCATTAGAAAGCATGCAAGTCAGAAGTCAGTGGGAAAATATCTGAAAGTTCTGAAGGGATTTATTAGTTTCTACTCTTGTATTATTTACTTCCTCTGGATTACTTATTTTTTTTAACTTCTCGAATTTAACAGGATATCTCATTGATTTTCAGTCCACCTCATTCTGTATAAATAGAAGCACTAAAAGTGACAAATACCAACGTGACTGCATCACTAACTTTCTGATATAATTTTTATCACCTAGTTTAAAATATTTTCTAATTTCCATTTTGATTTTTTTCTGCAATGCATGAGTTATTTAAAAGTGTGCTTTTAAAATTGCTAATTCTATTTTTTTAATAATTCACTTTTAACTTTTAATCTGAGTCAAAATGGAATGTATGAATCAGAGGTTTAGAAATGCATCAACACCTTATAGTATAATGCATATCCAATTTTTACAAATGATTTGTATATTCTTGATAACAATGTGAAGGCTGTAACTGCTAGGTACAAGCTAAATATATATGCTTATCAGACCAAGCTTATTTACAGTTGGATCAAATTTGTATTTCTTTAGTAAAGGATAATAAAATCAAACAAAAATTAAAAGGGAGATATGTGATATGCTTCTAACTATCATGGTGGCTTTGTCTATTCCATGTAATTCTGTCAAATTTTTCTTTATATATAATAAAGGTTACACTATTAGTAGCATACAAGTTAATAATTATGTTTTCTTTTTATGTTTATGTAATGACTCTCCTTATTCATAATAATATTGTTACTAATAATGAAATTGTATTTAGTTTGCCATAAATATACATTCACCTGCTGTGTTAATATTCACTGAAATCTATTAATTTTAATTTGTAACTTTATAATTTGATACATCACTTCTAAAGACGAGATTAGCTGGATTTATATTTTTATCTAATGTTCTCATTTTTCCTTTTTAATCAAAAATTTATTTATTTTAATGTATTTAATGATATATTTAGATTGAATTGTATGAGTTCATTTTGTGCTCATCTTTCTCCTTCACATACATTTCTTTTTTCCTCCATTTATACAATTTTTAGAATATACTGAAGTTATTTTTTATTTCACTTTTGTTCTCTAACAAGTTGAACATTATTTTTTTCTATTCTTAGATGATTAAATTTATAAGTTTTAAATGCATATTTAATAAAGTCCAACCTAAACAATATTTCAGCCCTCCTTTTATTCAATACAAGCTTAAATTGCTTTAAATTCCATAAGTCATTTTCCATTTAAGATGTTATTTTTGTTCAGAACTTTGCTACCACCTTTTTATTTCCCAGTATTACATATTAACATAATTATTTTATGATAATATTTAGTACGCCCTCATGTGTTCTAATTTTTAAGTTCACAGTTTATTCTGACATCCTGATCATTCTTGTTGAGATCTCTGTATTCCTTCTTCCCAAAACATATCTTCTAAAATTTCTTTGGTGAGGGTCTATTAATGGTAGTCTCTCATAGGAAAATGTCTCATTACACCTTCTTATTTCTTCTCAGCATTTTGAAGTCATTTGGTTTCCATTACTGATCTTCAGACATAAGCAATCTGTTTACTTAATTGTTCTTAAATAGTATTTTTTTCTTCCTTTCTGCTTTTAAGGTTTTTCTCCTTTTCCATGGCTTTATGATATTTCACTACTATGTGTCTAGTTACAAATTTCCTTTTTTTGTCCTGCTCAATATTTGCTATATTTCCTGAATTTGTGGATTCATCTCTTTCAAAGATCCTAATTCTAAGAAAATATATACTCAAAAGGCGCATCTCCTTTATCTTCTACCTTCTATCTGTGGAACTCTAATTAAATTTTTGATCTTCTCATTTTATCCTCCATGTGTCCTAATCCCTCTTCCTTATTTGTTATCACCATGTCCATCTACTACATCTAAAGAAATTATCCAAGCTTATCTTTCAGTTCACAAATTCAATATTAAATTGTGTCTACATAGAAATGCACAACCTGCCAACAGTGAATCAGGAAGAAATAGAAAATATGAACAGACCAATCACAGGCACTGAAATTGAAACTGTGATTAAAAAATCTTCCAACAAACAAAAGCCCAGGACCAGATGGCCTCAAGGTGAATTCTACCAAACATTTAGAGAAGAGCTAACACCTATCCTTCTCAAACTCTTCCAAGATATAGCAGAGGGAGGAACACTCCAAAATTCATTCTATGAGGTCACCATCACCTTGATACCAAAACCAGACAAGGATGTCACAAAGAAAGAAAACTACAGGCCAATATCACTGATGAACATAGATGCAAAAATCCTCAGCAAAATATTAGCAAACAGAATCCAACAGCACATTAAAAGGATCATACACCATGATCAAGTGGGGTTTATTCCAGGAATGCAAGGATTCTTCAATATACACAAATCAATCAATGTGATAAACCATATTAACAAATTGAAGGAGAAAAACCATATGATCATCTCAATAGATGCAGAGAAATCTTTTGACAAAATTCAACACCCATTTATGACAAAAACCCTGCAGAAAGTAGGCATAGAGGGAACTTTCCTCAACATAATAAAGGCCATATATGACAAACCCACAGCCAACATCATCCTCAATGGTGAAAAACTGAAAGCATTTCCACTAAGATCAGGAACAAGACAAGGTTGCCCACTCTCATTCCACATAGTTTTGGAAGTTTTAGCCACAGCATTCAGAGAAGAAAAGGAAATAAAAGGAATCCAAATCAGAAAAGAAGAAGTAAAGCTGTCACTGCTTGCAGATGACATGATACTATACATAGAGAATCCTAAAGAGGCTACCAGAAAACAACTAGAACTAATCAATGAATTTGGTAAAGTAGCAGGATAAAAAATTAATGCACAGAAATCTCTGGCATTCCTATACCCTAATGATGAAAAATCTGAAAGTGAAATCAAGAAAACACTACCATTTACTATTGTAACAAAAAGAATAAAATATCGAGGAGTAAACCTACCTAAGGAGACAAAAGACCTGTATGCAGAAAATTATAAGACACTGATGAAAGAAATTAAAGATGATACAAATAGATGGAGAGATATACCATGTTCTTGGATTGGAAGAATCAACATGGTGAAAATGACTCTACTACCCAAAGCAATCTACAGATTCAATGCAATCCCTATCAAACTACCACTGGCATTTTTCACAGAACTAGAACAACAAATTTCACAATTGCTATGGAAATGCAAAAGACCCCGAAGAGCCAAAGCAATCTTGAGAACGAAAAACGGAGGTGGAGGAATCAGGCTCCCTGACTTAAGACTATACTACAAAGCTACAGTAATCAAGACAGTATGGTACTGGCACAAAACCAGAAAGATAGATCAATGGAACAGGATAGAAAGCCCAGAGATAAACCCACGCACATATGGTCACCTTATCTTTGATAAAGGAGGCAGGAATGTACAGTGGAGAAAGAACAGCCTCTTCAATAAGTGGTGCTGGGAAAACTGGACAGGTCCATGTAGAAGTATGAGATTAGATCACTCCCTAACACCACTCACAAAAATAAGCTCAAAATGGATTAAAGACCTAAATGTAAGGCCAGAAACTATCAAACTCTTAGAGGAAATCATAGGCAGAACACTCTATGACATAAATCACAGCAAGATCCTTTTTGACCCACCTCCTAGAGAAATGGAAATAAAAACAAAAATAAACAAATGGGACCTAATGAAACTTCAAAGCTTTTGCACAACAAAGGAAACCATAAACAAGACCAAAAGACAAGCCTCAGAATAGGAGAAAATATTTTCAAATGAAGCAACTGACAAAGGATTAATTTCCAAAATTTACAAGCAGCTCATGCAGCTCAATAACAAAAAAACAAACCCAATCCAAATGTGGGCAGAAGACCTAAATAGACATTTCTGCAAAGAACATATACAGACTGTCAACAAACACACGAAAGAATGCTCAACATCATTAATCATTAGGGAAATGCAAATCAAAACTACAATGAGATATCATCTCATACCAGTCAGAATGGCCATCATCAAAAAATCTAGAAACAATAAATGCTGGAGAGGGTGTGGAGAAAAGGGAACACTCCTGCACTGCTGGTGGGAATGTGCATTGGCACAGCCACTATGGAGAACCCCAACTATGGGGGTTCCTTAAAAAACTAAAAATAGAACTACGATATGACCCAGCAATCCCACTACTAGGCATATACCCTGAGAAAACCATAATTCAAAAAGAGTCATGTACCAAAATGTTCATTGCAGCTCTATTTACAATAGCCCGGAGATGGAAACAACCTACGTGTCCATCATCGGATGAATGGATAAAGAAGATGTGGCACATACATACAATGGAATATTTAAGCCATAAAAGGAAATGAAATTGATCTATTTGTAATGAGGTGGATAGACCTAGAGTCTGTCATACAGAGTTTAGTAAGTCAGAAAGAGAAAGACAAATACCATATGCTAACACATATATATGGAGTTTAAGAAAAAAAAAAGGCATGAAGAACCTAGGCGTAAGACAGGAATAAAGACACTGACCTACTGGAGAACGGACTTGAGGATATGGGGAGGGGGAAGGGTGAGCTGTAACAAAGCGAGAGAGAGGCATGGACATATATACACTACCAAACGTAAGGTAGATAGCTAGTGGGAAGCAGCCGCATAGCACAGGGATATCAGCTCGGTGCTTTGTGACCGCCTGGAGGGGTGGGATAGGGAGGGTGGGAGGGAGGGAGACGCAAGAGGGAAGAGATGTGGGAACATATGTATATGTATAACTGATTCACTTTGTTAAAAAGCAGAAACTAACACACCATTGTAAAGCAATTATACCCCAATAAAGATGTTAAAAATAAATAAATAAATAAATTGTGTCTAATCTGCTGTTTAATTTCTCTGCTGACACTTAGAGAATGCCACCTGAAGATGGTCACAGCCAATGAACACCAAGAACTGTCAGTAAACCATCAGCAACTAAAAGAGTGATTCTCCCAGACCTTAGAAGGAATCCAGCCTGCTAACACCTTTATTTTGGACTTCTAGCCTCTAGAGCTGTGAGAAAATATATTTCTGTTGTTTTAAACCACCCAGTTTTTGTTACTTTTTTATGGTAGCCTTAGAAAACTAGTACAAATTTTGGTATTTTTTCATTTTTAGAAGTATCTGGTTCTTTTGAAAATCTTCCTGTCTTTTTTTGGATGAATATCTCATTTCTTTCTTACATTTTGAGTCTATATTTTGAAAGGCATATAAAACATACTCCCCATATATGTCATACATAATAATTCTAATATCAATTCTAGGAGGTGTGATTCTTCTCTTTGCAATTTCTGCCGACTCTTCGTGATGAGTGCTTGTTTTACAATTTGTAATTTTGGCAAATTCAAGTACAGTTGAGCTGTATCTATTGGAATCCTAAGAGGTGTGTGATTAAAGTAGATCATTCTAAAGAGAGTATGCATCAGCTTCTGCCAGTCACCCTCAGGTGCTGCCAACTCCGATTCACTTATGTTAATTTCTTACCTTGGGATTTCCAAGACCACACTGCTGTTATATATTTGAACCCCAGATCAACATACATGGGGAGGTCTATGGTTATAAATTCTCCTAAGAAGTTTTCTTTCCTTCCAGAGCCAAATCTGAGTAAAGATGGTTCCTTGTTATATCCTAGTCTACGATTCACTAAGAATGAAATTCTTTGATGGTTTCAGCTTTACTAGGAATCTTAATTCCAATTTTCTACCATATAAGGTCCCAGGCCCATATCTCCTGGCCCACAGACAGCTGTTAAAGTGCCAACTTTAACATAATTAATACTTTAAGTAGATGAATCTGGTTAAAATAGGATGGTAGCTTCAAATGAAAAGAAGAGCAAGAGTGACCTAAAAAGGACTCGAAACCTGTTCAGCTTTACCTCTGCATGCACACACAAAATGAGCTCCTTAAGGGAAATAAATCTAGACTTATTTATCTCTGTATCCACAGCATTAAATGTAGTTTTTACTACATTCTCAACCAGACCAAACCATAAACACCATAAAACATTTTATATAACACCAGAAGATGAATCCTTCAAAATTCTATAAATTTATAGTTCTAGTTATCATGCACAAGTGTAGAAATAAGTGGTATGGGTTAATTATGGGTTTGAATATTCTGGAAGTTTCTTTATTACAGCATATGGTAGAGAAAAAAATATAAGTAATATCAGTTAATTCTAGGAGATGAGAAAAAGTCTTCCTACAATCAAAAACTACCAAAGTTTTATTTATATGTGCATATTAAAATATTGTTTCACATGAAGCAGGTGCAGTTTGGAGAGGGAGGGGGTGGATTCCTGTAAATATACAGTAAAAATGGTGGCCGGTGTCCACTGACACTTCCCGGCCTACTCACATAACTGGATACCAACAATAACAGCAGCAGCCTCTGAAACTGAGAGAAGAAAGGGTTTACATTTACCATTCCTTTTATAATTTCTACTTTTTTTCTTCACTTTTCATCCTAGTAACTGTTAAGGTGTTTTTCAGCCCCTGGCACCATCGACTGACTATTATTGCAGCAGTAAGCAAATAAATAAGAGTTGACGGGGTTGAAAAGAGTTGAAAAGATAAGGGTTGAAAAGTTACTGTGTTACTTTCTAAAGAGCTCTTTAGAAATTTCATTCTGAGTCATGGCTTTCACCATTTTATAAACTGGACCACCAGTCACGTTGATTTAACAGCACATCACTGGCTTTCCTTTCATAACCAATAGATCTTTAGAAACAAACCCACGAAATATGTGCCCATAAAGGGATGTGGTTGTCCCATTTCTAGCATCAATCCATGATATGGTTCTTACCACATCATGGTAAATAATAAAGTAAAAATTAAGTGAGTTTTTCCTTAGGTTAAACTTATTCCATTTAAAGAGCTGTTCTTCATTCTCAAATTGTCCTTCCTAGTTTCTGTTGTTGTGGTTTGTTGTTGTTAGGTTAAAGTGTTTTTATTTCACAAAATGTTGTTATAATAGGTGACACAGTTTTTGTTTTGTCTTGTCTTAATTTTCTTATATCCTTATATGGTAAAACAAAAATTTCGCAAATTTGTCTTGGTCTCATGTTTAAAAAATGTTTAATTTACTAATCCAGGAAATGAAAAAGTCTCCAGGAACCTCTCTACAAAAGCAATATATTGATATATTGCACACAAAGGACCCTAATCCATTCAGGTCAGACACTGAAGCCATGCCACAGCGGTACTTAAAGTCAGCTGCTAATAGGGGAGAGCTGATCAGTTGAAAGGAATAGAAAATGTTTTCGGAATAAGTAAATTGGCTAATTCAATGAAAATATTCAATGTAATAGCTCTATATGGCAAGAGGAATTCCCTAAGGAAAGGAGTTGGTTGTTGTTTTTCCTTTTTCTTTTTGTTTTTTTCCAGAATGGTCTTATGGTCCTAGCCAACAGAACAGTGCCTTATGATTAGAAAACATTTCAAAACTGAAGATCAGCTTCTGATCAAAAACAAATACTCATTTTTGTCTTGAAAAAATTAACTTTCATAACATTTTTCTTTTAACTTTCTACCTATTTATAGGGTTGCTGCTTTTCTGTTATAAGATAAAGATTAAGAGAAATAGAGACACAGAAGAAAAATACAGACAGACGCATAGACACACAAACACATAACACACACACACACACAAATAGAGAGAGAGAGAGAGAGAAGAAAATGATATTCTATTGTCTTTCTGCATTTTCATTTCCAAATACACAATTTTTACTTAGCAATTTTACTTCTATGACATGTACTATGCATCAGGCATTTCTCTAGTGTTTTAAAAATATTAACTCATTTAATATTCATTAAAAAAAGACCCAGGAGGTAAGTACTATCTTCGGTTTATATATGAACAAAGTGAGGCACAGAGATATTAGGTAATTTGCCAAAAGTCACACAGCCAATATGTGATAGAAGTGAAAATCAAACCCAGGCAGTTATCTGTCTTTAGAGCTCATGTTCTTAACCACTACCACTGCTGCCACCATGAATTAATAGCAGGCACTGTATATCTCAAGAATCGGGAAACCAAAACAACCACATCTAAGGATTGTACAGAGTTAGTAATATAAAGTATAACAAATAAATCCCAATTGTTTGATACTTTTCCTCAGCAACCTTTCTCCATTAGAAATAAAATATTATGTCTCTTACAGTTTCTTTCACAGCTCTGTTAGCCCACCCAAGTGAATATTGGGCCACATCCAATAAATTTCCTAGTTCAAAAAGTTTTGTCTGGGGTTCTCAGTTCAATAATAGTCTCTTGGAATTTTTCAAAATTCTTTTAATGTCTGAATTACATTTTAAAACATACTTGTAAATTTTCTATTTAAATCTATTATATATATAATAGAGATATTATAATCAGGCATATATATATATCATAAATGCAAATTTTATATTTGGTGCCATGAAAATACCAACATTCTACACTGATGTTCTAGTCAAGAAATAAACTACCTCTCCTCTTATCTAGATCCACGTTTAATCCATATGGAAAATTTGCTCATTACCTAGATTTGTAAATATATATTTTTCTTATCAATAAATGTATTTGCTTATTTTATTTTTTTAGAGCATTAAAAAAGTTAAAGTAAACATGTTATTGAATTCTATTTGCCCTGACTCTAGTAACCAATCAGACTTATGACTGACAAAGTTGATTTCAACTTATATTGACCTAAAAAAAGGTCAAGGGCTTCCCTGGTGGCCCAGTGGTTGAGAGTCCGCCTGCCGATGCAGGGGACGCAGGTTCGTGCCCTGGTCTGGGAGGATCCCGTGTGCCATGGAGCGGCTGGGCCCATGAGCCATGGCCGCTGAGCCTGCGCGTCTGGAGACTGTGCTCCGCAACGGGAGAGGCCACGGCGGTGAGAGGCCCGCGTACCGCAAAAAACAAAAAGGTCAAAATCCCACTTTTGCTACAGTCACATTCTTTTATTAAATATTTATCAAGCACTTACTGTGAGTTAGATACCACACAGAGTTCTAGGGATACTGAGATTAATGTAAGTATTGCTGCTTCTCAGAGATAAATTTTGGCATGTCCATTTAGTCCATCAGACTGAAATCATTAGTTAACAAATTACAGGTCTACAAAAATTAACTGTAAACTAGATTATTCACTTCAGTATCTTTGTCCTAGAATTAAAATCGAATCCTTCCTTTCATTGCCTATAAATATTAACATATTTCTTTCTATAGCTTCCATTTTATGAAGATAGTTACTGGCTGGGTGTTAACGTTGATTTTTCTAATTTTGACTATACAGACAAGCACTACTAGGAAACTTTTCAAAGGCAGTGAAGTCCAACCTTCTAGGCAATAGATATTAACACTGGAGATGAATAAACTCAGTAAATATCCATGACTTTCACAAAATAAAAATTGAGAAAATATTACAATCATACCTCTCTATGGTCTTATTTGCCTTTGTGATGGTTACCTTCAAACGAAAACTACAAACTGGATAACAGCTCAAAGACAAAGTAGCACTTCCTTTATGATGTTATTGGTATAAGTTATTTTTGCTATTACACTAAAAAATGGATAGGACAAGAAACTATATCATGCACACACAGCCAGCAGGAAAGTAAAATGGTACAGATGTTCTGGGAACCAAGTTTGGCAGTTTTGCAAACCAAAGATGCACTTACTCTGCAACACATCGGTTGCACTCTTAGGCATTTATCCCAGAGAAATTAAAACTTACGTTCACACAAAACCTATACACTAATATTCATAGCAGCTTTACATGTAACATCTCCAAACTGAAATCAGAGCAGATATCCTTCAACAGATTAATGATTAAAAATCCATAAGGTAGAGTAAGTACTACGCAGCAACAAAGAGATACAAACTATTGATACACACAAGAATTTGTATAAGTCTCCAGGGAATTATACTGAGTGGAAAAAAAAAAGCCAACCTCCAAAGGTATGCTGTATGTATGGTTTCATCTTGAAATTGTAAATTTTAGAAATTTAGTATAGATTGTTGATTGGAAAGTTACAGTTAGGGGTCATGGGGGGGGGTAAAGGGGACAGGAGAGAGATGAGTATGATTATAAAAGGGTAGACTGAGGTATCCTTGTGTTGTTGGAACTATTCAGTATCTTGAGCATGGTAGTGGATACAAAAAGATACAAACTATTGATACACACAAGAATTTGTATAAGTCTCCAGGGAATTATACTGAGTGAAAAAAAAAAGCCAATCTCCAAAAGTATGCTGTATGTATGCTTTCATTTCGAAATTGTAAATTTTAGAAATTTAGTATAGACTGTTGATTGGAAAGTTACAGTTAGAGGTCATGGGGGGATAAAGGGGACAGGAGAGAGATGAGTATGATTATAAAAGGGTAGACTGAGGTATCCTTGTGTTGTTGGAACTATTCAGTATCTTGAGCATGGTAGTGGATACAAAAACCCAGACACATAACGAAATTATGTGGAATTTAACACACACACACAAACACACACACACACGTGAGTACAAGTAAAAGTGAGGAAATCTAAATAAGACCAGTGGATTATATCAATATAATTATACTGGCCTGATACTACACTATAGTTTTGCAAAATGTTAACCATTAGTGAGAAGTGAGTACAGATGAATCTACAGTGATCTCAATGAAAATTTCAATTAAAAAAAGAGGGGACTTTATAGGGAGGAACCAAGATGGTGGAGTAGAAGGACGTGCTCTCACTCCCTCTTGTGAGAACACCAGAATCACCACTAGAGGCTGGACAATCACTGACAGATAGACACTGGAATTCACCAAAAAAGATAGCCCACATCCAAAGACAAAGGAGAAACCACAAATAAAACAGTAGGAGGGGTGCAATCACAGTAAAATCAAATCCCATAACTGCTGGGTGGGTGACTCACAGACTGGAGAACACTTATACCACAGAAGTCCACCCACTGGAGTGAAGGTTCTGAGCCCCACATCAGGATTCCCAACCTGGGGGATAGGAGGAAGACAGTAGAAGCAAGGAGAACTAAAATCCTGCAGCCTGTGGAATAAAAACCACATTCACAGAAAGATAGACAAGATGAAAAGGCAGAGGGCTATGTACCAGCTGAAGGAACAAGATAAAACCCCAGAAAAACAATTAAATGAAACGGAGATAGGCAACTTCCCAGAAAACAATTCAGAATAATGATACTGAAGATGATCCAGGACCTCGGAAAAACAATGGAGGCAAAGATGGAGAAGATGCAAGAAATGTTTAACAAAGACCTAGAAGAATTGAAGAACAAACAAACAGAAATGAACAATACAATAACTGAAATGAAAACTACACTAGAAGTAATCAAGAGCAGAATAACTGACGCAGAAGAACAGATAAGTGACCTGGAAGACAGAATGGTGGAATTCACTGCTGCAGAACAGAATAAAGAAAAAAGAATGAAAAGAAATGAAGACAACCTAAGAGACCTCTGGGACAACATTAAACACAACATTTGAATTATAAGGGTCCCAGAAGGAGAAGAGAGGCAGAAAGGACCCGAGAAAATATTTGAAGAGATTATAGTCGAAAACTTCCCTAATATGGGAAAGGAAATAGTCACCCAAGAACAGGAAGTGCAGCAAGTCCCATATAGGATAAACCCAAGGAGAAACACGCCGAGACACATAGTAATCAAATTGGCAAAAATGAAAGACAAAGAAAAATTATTGAAATCAGCAAGGGAAAACGACAAATAACATACAAGGGAACTCCCATAAGGTTAACAGGTGATTTCTCAGCAGAAAGTCTACAAGCCAGAAGGGAGTGGCAGGATATATTTAAAGTGATGAAAGGGAAGAACCTACAACCAAGATTACTTTACCCAGCAAGGATCTCATTCAGATTAGATGGAGAAATCAAAAGCTTTACAGACAACCAAAAGCTAAGAGAATTCAGCGCCACCAAACCAGCTCTATAACAAATGCTAAAGGAATTCTCTACATGGGAAACAAAAGAGAAGAAAAGGACCTACAAAAACAAACCCAAAACAATTAAGAAAATGGCCATAGGAACATACATATCGATAATTACCTTAAACGTGAATGGATTAAATGCTCCAACCAAAAGACACAGGTTCACTGAATGGATACAAAAACAAGACCCATATATATGCTGTCTACAAGAGACCCACTTCAGACCTAGGGACACATACAGACTGAAAGTGAGGGGATGGAAAAAGAAAATCCATGCAGATGGAAATCAAAAGAAAGCTGGAGGAGAAATTCTTATAGCAAATAAAATAGACTTTAAAATAAAGAATGTTACAAGAGACAAGGAAGGACACTAAATAATGATCAAGGGATTGATCCAGGCAAAAGATATAATAATTATAAATACATATGCACCCAACATAGGAGCACCTCAACACATAAGACAACTGCTAACAGCTATAAAAGAGAAAATCGACAGTAACACAATAGTGGGGGACTTTAACACCTCACTTACACCAATGTACAGATCATCCAAAATGAAAATTAATAAGGAAACACAAGGTTTAAATGACACAACAGACCATATAGATTTAATCGATATTTATAGGACATTCCACCCAAAGACAGCAGATTACACTTTCTTCTCAAGTGCTCAAGGAACATTCTTTCAGGATAGATCACATCTTGGGTCACAAATCAAGCCTCAGTAAATTTAAGAAAACTGAAAACATATCAAGCATCTTATCTGACCAAAAAGCTATGAGATTAGAAATGAATTCCAGGGAAGAAAACGTAAAAAATACAAACACATAGAGGGGAAACAATACGTTACTACATAACCAAGAGATCACTGAACAAATCAAAGAGGAAATCACAAGATACCTAGAGACAAATGACAATGAAAACACAATGACCCAAAACCTATGGGATGCAGCAAAAGCAGTTCTAAGAGGGAAGTTTATAGCTCTACAAGCCTACCTCAAGAACAAGGAAAATCTCAAATAAACAATCTAACATTACACCTAAAGGAACTAGAGAAAGAAGAACAAACAAAACCCAAAGTTAGCAGAAGGAAAGAAGTCATAAAGATCAGAGCAGAAATAAATGAAATAGAAACAAAGAAAACAATAGCAAAGATCAATAAAACTAAAAGCTGGTTCTTTGAGAAGTTAAATAAAACTGATAAACCATTAGCCAGACTCATCAAGAAAAAGACGGAGAGGACTCAAATCAATAAAATTAGAAACGAAAAAGGAGAAGTTACAACTGACACCACAGAAATACAAAGCATGCTAAGAGACTACTACAAGCAGCTCTATGTCAATGAAATGGACAACCTGGAAGAAATGGACAAATTCTTAGAAAGTTATAACCTTCCAAGACTGAACCTGGAAGAAATAGAAAATATGAACAGATCACAAGTAATGAAATTGAAACTGTGATTAAAAATCTTCCAACAAACAAAAGTCCAGGACCAGATGGCTTCACAGGTGAATTCTATCAAACATTTAGAGAAGAGATAACACCCATCCTTCTCAAACTCTTCCAAAAAATTGCGGAGAAAGGAACACTCCCAAACTCATTCTATGATGCCACCATCACCCTGATACAAAACCAGACAAAGATACTACAAGAAAAGAAAATTACAGACCAATATCACTGATGAATACAGATGCAAAAATCCTCAACAAGATACTAGCAAACAGAAGCCAACAACACATTAAAAGGATGATACACCATGATCAAGTGGGATTTATCCCAGGGATGCAAAGGTTTCTTCAATATAGGCAAATCAATCAATGTGATACACCATATTAACAAATTGAAGAAGAAAAACCATATGATCATCTCAATAGATGCACAAAAAGCTTTTGACAAAATTCAACACCCATTTATGATAAAAACTCTCCAGAAAGTGGGCATAGAAGGAGCCTACCTCAACATAATAAAGGTCATATATGACAAACCCATAGCAAACATCATTCTCAATGGTGAAAAACTGAAAGCATTTCCTCTAAGATCAGGAACAAGACAAGGATGTCGGCTCTCACAACTATTATTCAACATATATAGTTTTGGAAGTTCCAGCCATGGCAATCAGAGAAAAAAAAATAAAAGGAATACAAATTGGAAAAGAAGAAGTAAAACTGTCACTGTTTGCAGATGACATGATACTATACATAGAGAATCCTAAAAATGCCACCAGAAAACTACTAGAGGTAATCAATGAATTTGGTAAAGTTGCAGGATACAAAATTAATGCACAGAAATCTCTTGCATTCCTATACACTAATGATGAAAAATCTGAAAGAGAAATTAAGGAAACACTCCCTTTTACCATTGCAACAAAAAGAATAAAATACCTAGGAAAAAACCTACCTAGGGAGACAAAAGACCTATATGCAGAAAACTATAAGACACTGATGAAAGAAATTAAAGATGATACCAACAGATGGAGAGATATACCATGTTCTTGGATTGGAAGAATCAATATTGTGAAAATGACTATACTACCCAAAGCAATCTACAGATTCAATGCAATCCCTATCAAACTACTACTGACATTTTTTACGGAACTAGAACAAAAAATCTTAAAATTTGTATGCAGACACAAAAGACCCCGAATAGCCAAAGCACTCTTGAGGGGAAAAAAGGGAACTGGAGAAATCAGACTCCCTGACTTCAGACTATATTACAAAGCTACAGTAATCAAGACATTATGGTACTGGCACAAAAACCGAAACACAGATCAAGGGAACAAGATAGAAAGCCCAGAGATAAACCCACGCACCTATGGTCAACTAATGTATGACAAAGGAGGCAAGGATAAACAATGGAGAAAAGACAGTCTCTTCAATAAGTGGTGCTGAGAAAACTGGACAGCTACATGTAAAAGAATGAAATTAGAACATTCCCTAACACCATGCACAAAAATAAACTCAAAATGGATTCGAGACCTAAATGTAAGACAGGATACTATAAAACTCTTACAGGAAATTATAGGAAGAACACTCTTTAACATAAATCACAGCAAGTTCTTTTATGATCCACCTCCTAGAGTAATGGAAATAAAACCAAAAATAAACAAATGGGACCTAATGAAACTTAAAAGCTTTTGCACAGCAAAGCAAACCATAAACAAGACGAAAAGACAACCCTCAGAATGCGAGAAAATATTTGCAAATGAATCAACACACAAAGGATTAATCTCCAAAATATATAAACAGCTCCTGCAGCTCAATATTAAAGAAATGAACAACCATATCCGAAAATGGGCAGAAGACGTAAATAGACATTTCTCCAAAGAAGACATACAGGTGGGCGAGAAGCACATGAAAAGCTGCGCAGCATCACTAATTATTAGAGAAATGCAATTCAAAACTACAATGTGGTATCACCTCACACCAGTTAGAATGGGCATCATCAGAAAATCTTCAAGCAACAAATGCTGGAGAGGGTGTTGAGGAAAGAGAACCCTCTTGCCTGTTGGTGGGAATGTAAATTGATACAGCCACTATGGAGAACAGTATGGAGGTTCCTTAAAAAAACTAAAAACAGGGCTTCCCTGGTGGCACAGTGGTTGAGAGTCCACCTGCCAATGCAGGGACACAGGTTCGTGCCCCGGTCCGGGAAGATCCCACATGCCGTGGAGCAGCTGGGCCCGTGAGCCATGGCCGCTGAGCCTGTGCGTTCGGAGCCTGTGCTCTGCAACGGGAGAGGCCACAACAGTGAGAGCCCTGCATACCACAAAAAAACAAAACAAAACAAAAAACAACAACCTAAAAACAGAGCTACCATACAACCCAGCAATCCCACTACTGGCCATATATGCAGAGAAAACCATAATTCAAAAAGGTACATGCACCCCAATGTTCATTGCAGCACTATTTTCAGTAGCCAGGTTATGGTAGCAACCTAAATGCCCATCGACAGACGAATGGATAAAGAAGATGTGGTACATATATACAATGGAATATTACTCAGCCATAAAAAAAACGAAATTGGGTCATTTGTTGAGACGTCGATGGATCTGGAGACTGTCATACAGAGTGAAGTAAGTCAGAAAGAGAAAAACAGATATCGTATATTAACCCATGTATGTGGAACCTAGAATAATGGTACAGATGAACCGATTTGCAGGGCAGAAATTGAGACACAGATGTAGAGAACAAACGTATGGACACCAAGGTTGGAAAGCTGAAGGGGAGTGGGGATGGTGGTGTGATGAATTGGGTGATTGGGATTGACATGTTTACACTGATGTGAATAAAATTGATGACCTGCTGCATAAAAAAATAAATAAAATAAAATTCAAAAATTAAAAAAAATACAGAACAAATAAAAAAGAGGGATTAGGGAGCTGGAGGAGTCTCAGTATCCTTTCTCTGTCTCTGTGTCTCTCTCTTTCGCGCGCGCGCACACACACACACACACACACACACACACACACACACACACACACACAGTTTTCTGCCTGGAAAGCAGCATGTCTACCAGAACTAGAGCTGCTCCAGCAAATGAGGATGAAAGGTATATTACAAATGGCAAATAGGAAAATAGGAGCCTTGATTCTTATGACGTCAGGACTTTGCCACGTCATCCCTTGACTATCTACCTTTAGACCTTTTTTTGAATGAGAGAAAAAAATCTTCTGCTTGTTTGAAAAATGAACACAGTGTGACAAGTGCTAATAAGGCAGCATAGACAATATATTCCTCTCCTCATTACATCCTGCCTCATCTGACTCCACTCTGTACAGTTCTGACTCAATAAAAATGCTATTTGTTGAGAACTAAAATGTCTCTCAACAAAACCTACATCTGTGTATACATAATACACAAATATAACACCCTATTGCTCCACAATCTCATACATGATCTCGTTCTCAGGATCTCTGCAACAAGAGGAGAATCTATACCTCTTGAGAGTGAGTTCTAGACTTTATCGAAAATAATCTCAGCCAGTGATTAGTTCTTGTGGTCTGCAATGAGCGTTTTTAATCCACTGGTCTGTACAGCAATCTTTATAATAAAATTCTTTATAATACTTGTCTTATATAATTACTTTGCATTTCAGTTTTCTGTGGTTCCCTAATGCTTCGATTTTTATAATTTTGAATATATGTACTATATTTCAAAGTAATCATTTGGTTTATATGAGGAGACTTTTAAAATGTATTTTGGTCAAACTCTCTCCTGGATAATAGGTAAGACAAAGAATGGATGAAGGAAAAACCTACCCTTCCCTTGGCCATTTGTGTTCTATTCTAGAGCCATGAGCTTCTCCTCAAGCATCTTATTTTCCTGAATTTTTTCACATAATTAATAAACTCTAAGACACCTTTATATTCTCCCTAGGCATAGGTGATACTTCAGCATTGTATTTATTGGGAAAAGGAGGAGATGACGATGACAAAAAGGGGAAAAATTAATATTTAAATTCTTGGTTGTCTGAAACTGACAGATGAATCATATGTATTGACTCATTTAATCATCACAATAACCATGTGAAATAGCTATCATTTACTCTCCTTACTTAACATATGTTAGAACTTTTGAAGTGTTAACTGATTTCTTCCATTTGACTTTCTATGTGTATCTTGTTCTTTTCCCCAAATTGGGTTGTTAGGGCTATCCATAGTGACTCCCCTGGGGAAAGGTTGTGATGATGACACACATTGTTTAAAAACGTTCAAGTCTCAGATTTTCAGTTTCAAAATTTACTTGGACTTGCAAGAGCCTGAGCTTTGGAGCTTCGGAAACCTAAAGCCTGGAGACCCATCACATAATATGTATGCCATAAGAAACAGACCTGAATAAATGCTGAAAAAGTAATAAACAATTTCACACTTCCTATGAGATAACAATTCTCTCAGTGGGTGAAGACAGACACAGAGGAAAATGTAAGCTGCATATTCATGAGTTCCTGAGAAGTTCCCTGCTGTCTATGCCTCCCTAAAGTCTAAGCCTAAGAGTTTTGAGAAGCTAAACCCAGATAGCTTTGGGAATTCCTGAAACGCCAAATAGGTGGGTGGCTTGTTTTTAAATCTTTTTCTGCATCTGACATAGTTTGTGAGCAACAGAACAGAGACAGCCAAATGTGATGCATATTAGTGTGAGACAGTCTCACAAGTTCCCGAGAGCAGGTGAACTCATCCCATGATATCAAGAAAGACACCCATGCAGCTCAATATTAAAAAAACAACCCAATCAAAAATGGGCAGAAGATGTAAATAGACATTTCTCCAAAGAAGATATACAGATGCCAAGAGGCCCATGAAAAGCTTCGCAACATCACTAATTATTAGAGAAATGCACATCAAAACTACAATGAGGTATCACTTCACACCGTTTAGAATGGGCATCATCAGAAAATCTACAAACAACAAATGCTAGAGAGGGTGTGGAGAAAAGGGAACCCTCTTGCACTGTTGGTGGGAATGTAAACTGATACAGCCACTATGGAGAACAGTATGGAGTTTCCTTAAAAACTAAAAATAGAACTACCATATGACCCAGCAATCCCATTACTGGGCATATAACCTGAGAAACCGTAATTCAAAAAGCATCATGTACCACAATGTTCCATTGCAGCACTATTTACAATAGCCAGGTCATGGAAGCAACCTAAATGCCCATTGATAGACAAATGGATAAAGAAGATGTGGTACATATATACAATGGAATATTACTCAGCCATAAAAAGGGACGAAATTGGGTCATTGGTAGAGACATGCATGGACCTAGAGACTGTCATACAGAGTGAAGCAAGTCAGAAAGAGAAAAACAAATATCGTACACTAACGCATATATGTGGAATCTAGAAAAATGGTACAGATGAACCAGTTTGCAAGGCAGATATAGAGGCACAGATGTAGAGAACAAACATATGGACACAAGGGGGGAAAGCAGGGTGGGGGGTGGGGGTGGGATGAATTGGGAGATTGGGATTGACATATATACACTAACATGTATAAAATAGATAACTAACAAGAACCTGCTGTATAAAAAAAATAAATAAAATAAAATTCAAAAAATAAGACAACAAAATACCTAAGAAAGTCCCGTATTTGCATATTCCCTATATTCAGAAGCAAAGTGAACCACATTACCAATCTACATAACAGGAGTAAATTGAATGGGGAAATGTACATCTCAGCAGATACCGTTACCATCATCAGATAAACAAGGCCCAGCTACCTCTCACTCTAAGGCTGTGAAACTACATGAATCACCCTCAATCCTCAGAACCCCAGGCAAAGGGGTATTTTAGACTTACCGAGATTATCAGGAATTAACTAAAATTAAGTTTCTGCTTTCATAGGGTTTCATTTGCTCTTTTTTATCTAGTTACTTAGGTGGAAGCTTAGAGTATTATTTTGAGACATTTCATCTTTTGTAATATAAGCATTTACCACCATAAATTTTCCTCAAAGCCTTGCTTTAGGTTCATCCTGTAAATTTTGATATGCTATACTACCATTTTCATTCTGTTCAAAATATTGTCTAATTTCCTTTGGGATTTCCTCTTTTGCCTATAGATTACTTAAAAGTATGTTGTCTAATCTTTAAATACTTGGGGAATTACCAGATAATTTTCTCTTATTGATTTGTAATTTAAATCTTTGGGTTAGAGAATATCCTTTGTATATTATATATATTTATATGTATCACATCTACATAGATTTTAAAACCCCACAAGACAATGCTATAATTCTTGCTTTCAAGAGTCCTATATATTTTAAAGACTACAGAAGATGAAAAATAGCCTATTTATAATTTCTGTTGCTCTTCCTTTTAATCAAATCAAATAAAAATGGGCAAATTAATTAAATAAATTTTTCAAAAGATAGTTATGGTATAGATACTTGATTAGGTATTTGTAAAGCCATAAAAATAATTATCAAGACTATTGGGAAAATTTTAATAATAATTAAATGAAAAAAGCACAATTCAAAGTTATATTAAACTATTATTATAACCCTATAAAGTATGCTAAGTACCATATTTTAGAAAGCAATTTAATCAGAAGAGAGCAACCAGAACATCAAGGGAACTGGAAATAAGACAGAATGATTGCCTAGAAGCAAGATTTCTAAATGAGTCAGATAACAGACCTCATTTTGTTGCCTCCCTAGTACCCATTTTCCCCTTCCCATCTCAACAGCTCTCCAACGTTCTTTTGGAGATCTCCTCAGTGTATATAAGTTGATTAGATAGAGAGGCTCTGAACTCCACCCAAACTGACAAGAGATAATAGTATAAAAACTAAAATTACTTCACTTATACTAAGAAATACAACTTAAATATTCCCAACATTGGCAACAGTTTGACCAGTGCATTCTCTCTTTAGTCATGTGGGAACCCAAATAATCAAAAGGTAGCTTGTTAAATATGGGTTTAAAGAGGGCATAATAATCTCACATGACTACGTTAGGTCATTTGGCTCATCTGGATGGAAACATTTTCTTCCATAATAGGGATATACCTTCAGGAATCACTAAGTTCTTCGTTATCATGACAGTATATTATTTTATCAGCACTGCCAGTATGTGTATCCTTAACTCATATGTCCATGGCTGACTAAACACCACTTATTATAACTTTCTATATTGGTGCATAATGGTCTTGTTATCCTTTGTGAAGTTGTCCACTTAACATAGAAAAAGTTAAGTGAAGGACAGGAATAAAGACGCAGACATAGAGAATGGACTTAAGGACTTGGGGTGGGGAGGGGGAAGCTGGGGCAAAGTGATAGTAGCATTGACATATATACACTACCAAACGTAAAATAGATAGCTAGTGGGAAGCAGCAGCATAGCACAGGGAGATCACCTCGGTGCTTTGCGATGACCTAGAGGGGTGGGAGAGAGAGGGTGGGAGGGAGACGCAAGAGGGAGAAGATATGGGGATATATGTATGCATACGGCTGATTCACTTTGTTGTACAACAGAAACTAACACAGTATTGTGAAGCAAAATTTAAAAATAAAATAAAATAGATAACTAAAAAAACAAAGTTAAAGTTGGAAGGCAGAGAAGATGATATATACACACTTCAATATCAAATTTTCATTTAATACATGCTAATATATAATTATTTGTTAAATTTATGATAAGACAAAGATCTCTTCTTTACGTATGGGTCTACTGATTGACATTCCAAGTGTATAAGCTCCCCAATAATGCATTGTCTATGACTTCTAGTTTCAGTTACTTTAAAATAGAATGAGAAGTTAGTTATTACTTGTAAAGTAATCAAGGCTGTGCAGAAACCTAAGTTTTCTTCTTTTTTTCTCTATTTTTCCTAATTGTTTTTTTAGCAATTAACATTTATTTTGAGCCTTTCTAAAGCACTGAATTTAAGTTCATGCACTCAATTCATCAGTTTATGAAATATTTAAATCACAATTATGATAATAATTGAAATTCACTAAAAAGGATGTGGGAAAAACATAACCAGTAATATGCACACAACTCAATTTTATGTGCACACGGTATAAGTAGCTACAGGGTAGACTACTGTGAATGAATCTGTCCACACCCTGGGAAGAGAAAGTTTTGGTTAATTCACTAGTTAGTGAAGTTCTGTTAAGAGATCTTTTATTATATTTTCAAGCAAAATGCCATCTAGCCTTGATTTGAAAATCGCATCTAGTTAGGTCAACTGGTTAGAGCATGGTGTTATTATGACGAAGCTAGACATTAGATCCTCATATATGTCACTTAGCTTTGCCCCATGTTCCTAGATTAAACCCCTAAAGCCCTCTAGCCATCTGGCAACTGCAGTCATGTTCACCTATAAGTATCCTCTCTGTACCCCCTCACACTGGCATCCAACCAAAAGAAAAAGAATAATTTCAGAAATATTGGCCAACCTTATTTCAATGACTACTATCTTTATATATAATATGAGACCCAAATATTCAAATAATATTTTCTGAAAACATATTTTAACTTTTAAAAAGGAAGGAAAATAACTACTAATAACAAAAACACCCACTCTCTGCCTGTAAGACAAGTTATTCTTTCTTATTAGCAAAATGAAGTTTCCAACTTCCTGAACTTATATTCTGAATCTCCTTCTCAACCTTGCAGTTTTCTAACAGCTCTGTAACTGTGAGAATAACTAGCACAGATGAATACTTGATTAAAATTAGGAAGAGTGGAACATAAGAAACTACTGAATGAACCTCAGATAGAGAAAAAAGAAAAAAAATCAAAATAAAGATTTTCTCTTCTCAACAGAGAGGGGAAAATAATTTCCAGTTCCAGCTAATATCTTAACAGAAGAAGATATACCTATTAATATTATTTTCTATATTATATTCCCCAAATACTAGGCAGGTCTTCTTTATAAGGTATAATATAACAAAATAATAATTTAAAAATAAAATTATAGAATAGTTATTTCTAATAAATGATAATGGATGCTATATTTTGTTATTTTTCTCTATATATTCAGGAATACTTAAACATACATTAATATAATTATGTGAATAATAATGTCTTTTGATATGTGCACTCCTCTATCTCTATCCTCCCATGAAAAACCTAAAACTGTAAGCCACCTCATATTCTATTTAGGAGACAGAATGGAATATAATGGAATATATGATGGAAGATAATGAAATAAAAATTTTTAAGTAAAAACGTGGAGAAAAATCAAAATAATATACATGCGTATATATATACATATGCATATATGTTATTAGGAATATATATATTCCTAATGTGATCAATCATTAAATATTTCAAATGATCTGTTAGAAATTATATATTTCACTAAATTATGGACCATCTCATCAAAAACTATTAAAATGGCAACACATTAGGCATTAGGCAAGAATATCATTTAAATTATTCCCAGTTGTATCTTAAACCACAAATAATATTAGTCAAATATGCTTTTTAAAAAGTTGTTTTAACTGAGCAAATGCTTTTTGGAAAATTTAGACCAAAAAATTATGTATTAGTTTTCTTTTGCTATATAACTGCAAATTGGTGGTTTAAAACTTCACAAACTTATTATCTCACAGTTTCTGTGTGTCCAAAATCCAGCACATTTTAACTGGGTCTTCTGTTCAGGTTCTCTTAAAGCTGAAATCAAGTGTCAGACAGCTGCATTCTTATTTGGAAGCCCAATTAGGGAAAGACCCACTTCCAAGCTTCCTTTGATTGTTGCCAGAATCCGTTCCTTGTGGTTGTAGGACTTAGGTCCCCATTGTTTTGCTAGCTGTTGGCAAAGCATGCTCTCAGCTCCTAGAGGTTGCTCTCAGCTCTTAACCACATGGCCCTCTCCATCTCAGCAATAGAGAACCTCCCTTACATTGAATCCATCTCAGACTTTGAAACTCTCTACTTCTGCTATAAGCCAGGGGAAAAAACTCTGCTTTTAAAAGGTTAATGTGATTAAGTCAGACCCACCTGAAAGAGCCCCCCTTCTTCGAGCTAACTGTGCCATATAACATAACATAATCATGGGAGTGATAGCTCATCATATCCACAGGTTCCACCCACACTCAAAGGGAAGGGAATTAAACAAATGCGAGGGTTATTTGGGAATTATCTTAGAATCCTGCCTACCACAGTATACAAAAATTGAAGAATCATAGGGAAGACGCTTAGTGGCAGAGACTGGCATGTGGATTTAAAATCACGGAAGTCTGAGCAAGAAACAACTTGGAGTAAGATTTAGAATACTGCCTTAAAGTATAAAACTCCATATTCTAAGCAATATTTGAAACAGTAACTTTACTTTGAAAAGGTCTGTGCTTAAATAAGTATTCTGTATCGATCTCCCCTGGGTTTTTAGAGGGATTTCTCTGGGAAGTCTTTGTAGTTGTGGATGCAGTAACAACTAAGAGGTCAAAAATTCCTTCTCCTCAACTCCAAAAACAAAACAGTTTATTATAAGATGATTTGATCCATATTCCTTTTAAATGCCTTTAAATCTATTTTTTCTTATATTTCACAAATCCTATTTTTTTTTTTTTTTTCGTATGCGGGCCTCTCACTATCGTGGCCTCTCCCATTGCGGAGCACAGGCTCCGGACGCGCAGGCTCAGCGGCCATGGCTCACGGGCCCAGCCGCTCTGCGGCATGTGGGATCTTCCCGCACCGGGGCACGAACCCGTGTCCCCTGCATCGGCAGGCGGACTCTCAACCACTGCGCCACCAGGGAAGCCCCACAAATCCTATCTTTAACATTTTATTGGAATTAACAAATTTGAAATTTTGTACAGCATGATTCAATTACACAACAATATCAAGCTATTGTATTATATTGAGTTACTGCTTGATAATTTGATTTCAATAACTATATAACATTTATTTATAACTATAATATTTCAAACAATATATTGAACCATGAAACTTTTATTCTTTATTCATCTGATTTATATTCTGCAGCATAAACCAAGGAGAGACCTCAAGTCCCTACCTATAAGACCTAAATCATAACATCCCTGCTCAAACACTTGGTAGCTGCCATTCCCTATAGAATGAAGGTCAAACTTTTTAACATGGCAGTAGAGGTTTCCCATGATTTTGTCCCAGCCTACTTTTCCAACTTCAACTTTCACTGTACCCTCACTTCAGCTATTCTTGATTGTGTACCATCTCCGCAACTTGCCTTTGATGAAATAAACTCTCACCTCAACCAAACCAACAGCAAAAGTGTATAACTGTTTTATGGGTGTCATGGATTTGAATGGCTAAGAAATTATTTTAATATTGTGTTGATTAAGTACAGAGGCACCCCACCCTGTAAGAGAGGAGGTGATATTTTAGCTGAAGTGTAAGGTCTTAACCAAAGTGATTTACTGCGAAGCAACATTGTACTAGGAATTAGAGTAATTGTCTCCAAATTGGCATGTGCACACCCCAGGGAACGCAAGAGATGACCTACTGAGATGAAGAAAAAATATATGTTTATATCTATTTAATATCAGCCTTATATATATTTTTGAACATGTGTTATCTGTTAAGTATTGATACAGAACTATATGTAATTTATAAAAATACACATACTGGGGGAATATTTATTTTTTTAAATTATTGGAATGCATTATTTTAAAAGTTTGGAGACCAAAGCAAGGACTTTGAAATCCCACTGAAATAGTTTCTTATCCCAGTTCTAACACTTAGAAGCTGTGTGACTTTAGAAAGTTATCTTAACTGAAACCACAATTTTCTCAAGTATGTAATGAAAAGTGTTCATACTGTAGGACTATTGTGAATATTAAAGGGGACTTTTTTTAAAGGTATTAGCCCAATCTTTAACCAATATATATTAAGAACTTGATAAATGTAAAGCATTATTATAACATTATTATTAATCATTACATTCAATACTTGCTATTGCCTAAAGAAAAAACATGCTTGTTAAAGAACTCTAGATGACAAGCAAAGTCACTAGTTTCTCAGCCTTAAAAAGAGCCCATCCTTGTGCCCTGTTGGTGGGACTATAAGATGGTATAACTGTTAAGGAAAACAGTATGGAAGTTCCTGAAAAAATTAAAAATAGAACTACTATGTGATCCAGCAATCCCACTTGTGGGTATACATCCAAAAGAATTGAAAGCAGGGTCTTGAAGGGACATCCTTCACACACCCATTTTCATAGCAGCACTATTTTCAACAGCCAAAGGTGGAAGCAACCCAATGACCATTGATAGATGAATAAACAAAATGTGGTAAATACATACAATAGCATGTTATTCAGCCTTTAAAAGGAAGGAAATCCTGTCACACACTTTAACATGGATGAATATTGAGGACATTATGCTAAGTGAGATAATCAATCACAAAAAGACAAACATTGAGTAGTTCCACTTATATGAGGTATCAAAAGTAGTCAGATTCACGGAAACAGAAAGTAGAGTGGTGGTTACCAGGGGCTGGAGGGAAGGGCAAAAGGGAAATTGTTGTTTATTGGGTCTAGAGTTTCAGTTTTACAAGATGAAAAAGTTCTGGAGATCTGTTGCACAACAATGTACATATACTATTGCACCATACACTTATACATGTAAAAATGGAAAATATATATTATGTGTTTTTTACCACAATTTAAAAAAATAATTATAATTTTTTTAAAAAAGAGTTCCCAGTATGGCTATAAAACTAGTTGTGTGGTGGTAAATAAGAAGTTCCCATCTGTGGTATTGGGCTGGGAGGTGATTTTCATTTATTCCATTAATACTGAGCACCAGTGAGGTATTACACATTGCACACTCCCTTCCTTCAAAACAGGTTTTGGAAAAATTACCAAATTATCAAGCAATAGACATACTGCATGGTATGGTGTGGTAAGAATATGGTCGGTCAATTCAAGAGATATTAAGTTGGTAGAATCAACAATACACTGTCAAGTACTGACTGTAAGGAGGGAAGAAAAGGGAGAAATCAAGCATATCACACAGATTTTTCACTTGGATAGGTAAACAAATTGTGTTGCCATCCATGGAAAAAAATTTTTTAAAGAATTTTCTTTTTTGAAAGAGGTCAGCTTGGAGGACCTAGGATGGGGGAATGGAGAGAAGAGAAATTCATTTTTGAATTTGTTTAATTTTAGGTGCTTTGGAATATCCTGATGGAAACATCTAGTAGAAAACCCAAAACACAGATCTGAACCCCGGAAGATGTGCAGTAAGTCCCCAGAACAGAGACACAACTGAAGCCATGGACATGAGTATCATTACTCAGGAGAAAGAAAGAGTGAGAAAAGGAATTCAAGACATACCTTAGTGAAGTTATTTAATTTCAAGGATGCTTGAGTAAACAATCCATAAAATCTGGAAAACAGGTTTGCCTTAGATTTTAACAGAGCTAACACACTATCTATAATGTCTGGTGGAAAGAGTGAAATGAAGAAATGACACCTAGCTAAGGTTGCTCTTTCGGTACAAAGACAGAGGACAAATATTTTCAATTGCATATAAACCTTAAAGAATAGAACAGAGGAACTCTTCTATAGGAAAAAAGAAAAAGATGATCAGGAATCACAGTTAATCAACTGATGAATCAAAGAATTTAGAAGTAAAGAAAACCAGGTAAAAGAATGGATGATAAGCATTTAAGTACAGCAAAGGAAAATATCAATAATTGTAAGAAGCAAATTACGTACTATAACATAAATATAAAAAAACCTTGAGAGTAAAAGCAATTAGATAATATAACTGATATAATAAAATCAGATATATAACAATTATAATATAATCAATGTAATCGATTATACACAGGGAGGTAGTAATAAGGAGGTGAGAAGTGAAAATATATTTGTCTCTTACCTACCATTGGAGAAAGTCAATTATATGGTATAAAACTGAAGTCTGTAGTTAAAAAATAAATGTAATTCACTCTCAATGTTTTTCTTAATCTTTTCTATTAATTTTAGGAATAAATACCTCTGTGAAGAAGCCTTTATTAGCAATTTTTTGAATTTTGTGTATTTCTTTTTCTTTTGTTGTATTTTGGTAATATTATATTTTATTCTTCTTACTTAAATTAGCATATAATTATCATACTAGTTTCAGAAAATTACTTTTCCTGGTCCATATACAGTATCACTATCAATCAATATGTCTCATCTTCTTTTGGCATATATGTTTAGAGGGACATCTATAATCATGTTCAAAATTAGCTAATGGTGGTTATATCTGGGCAGGAGATTAGCATGAATTTTTAGCATTTTTTTCCTTTTCCCTTAGATTTTTTAAATAATGAGAATGTATCACTTTTAAGAAGACAAAGTCATTTTTATTTTCTAAAAATGGAGTAGGCAGAATAAATATGTGAAAAACACATTAATACATATATATATATGTATCTTGTATTTTAACTCTGTTACAGTGTGATTTTTACTTCAGAACACAAATTATAATTACATCATGGTGTTCTTGCTTTGTTAATACTTAGAACATCTTGTTTTTATAGTATTTACTATGTGCCAGGCATATGCTATATATGCTCTATGTTTAGGAAGTATGAATTATGATTAATTCTTATCCCAAACTAATTAGGCAAGTAATATTATGTAAATTTACAAAGAAGAAACTGTGTCTTTAGTTAAGAAACTTCCCCTAATTAACAGGTTCAATAAATGTCAAATCCAGGATTTAAATCTTGCTCTAAAATCTATACCCTGCCCACTATAACATGTTTCCTGCCATCCATGCCATCCATGTTATCTTGTTATCCCAGGACTATGAAAATAAACGTAACCCAAAACACATTAGATTCACTTTAATTTTCCCAGTTAGATATAAAAAGTCTCGGCAAGTACAACAGCTATTAGTGAAAGGCCTTTATGATCTTGACATGGAGATGGAAACTTCGGAAGTTCTGTTGCCACATCCCTGAATTTCCTTCCTCATCTTTCCTTTATCCTACGCAAAAAGTCTAGAGTTAAAATCTTGACAAGCAGAATCTCCGCTGGCTCAGGAGGTTTCTAGAGGGAATATATATGAGTGCCGAGTCTTGCCCCTCACCTCCACTATAGTTACTAGCAAGACAAGGAAGAACCAATGGAAAAGTCAAGGGCTGGTATCTTCGGAAGTAAGTGTGGGATAGTCCTCATATACTAAGAGGGTCTGATTTCCTCCTAAAATTCAGGGGAGGGCTTCCCTGGTGGCGCAGTGGTTGAGAGTCCGCCTGCCGATGCAGGGGCCACGGGTTCGTGCCCCGGTCCGGGAGGATTCCGCGTGCCGCGGAGCGGCTGGGCCTGTGGGCCGTGGCCGCTGAGCCTGCGTGTCCGGAGCCTGTGCTCCGCAACGGGAGAGGCCACAACAGTGAGAGGCCCGCGTACCGAAAAAAAAAAAAAAAAAAAATTCAAGGGGGTTATCTCTACAAGCCCTTTGCCCCTTAATCCTCACGGCCAACTGGCCTCTAGTAAAGGTACCCACATTCCCTGAGAGACTTAAGGAGGCTCTGTGCTAGGGACTTGCCATGGATGACTTATCCCTCCCAACAAACCACAAGGAACCACTTAAGTCAGCGTATAAACCACAATGCTGAGAATCATACTTGGGATCTCTTTAACCCTCCCCGCACCAGAGACCTATGGTAGAGAGTGTCCCAAAATACTTAAATGAAGAAAAAAAATGCATTGGTCATCAATAGCAATTCCCACTAGTATGGAAGTATTAAGAGATAAGCAAAAAATTGCTCGTATCTTAGTGACTGCTATTATGATTTGTCTCTGTGTCAGAGTTACAAAGTATCATCATGTATAGCTGGCATGTCCCTCAGCTTTGTTTTCTATAATTTCTATAGCAAATTCCAGATCAAGGCCCAATACATATGATGTGTGCCTCAGGCATGGGGTTAGGCCAAGTGGAAATGTATACAGACTCCTTATGTACTATTGCCTTCACTCTGACGTGGTATAAAAATTAACAAAAAACCATAGAGAGCTAAAAAAACAGTAACTGGTTATGAACCAGTCCATGAATATTCATTCTAATCACTGTACAATAATCAATTAGTAGTATACACAGCAAGAAAATACGAAATTTGAGGCTACAGATTGCAGAACTGAATAAATCATCATTTTTAAATGACATAACTAGAGATAATGCATTTTCTTTTCTGGATGAAAGATTCATTTATGTTTCCTAGTGGAATAAATAAAGGGGAAAAATACACATGAATGGTAAAAAAAAAAATTAAGCCAAAGTGTCTGTTCCTACAAATACAGGTCAAGAAAAGCATTGCTCACATTATTTGATTTTACAGTTTGGATATTCATTACCTTGTTTGCTTAAGACTGAAAAAAAAAAAAAAAGAAATGTGAGTTTACTGAATTTCCTAATGTTTTATACAATGCAGTCGACTTTTTAAAAAATACACGTTAGGGGCTTCCCTGGTGGCGCAGTGGTTGGGAGTCCGCCTGCTGATGCAGGGTACACGGGTTCGTGCCCCGGTGCGGGAAGATCCCACATGCCGCGGAGCGGCTGGGCCCGTGAGCCATGGCCGCTGAGCCTGCGCTTCGGAGCCTGTGCTCCGCAACGGGAGAGGCCACAGCAGTGCGAGGCCCGCGTACCGCAAAAAAAAAAAAACAACAAAAAAAACACGTTAACACATTAACAATATTACTAACGAAAAGTTGTAATGAAATTTCTGGTTCTTTTCTAAGTTTACCTTTCCTAATATCAAGTGGTAGAATGTGCTCTGGTGCTTTACATTTTAAATGTGATGTTTCAACTAATGTTGCCAGAAACAAAATGTCAATGAGGATGCAAAGCTTCTAAAAACAAACTAAACTAGAACTATCAAAGACATAAAATAGAGTAACCATAGTAATGCTAATTTTAAACGGTCACTGATTAAACATTTTTTTCCTAATCAATGTCAGGTATTTGCTATATCTTTTTCAGAACTGTTTTTAAGTTATTCATAATTTCATACTTCTAAATTTCTCACACCTTTAATGAAGGAACATAAAAATAATAGTGGTAGCGTGGAAAAGAACTTAGATGCAGTGCTCAGCAAACCTTACATATGTGTGTGTGTACGCGCGCACGTGCACACACACATTCCCACTCCAGACCTAAAATGGCTGAGTTGCAGGACATTGTTGCTTGGTGACCAAACAGTATCTCCTCAGCCACACAGTAATCTAAACAGTGACAGATATATCTCCTCAGTTTTAGGCATGGCCAGGACAAATATTAAAGGGCATGTTTATCTTCTCCAATCTTCCACATTTTTAAGTCAGTTGTCACTTGCTTGATTTTATCATCAGTTATATCTAGGCTTCAGGGGGGAAAATATTTGCAAACCTACATATGTTATTTTGGAAAAACAAGAGGTAGAACCAAGCTTCTTTCAGACTGAAAGATAGTCCTGTTTCAGTTAAGTCTGTGTGGTGTCTGCTCTCTTCTAGTCCGACCTCCCAGTTGCTATCAGTCTCCCTTTCTTTCATTAAACACAAGAAGTTAATTAGCCCCAGCCTGTCCTCTCCCCTTCTCTCTTTCCCTTTTTGCAGTAGTAATGATGTCTAATTACCAGCAACAGTGGGTTACTGAAACACCAGGCGCAAATCTCTCTCAATGACAGCAAAGCCAGCCATGAACCTTCAAGCCTCAAAAAGCTAGCATGATTCTTAGTCTACTTGAAAATACCATTCAAATACAGTACTTTCTTTCAACCGATATATATCTTTGAATGAAAAGAAAAAGATATTCTTTGTCTTTCTGGTGACTACACTCCTGTTATCATAAAGAAAAAACATATTTTTAAGGAAAAATATTTTGAGATGTGGGGAAACACATGATAAAAGGGGATCTTTATTTTTTAACTCATTGAAATGATGATTGGCTGCCTCTCAGAGAAGGAGGAGCCTATAATTCTATGTCAGGAGCAGCATAAAAATTTCATAAACAGCAATAGGCGAGTTCATGAATTAAAAACATCTGCAACATTTCCAAACGGGTCTGAATGAAGATCAGAGCTCTTAAATACTACACGGGAAACCATTATCCAAGAACATCACCTGAAGGGTTACATTTTCTCCCCTAACTATATGGAATCCTTACTGAAAAGAGACACACGTGTTACTTTATTATTAACCCTGGAGTTGTTACTCTACATTAGATGTCTTAGCAGCAGTTCTTTAACAACTCTGCATTAATTTTTCAATGAAAATATGGTATCTGAGCATGTGAATGCTGGTTTGAATTACTGGCATCCATGTTTATCTTAGCGCCTCTACAACCATTACAGAATTTACGTTAGAATTTTGAATTAATGTTTTAAAAAGGTACACCTGTTTATACATACAGTAGATGTAACAAAATCCATGCAAGTATAAACTCACTGGTGCAATACACAAGTGAAGCTATCTGCCACGTAAACAGAGGTGCCTAAGCATAACATAAAAAAATGAAAAGCAAACTCCCAAGCTAGCAATTTAAAAAGAAAAGACACAGAATTATTAAATAATATTCAGGTAAATATATCTTAAATGAGTATTATATTCATCAATTAGCCCCGTATTGCCCAAAGGAAAATATATCCACATGCTGTGAATTCTAATTTACTTTGTCTAACAGTAAGTTATTTTTTTTAAATCAGGTTCTTCATGTTACTCCCAATGCAAATGAATCAAAGCACTTCATTCTCTGTGACAGACTTCTGGCTCATCCAGATGTAAATAAACCTCAGTTCATCCGTGCTCATGACTTAGTAAAGCAATCTCACCATTGTCTTTAGCAATGCCACATGTTAAAAGAGAAGGCTGCATTTATAGATCGACCTTCTAGAAACCTTCCAACAATGGTACATTTTTTAAAAAACATCAGAACTTTTATGTGTGTTTCCATTTCACCTTTATTTCCATGTCCCATTTTCCATATAAATTTCGAGAGAAATATACTCCCTTCAAACAACTACCCCTAATTAATCTCAAGAAACCATAAACTGCTTTCCAAACATAAAAGAGTCCTCCAAATAATCCTTTGAAAAACCTTTCATGCACATATTTCCAATTGAATATACCTCCGTTTGATAGAGAAGAATAGCTTTCAAGGCATCTCCTTTCTAGCATCCTCCAGGAATACTGCACGAGAAACAGTGGCCAGTAAGGAAGGGAGGAAAAGGAGCAAATGCTCAAGAAACCCGAAAGCGAGGCAAAAATGTACAGGATGCCAGATACCCTCCCCCACCCCTACTCCAGACGAGTACCCACCTAGCATGATGAAGAAAGAGGTCTTACGGATCTGATCTGCAATCCTACTTGTAGCCCACAATTCCCATCTCCTTAAAAAGGAAATTGACGCTGCCGCCGCTCCCCAGCCTCACAGGCTTCTGCCTAGTAGGCTGAGGTATACTGAGCTCTCAGTGCCAGCGCCTGGGCTTAGAGCTTTGTGGCCATGAGACTAGAGCCATCCCAGAATAAGGAACAAATACGTACACCACTTGATTGCGCCCAAACCCATCTCGCTTTGTTGTTCATCATGTAGCTGCGGCTTTATTTGTGAAAGGGGGAAGTGAGGAAGGGAATGGGGGAAATAGGAGGAGGAATCTCCAGGACCTTATCTACAATCTAAATAGTCGTGGTAAGATCTCCGGGAGTGATAAAGGCGATCGGACAGCCCGGTGTCTCCCAATAGCGGCGGTCTAACAATAAAACCTGATAGTGTCCGGGGGAAAACCCCACATCCACGACCAGCGCCACGTTTGGGCTTTGTGCCAATAAGGAGACACTGTAGACTATCGATCAGAATCGTCTATTATCAGAGCGTGCGTCTGGGGTTCCAGCTTGGCCTTTATGAGCGGTGGCGAAGGCGGGACACGCGCCAGGCGCCCAGCGAAGGACGTGGGACAATGGCCCAGCCCGAGGACGCGGGACGCCGCCCGACCAGGGGATGGAAGCTCCAGCAGCGGGTCCGGGAGCCCGGAGGCCAGGAGGGCTGCGCGCTCTGAAGGTGCGCTGCCGCTTTAAAATAAAGGACCACAAAGACTCCACGTTGGGGGAAACGCGCCTGGCTCACGCGACTGGGGACGACTTGGGGAGGGGGTTGAGAAGGGTAGGGGCTAACGAGCCAACGGTGGCTCACGGCTCCCCCTTTCTCCCCCACCCCCCCAGCGCCGGGCTGCTCGGGCAGACGAATAACAGAGGAAGGCGAGTCACTCACCGTGGTCTTGACCGGCACGTAGAGCACTTGCTTTGCGCCGCCGCCCCCGCGGACCTCGTCCGGCTGGCCCAGCTGGAAACCCTTCGATTTGACCCAGAATTTAAATTTGGCGTTGTCCGTGGAGCTCGACTCGCAGCCGTTGAGGAGCTGGACGATCCGCTCGTATTTTTTACGGGTCACCGTCTTGGTCTTGCCTGAGTCCCCGTAAGTCCTGAGGCACCAGTCCTGGAACTGGCGGTACATGTCGCGCTCACTCTCCATGTTCCCTGCTCCCGGCCGCCGGCCGGATGCTCCCAGCGCACTTCGCACCTGTTCACCCCGGGCTCATGAAAAATGCAGCTCCCGCCACGATGTAGGGACGCGAGGTCCCGGCCGCCGCCAGAGCCTGCCTCGGGTGTGTGGGGGGGGAATGGGGAGTGGGGAGAAGGGTCGGTTGGGCACCAGCGATCAATGCCCTGTGCTACCAAGTCTCTGGTTCGTTCGTAATTGCGACGGATGTCTTGGACGCTTTTCTCGTCTTCTTAGTGATGGGTCTCTTTAATACTGTAGGAGTAGGACCATCCTAACAGCATCTGGCCCGGAGGAGCTGGGTTTTGAATAATTAAAATCCCATTCCTTGGTTTATCAAAAACCCACTATTGACTTGAGGTGGTCCCTCGACGCCTCGCCCGGGGCTGTGTCCGGGGCAGGCAGGTGGAGCGCAGCGCCGCCTCCCCGCGCGAGCCCCAGAAGCTTCCCCAGCCTCCGGCCCCACGGTCCAGGAGCGAGGGCTGCGCCTCTCTCAAAAGCAGCTGCCCGGCCGAGCGCCTGAGAGCGCGCTCCAGGGTCCTGTTCCGCTTCGGCCTTTCCCTGCGTGGGGCGTTCAGGGACTAGAAAGAGAGAAAGTTCTTACCTGTCATGTTGTTAAACCTATCAAATCCTGCTACACAGGAAATTTTTTAAGGTATTTTTAAAGCGGCATACAATGTCATTTCTTCAGATGCATTTAGGCTAAATTCCAGTCCCGGAGGTAGGTTCCAGGAGTTAAGTCCCAGAATTAGCAAAGCATTCACGAAGATTTGGCCATAGTTCTATAGGATAGCCTGTGGTACCCCAAACAGATATCCGTTCCAGGGGGATGTGGGTAAACGAAGGCAGGCCGCTGGCGGCGGGTCTCCCGGATAATGATGGGGTCCCCAGACAGGACTCTGGTCTCTGGCGAACTGGGTACAAGGCATAGAAGTAAGTTTATGATACAGATGCTTAAAACCCTTTGCATGAAATTAGAATATAGCGAGGTATCATTTTCCCATTGCTTGGTTACAGTTTGCAGTTCACACGGGAGGTTTCGGATGTCTATTTTCCCCCTGCCACGTCATGGACACCCCCTCCACACCTCAGAGTGGCCAAATATGAGTTCCTCCGGACGATTTCTCAAGCAAATGAAATCAGCGGTTCCTCCATTCAGGATTTCCATCCGTTTGTTACAGAGCTTGGAATAGGAGAGTTCCCATCCTCCTCGCGCTGCGATTGCGGCCGCTCCTCTTTATTCTACTCTCTGCGGAGGCCCGCGCCCGTCCCGGGAGGCGGCTCTGCCAGCAAGGCGGCCCGACCAGCGCTCAGCGCCGGGTCCGCGTCCTAGCCCACCTTCGCCCCTCGTCGTGGTCTCCAAGACGAAAGCCCCGACTGGGAACGCGGAGTGTTTGTACCCAGTGCGCCGCAGCTGGTCCCGGCACTTGCAAAATGGTCAGTGGCTCCTGCTCGGCCAGGCTTAGTGTGTGCGTGTGTGTGAGCCAGGGAGCGAGGGCGTGCGGTGTGCAGGGGGTGCGCCGTGTGTGAGCGCGTCTCCGGGAAGGTCTCGCGGCGGCTGGAGCCGGGACTGACAGCCCAGGCGGAGCGCGAGCAGCTCCACACACTAAACCTCTCGCCTCTCCCCTCACCCCCACCCCTCCCACTCCCCTCTCCTCCCGCCCCCCTTCCCCGGCCCCTTCCAAGCTCTCTGATTGGCCAATGGGACAAAAGTTTCTGTGGAGACGGCTGGGCGCTGACGTCACGGACAGAATTGTCCCATTTAGGGATCCCGGGGGCAGTGCGCATGCTGCAGGCTGCAGGTTAAAGGCAGGAGGAGGTAGCAGCGGGCCCGGCGGCAGCCAGGTGGCGGAAAGGAGCACTCAGCATCCAGGTGGGGGGACGACTCCAGAAGGGTTTCCATGGAGATTCCTCTGGGTCTAGCCTAAAAACAGCAGATCAGCTGACACCATTAGCTCAGGACCTAATTACTGCTTATTGGAGCAACAAATGAGGGAGAGGGCCAGCTGCAAAGGAAGAGTTTTTATCCACCCCCCCTCCCCATCTCCTCCTCTCTCCCCTCTCTGGGGGGTTCTAGAGTCCCGGGTGAATTCTCATTAACTTGCAAGATTGCTGCATCGACAGCTCCTCCTCTAGAGGCTACCTTGACTGCTTTTATTCTTTTTGTTCCCTTCTTTTGTATCAAAAAGAAAATGCTAAAATAAATCAGTTGTCCTGAGTCCTTGAATTATTTTTGCCCAATAAATATTAGACCGGTAGAGCTCAGAGAATCCACCGGCCAATAGAAGTCACAAGTGGATCACATATAAGGGAAGGATCACTTTCAGTTTATTGAATTGGGTATTTATCTTTAGGCTTTTCACATTAAATTTTTTTTTCAATATCTTAAATAAATATTTGGAACAAGCAATTGGACAGAATAGTATTTTCCATCACCCTTCTAAATGTGTACCTCACAGGAACAACTCTCTTAAAAGTTTCCCTGGTGATATCAGAGACGGAGGATGATTCCAAGTCAAGAGATCTAGATTTTCTGGTATATTGGTCATAGGTTTCCTAGGAGATTCTGGAAGTATAGTTGGTCACAGGGTGGTCATTCATTCAAGATTAAGCTGGTTCTATAGAGTTTACTTTCTCTTACGGTTATAGCTGAATTCGCAATTTTAGAATTCGTTTTGGTAGCTCTTTCATTTGAAAAGTCACCCCACCTCCTCTAAGCCTCATTCAAATACCTTCAGAACGAGAAAGACTTCCTTTCTTGACTTACTCAAGTTAAAGTAATCTGCCTCTCTAAACTCCTCTGGATAGAGTCTTTCAAACATTTTTTTTAACCTTGTCTCATAGTAAGACATATTTTACTTTGGCATAGAGGGCATACATACATCTGTCCTCCAAAAATTTTATGCAATAAGTATTTTTTTATTACATGCAATACACACGATTTGCCATTTTCTCCTATTTATTTTATTTGGTAAAGTATTGTCCTAACTCAATAAATTTATTTTATGATCCAGCAAAGGATGACTGGCAACTATAGTTTGGAAAACATGGTTTTAGATCACAAGAACTGCACTGCTCCTCGTACTATATATTTTCATGTAAGTATGTTTCATTATTCAAATAGAATCTTGCTTGGAAGACTCTTGAGAGGTTGCATTTTCTTGTTTTCCAAGTAACTCCAGCACAATGAACAATGCACACAGTAAGTACTTAATAAATATGTACTGAGTTAGTTAATTACTAAAGGAAGGAAAAATGAGGAAGGGAAGGAAGGAAGAAGCAGGCAGGCATAATTCTTGGCCATTCCTGTTGCCTTTTGCTGGGTGGTGTTTGGATGAAGTTGGGCCCCACTTAAGGAAATCATAGGGACTGACCACATACACGTGTTCATTCTATTTAAGATTATACTTGACACACCAGTGTATGGAAATTAGAACCCTTGAGACATACAGGATTCACAGAATACAAACAAATATGTCATCAACCCCTAGTCATATTAACTAGATTTTGTATGTAAGCAAAAAAAAAAAACACTACAGAATTGAAAGAGATCATGTAAGACACATTCTTTTTCGAAGGAAGAGGTAAATTTTAACTATTGAAAGAGTATTCACATGGGACTAAAGGAAAAGAGAGTTCTAGGACTTTGAGAGCCAAGTTTCTCAGAGCCCTGTGGATTCTCTGGTCTCTAGTGTGCTCTGTCCTGTACTTGTACTCATTATTAGTTGGGGGGCTGGGTCAACATCTTTTACCATATCTTATCTACATAAAAGCATAAGCACTTGAAATATCTAAAATCTGCTTCAACAACTCACTCTGGATTCATTTCTCTCCTTTACTTTTAACTTCTCTAGAAGTTCTTCCCAGCTCCACCTAGAGGGTCATACTGAGTCTTTCCTTCAGCTAAATTATTCATTGAACAGGCTGCCTGGAATTTAATTGGCATTTCCCCCAAGTCACTTTCTTCAGAATTGATTCTCTACAGAGCATCTCTCTCCAAGAAAGTGACTCTTCACCCCTATATCCGAACACCAATCACTAAGCCCTGGCCCAGGGTTCTGCATGCCATTTATAGGGAGAGGAAGTCAGAAATTATTATATCAGAATTGTAATATATAGTAAAATATATATTATATTTTAATGAAGGATAATCCAAATTTTGAAATACAATCAACATGATTTTATTATGAAAGTAAAATTTCTTCCAACCTCATGGTCAGTTTGCATATGACATTTAAAAACATCTGGAAAATCTTGCATTTTAATATCCATCACAAATAGTCATGCAACACTACATATTCATCAGCAAAATGTTACAGTGCAAATAACATATAATCCGTAATCATAAAATAAAGATTCAAAGAATAAACAAGCCTTCATTCATCCATCCATATAATTATACTTTCATTCAACAAATATTTACTGAGCACCAACTTCTCTGATAGACCCTAGAGTTAAAGTAGTCAACAAGACTGATGTATATATATGGCCATCATCTAATGGAACTTAAATTTTTTAAGGAAAACATAATAAGCAAAGAAATAAATAATTAGCCCTTGAGGTAAGTGCCAGGAGGGAAAAAAAATGGTGCTATAATAGAAAACAGTGGCAGAGTTAGAGGGACTTGGTGACTCAGGGAAGATATATCTGGGTAGGTAACACTTATTGTGAGACATGATGGATGCAAAGAAGTCAACCAGTCAAAAAGCCAGGGAGGGGAACTACAGGCACAGCACAAAGGCAAGACCTCTTGGCATGTCTGAGGACTAGAAAGAAGACCAGTGTACCTGGAGCTTATTGAGCTTCAAAAGGAGAGGTAGGCTATGAGGTCTGAGTTGCCTTTTGCTGCCGTATCCTATAGGGCACTGGTCACCATGATAAGGAATTTGCATTGTATTATTGGTCCAGTGGAAAATCAATCAAGTGTTTAAAGCAGGAGAAGTATGTGATATGAGTTGCATTTTTAGAAGTTTCACTGGCCACTTTGAAAAGAAAGGATTAGGAGGAGGAAAGCATGGCCAATTAGGAAACTTGCTGTAGTTGTAGTAGTTTAGGTGAAATATTATACTAATGGATTAGAAAGGTAATGGTCGAGGTACAGGGAGAGAAGTGAAGGATTGAAGATACGTTTTAAAGATAGCAGAAGGCTTGCTGATGGACTGCATGTGGCAAGTGAGAGAAGAGATTGAGTCAAGGATGACCAGATGGCTTCTGGCTTTAGTAGTATGGCTAGTGAGGACACTGAGAGAGGGGGGTTTGAGAGAGGAACAGATTGGGAGTTGGAGGCTGAGGTAGAAGCAGAAGTAGGTTGGGGTGGAGAGGCAGGAAGAAAAATTTAATTTCAGAAAAGTTAAATTTGAAATATGGAAAGAGTTGTTCATGTAGGAATTTGAATATAGAAGCTTGAACGACAGAGAAAAGTCTGGGCTGGAGATATAAATACAGGAAATTTAAAGCCATGGGAATGAAAGACATCACCTCTATCCACATTCCTCCAGCCCCCTAAAGGGAAAGACTCTATCTTTTGATACTGATTTTGTATAAACTGATACCCTAGGGCTAAAATGGAATGTGATGTACTGACTGAACAGCAAAAGTTAGCTTCCCATTGGTGTAACTCTGATGATGGGAAAGCCTGAGAAAAATAGCAAAGCAATTTGAATCAATCCTTGGCTGGACCTAAACTGTTAGTGAGTTCCAAAATTTACATGGCCCTAAAATCATCTAAAGTGTTTTTTTTTTAATTTATTTTTTATTTTTTGGCTTCACTGTATGGCTTGCAGGATCTTAGTTCCCAACCAGGGATCAAACCCAGGCCCCCTGCAGTGGAAGTGCAGAGTCCTAACCACTGGACGGCCAGGGGATTCCTAATCATTTAAATTTTAAAAAGGAAAGACAAATACTGTATGATATAACTTATATGTGAAATCTAAAAAATACAACAAACTAATTAATAAAACAAAAATGAAGCAGATTCACACATACAGAGAACAAACTGGTGGGCACCAGTGGGGAGAGGGAATGGGGAGGGGCACTATGGGGGGGAAGGGTTATTATAGGATTATATGAAATCATGTATGTGAAACTTTTGAAAATTGTAAAGCACTATAGAATTTAAAGTATCTTTCATTAAATTAAAAATTGAATTAAATCTTTAAAAAGTCAAAAAATAAAAATAAATAAAATTTGACTTCAAAATAAATAAAGAAAATTTTTAAAGCTTGAAAACTTTGGTTAGACCTGTTCTACATTAAATCAGGACACGGAGGCATGCTAAAATAGGAATCTACGCTTTGAAGATGGCCTATGAGCAAATCTGTCATTGAAGGGATCAAATAAAGCCTTTGTCTACAGAGTTAAGTCAGTAAGAGAATTCGAGCCCTTTAGCCAGACCAGAGAGTGTGATAGATGGTCCTTGCTACTTTGAAACCTGGAAGTTCTAAACATCATTATGCATCCAGATGTTTAACCATCTATAAATAACTCCTCCATGGAAAAGGAATTTGTAAAGGAAGCAAATGGCCAACTCAGTCAGCAACTTGATTACCGTACAGCATGGCAACTTTTCAAAATGAAACAGAATAAACAAAGTTAAAGTAGAAAGGTACATATTGTTCCAATAGGGAAATTTGAGACTACATAAAAAGTGTCACAAGTCTGATTTTATTAGTTGACTTCCATTATGATGATTCTTCTTCCAAATAATCTTGAAAAGAGCTATCTTTAGTATGCTATAGCTATCTTTTGGTTCAGAAAAAAAATGATTTTTAGAAAGTTTAAATATTGCTCTGATCTTTAGGGCTGTCATTACTAAGACACACCAAAAAAGTGCTGTTTTATTTTTTAATTCGTAAGCTACAGTATCAGTATCTTTATTCCATTTTCTAACCAAAAGAAAAAAGATTAGAAATTTAATGTTTTTTGCTTGGCCCCAAGTTGATTGACTTTTATGTTTGTTTGGTGTGATCACCATTAAATATGATACATTGGTCAGCAGTTAATTTCCATATATACTTGTGTGCCAACTAAGAACAAACTAGATTTTACAGGTCTAGTGGATTTGCTGAATTTCTCTTTAGTTCCTACCTTTAACATCTCTGTATAAACAAGTCCACGGCACAGCCAATCCCTGCATTTTAACAGCCACATATGGATTCATTCAACATTTATCCACCTGACATTTTCATCTAGCTGTCAGAACTATGATGAAGTCCAACGCTAAGTCTGCTGTTCATGTCCCTTGTAACAGAGAAGAAAATACATTTTTTTCTGGCCCCAAATATTGCTTTATTTCCAGTAGCCATATGGCTTATCTTTTCTTCCAAAATATATGGCTTAAAACAGTAATCCACATATCATCTTCAACTCAGTGGACAGCACGATTATAGAATTTCTGCATTATTTTTAGAACAGTTATTTTGTCATGGAAAGTAACAACTCTTCAGGGAAGAGGGAACAACGCACCTCTGCCCAACTCTCATTATACTTTTGCGCGTTTCCAGTTTTCACTCCTATTTCTATTGAATGAACCAATTAATATCTTACCACCATCACCTAACCCTCATATCTTATTTACAATATATTATTAATAATTGTAGGACATTTGTTTAACTTGCAGGCTAAAAGTGACAAGAACGGACACACATATTTCTTGGCTAAAACCACAGACTCTAGAAATAGTTTTCACGGGAAGACATCTGAGTTCTAGTATCAGAATCTGCAAAATAGCTGTAACAATGCAAACATACTGTCCTTTGGTGTGGGGGGGAAGAAGTTGAAGGGAAAACTACCCCTAGTTTTCCTGGGACTATTCTAACAGGCATTGAAAAGCAAGGCAGAAAATAAGTTTTAGATTTCTCTTGTCTCTTTTCTTCTAAAATGAACATCTCCCAAGTCTTTAGAAAACTCTTTAATTAAACTTCTTGATCAAAAAGCAGAGTAACCATTTAGAAGCTCCAAAAATTTAAGTTCTTTTTCTAGTTTGTATTGAGTTTTGAAAATGAGAGTTAACTTTTAAAACACGAAGTGTTCATTTATATGTAAAAATACTTCTTAGGCAATTCAATTTTGAACTGTCTGCTTTGGTCATCTTGATAGCTTGGAAAAGCAGAACACCACTATGGGGGTGAGACACTTCCATTTATCTTAATAAATTGCAAATTTTAGATTGAATTAATCTTCAAGGCAGAGTTTTACACATGTGTGCATCAGATACAAATTGCTTAACATATCATAAAACATAATTTATTAAGAACAACCTCACTAGGTACAATGAAGCTGTGAGCCAATCAAACCTTTGAGTCATTTTAGCCATTAATTTGTAATTGGGTGTGATGATTGAAATAAGCCCCAACATACAAGGGGAAGATGAAACAGCTCCTTGAGGGTCAGTGGTAGAGAATGGTTTACAAACACAGCTATGTTTCTGAGCATATTTATGCATACATGTCTTCTTGTAGAAAAACAATTATACCTGAATTTTGAAACAGCAATAGTCTTGAAATCTCAAGATTTCTTTGACTCAAATAAAATCATCTGAGTATATCATTTTGTTGGAGTATTAAATTTCCTAACCCCAAGTAAAATGATTTCATGACTTACACATTTTTTAACTGTTTCCAAATATTTATATGACCAGTACTTTCTAAAATAGCAAAAAACTGTAACTTTTAAGTATCAATCAGTTAATTAAGAAACATACAGTGATGATATTGGCTCACTTTTTTACTAATACCCATTAAGGTAAAGGCATAGTATTGATTTATACATTTTAAGAATGAAATTAATGTGGATTTCCGATTCCAGTGCTATCGCTGACTAGAGACGCTAAGAGCCCTTTTTCAAGAAAACAACTCAAGGATGCATAATAAGTAGTTTTGATTGCATGACTGGGCTCACAGGATGTGAGGAAAGTATCTCGCTCTCCCCTCCCACAAAAAAGTCCATTGAAAACTGATCAGTGAGCAGTCAACACACCCACGAGGCTAGATGATCTCATGAGCAACGTTAACGTCAACATTATGGTAGAAAGACTGAACATTAGATCAGCAACATAGTGCTGGAGCTGTTCCTGAAAATCCTATATGAAGCCGGAGACACTCGAAGGGTATTAAAATAGTTATGAAGTTGGCCTTGCCACCTGGCTCATAGTAAAAGTAAATACAAATTCTCTGTAGAGGAAAACATCCACCATTTGAGTAATCAGGTTTGTCTAAGTTTAAGAACATCCAAATATGAGCATACAACTTGAAATGTCCAAAAATAAGAAAACCAACTATCATCTATGAAAGCCAGCATAAGTAACAAGAACAAAAATAAATTCCCAAAGATTTTATTCAAAAACAAACTGTTTACTTTGACTGTAGTAACTGGTGGAGGACACTAAGAGGGTTTCTAAAATGGTAGTAACATTCAGTTTCCTGAACTATGTGCTAATTATACGGGTGGTTCACTTTAAGAAAATACACTGTGTTATATACTTACTATTAGTACACTTTTCCCCATGTATGTCAATATTTAATTAAGAAGTTTACTTTTAAAATGCAATAAACATGCAAACTCTGTAGGCCAATCACTAACAATATTTTTTTAACATCTTTATTAATAGAGTATAATTGCTTTACAATGGTGTGTCAGTTTCTGCTTTATAACAAAGTGAATCAGTTATACATATACATATGTCCCCATATCTCTTCCCTCTTGCATCTCCCATCCTCCCACCCTCCCTATCCCACCCCTCTAGGTGATCACAAAGCACCGAGCTGATCACCGTGCGCTATGAGGCTGCTTCCCACTAGCTATCTATTTTACGTTTGGTAGTGTATATATGTCCATGCCACTCTCTCACTTTGTCCCAGCTTACCCTTCCCCCTCCCCGTATCCTCAAGTCCATTATCTAGTAGGTCTGCATCTTTATTCCCATCTTGCTCCTAGGTCCTTCTGACCATTTTCTTTCTTTTTTTTTTTTTTTTTTAGATTCCATATATATGTGTTAGCATACGGTATTGTTTTTCTCTTTCTGACTTACTTCACTCTGTATGACAGTCACTAGGTCCATCCACCTCATTACAAATAACTCAGTTTCATTCCTTTTTATGGCTGAGTAATATTCCATTGTATATATGTGCCACATCTTCTTTATCCATTCATCCGATGATGGACACTTAGGTTGTTTCCATCTCCAGGCTATTGTAAATAGAGCTGCAATGAACATTTTGGTACATGACTCTTTTTGAATTATGGTTTTCTCAGGGTATATGCCCAGTAGTGGGATTGCTGGGTCATATGATAGTTTTGTTTTTTGTTTTTTAAGGAAGCTCCATACTGTTCTCCATGGTGGCTGTATCAGTTTATATTCCCACCAACAGTGCAAGAGGGTTCCCTTTTCTCCACACCATCTCCAGCATTTATTGTTTCTAGATTTTTTGACGATGGCCATTCTAACCGGTGTGAGATGATATCTCATTGTAGTTTTGATTTGTATTTCTCTAATGATTAATGATGTTGAGCATTCTTGCATGTGTTTGTTGGCAATCTGTATATCTTCTTTGGAGAAATGTCTGTTTAGGTCTTCTGCCCATTTTGGGATTGGGTTGTTTGTTTTTTGATATTGAGCTGCATGAGTTGCTTGTATGTTATGGAGATTAATCCTTTGTCAGTTGCTTCATTTGCAAATATTTGCTCCCATTCTGAGGGTTGTCTTTTTGTCTTGTTTACAGTTTCCTTTGCTGTGTAAAAGCTTTTAAGTTTCATTAGGTCCCACTGGTTTATTTTTGTTTTTATTTCCATTTCTCTAGGAGGTGGGTCAAAAAGGATCTTGCTGTGATTTATGTCATAGAGTGTTCTACCTATATTTTCCTCTAAGACTTTGATGGTGTCTGGACTTACATTTAGGTTTAATCCATTTTGAGTTTATTTCTGTGTATGGTGTTAGGGAATGTTCTAATTTCATTCTTTTACATGTAGCTGTCCAGTTTTCCCAGCACCACTTATTGAAGAGGCTGTCTTTTCTCCACTGTATATTCTTGCCACCTTTATCAAAGAGAAGGTGACCATATGTGTGTGGGTTTATCTCTGGGCTTTCTATTCTGTTCCATTTATCTGTATTTCTCTTTTTGTGCCAGTACCATACTGTCTTGATTACTGTAGCTTTGTAGTATAGTCTGAAGTCAGGGAGCCTGATTCCTCCAGCTCCGTTTTTCTTTCTCAAGATTGCTCTGGCTATTTGGGGTCTTTTGAGTTTCCATACAAATTATGAAATTTTTTCTTCTAGTTCTCTGATAAATGCCAGTGGTAGTTTGATAGGGATTGCATTGAATCTGTAGATTGCTTTGGATAGTAGACTCATTGTCACAATGCTGATTCTTCCAATCCAAGAACATGGTATATCTCTCCATATGTTTGTATCATCTTTAATTTCTTTCATCAGTGTCTTATAATTTTCTGCATACAAGTCTTTTGTCTCCTTAGGTAGGATTATTCTTAGATATTTTAATCTTTTTGTTGCAATGGTAAATGAGAGTGTTTTCTTAATTTCACTTTCAGATTTTTCCTCATTAGTGTATAGGAAAGTAAGAGATTTCTGTGCATTAATTTTGTATCCTGCTACTTTAACAAATTCATTGATTAGCTCTAGCAGTTTTCTGGTAACATCTTTAGGATTCTCTATGTAGAGTATCATGTCATCTACAAACAGTGACAGCTTTACTTCTTCTTTACAATTTGGATTCCTTTTATTTCTTTTCTTCTCTGATTGATGTGGCTAAAACTTCCAAAACTATGTTGAATAATAGTGTTGAGAGTGGACAACCTTGTCTTGTTCCTGATCTTAGTGGAAATGGTTTCAGTTTTTCATGATTGAGGATGATGTGGGCTGTGAGTTTGTGATATATGGCCTTTATTATTTTGAGGAAAGTTCCCTCTATGCCTACTTTCTGGAGGGTTTTTATCATAAATCGGTGTTGAATTTTGTCAAAAGCTTTCTCTGCATCTATTGAGATGATCATATGGTTTTTCTCTTTCTATTTGTTAATATGGTTTATCACATTGATTGATTTGAGTATACTGAAGAATCCTTGCATTCCTGGGATAAACCCCACTTGATCATAATGTATGATCCTTTTAATGTGCTGTTGGATTCTGTTTGGTAGTATTTTGTTGAGGATTTTTGCATCTATGTTGATCACTGATATTGGCCTGTAGTTTTCTTTCTTTGTGACACCCTTGTCTGGTTTTGGTATCAGAGTTACAGTGGCCTCGTCGAATGAGTTTGGGAGTGTTCCTCCCTCTGTTATATTTTGGAAGAGTTTGAGAAGGATAGGTGTTAGTTATTCTCTAAATGTTTGATAGAATTCCCCTGTGAAGCCATCTGGTCCTGAGCTTTTGTTTGTTGGAAGATTTTTAATCACAGTTTCAATTTCAGTGCTTGTGATTGGTCTGTTCATATTTTCTATTTCTTCCTGGATCAGTCTTGGCAGGTTGTGCATTTCTAAGAATTTGTCCATTTCTTACACATTGTCCATTTCATTGGCATAGAGTTGCTTGTATTAATCTCTCATGATCCTTTGTATTTCTACAGTGTCAGTTGTTACTTCTCCTTTTTCATTTCTAATTCTATTGATTTGCATCTTCTTCCTTTTTTTCTTGATAGGTCTGGCTAATGGTTTATCAATTTTTTTTATCTTCTCAAAGAACCAGCTTTTAGATTTGTTAATCTTTGCTATCGTTTCCTTCATTTCTTTATCATTTATTTCTGATCTGATCTTTATGATTTCTTTCCTTCTGCTAATTTTGGGGTTTTTTCTTTTTTTTTCTGTAATTGCTTTAGGTGTAAGGTTAGGTTGTTTATTCGAGATGTTTCTTGTTTCTTAAGGTAGGCTTGTATAGCTATAAACTTCCCTCTTAGAACTGCTTTTGCTGCATCCCATAGGTTTTCGGTCATTGTGGTTTCATTGCCATTTGTTTCTAGGTAGTATATTTTGATTTCCTCTTTAATTTCTTCAGTGATCTCTTGGTCATTAAGTAGTGTGCTGTTTAGCCTCCATGTGTTTGTATTTCTTACAGATCTTTTCCTGTAATTGATAACTAGTCTCATAGCGTTGTGGTCGGAGAAGATACTTGATATAATTTCACTTTTCTTAAATTTACCAAGGCTTGATTTGTGAACCAAGATATGATCTATCCTGGAGAATATTCCACGAGCACTTGAGAAGAATGTGTATTCTGTTGTTTTTGGATGGAATGTCCTATAAATATCAATTAAGTCCATCTTGTTTAATGTATCATTTAAAGCTTGTGTTTCCTTATTTATTTTCATTTTGGATGATCTGTCCATTGGTGAAAGTGGGGTGTTAAAGTCCCCTACTATGATTGTGTTACTGTTGATTTCCCCTTTTATGGCTGCTAGTATTTGCCTTATGTATTGAGGTGCTCCTATGTTGGGTACATAAATATTTACAACTGTTATGTCTTCTTCTTGGATTCATCTCTCTCTTGATCATTGTGTAGTGTCCTTCTTTGTCTCTTGTAATAGTCTCTGTTTTAAAGTCTATTTTGTCTGATATGAGAATTGCTACTCCAACTTTCTTTTCATTTCCATTTGCATGGAATATCTTTTTCCATTCCCCTCACTTTTAGTCTGTATGTGTCCCTAGGTCTGAAGTGGGTCTCTTGTAGACAGCATATATACGGTCTTGTTTTGGTATCCATTCAGCCAGTCTATGTCTTTAGGTTGGAGCATTTAGTCCGTTTAGATTTAACGTAGTTATCGATATGTAGGTTCCTATTACCATTTTCTTAATTGTTTTGGGTTTGTTATTGTAGGTCTTTTCCTTCTCTTGTTTTTCCTGCCCTAGAGACGTTCCTTTAGCATTTGTTGTAAACTTGGTTTGGTGATGCTCAATTCTCTTAGCTTTTGCTTGTCTGTAAAGCTTTTAATTTCTCCACCAAATCAGAATGAGATCCTTGCTGGGTAGAGTAATCTTGGTTGTAGGTTTTACTCTTTCATCACTTTAAATACATCCTGCCACTCCCTTCTGGCTTGCAGAGTTTCTGCTGAAAGTTCAGCTGTTAACCTTATGGGGATTCCCTTATGTGTTACTTGTTGTTTCTCCCTTGCTGCTTTTAATATTTGTTCTTTGTATTTAATTTTTGATAGTTTGATTAATATGTGTCTTGGTGTGTTTCTCCTTGGATTTATCCTGTATGGAACTCTCTGTGCTTCCTGGACTTGACTAACTATTTCCTTTCCCATATTAGGGAAGTTTTCAACTATAATCTCTTCAAATATTTTCTCAGTCACTTTCTTTTTCTCTTCTTCTTCTGGGACCCCTATAATTCGAATGTTGGTGTGTTGAATGTTGTCCCAGAGGTCTCTGAGATTGTCCTCAATTCTTTTCATTCTTTTTTCTTTATTCTGCTCTGCAGTAGTTATTTCCACTATTTTATCTTCCAGGTCACTTATCTGTTCTTCTGCCTCAGTTATTCTGCTCTTGACCCCTTCTAGAGAATTTTTAATTTCATTTACTGTGTTTTCATCTCTGTTTGTTTGCTCTTTATTTCTTCTGGGTCCTTGTTAAACGTTTCTTGTATTTTCTCTATTCTATTTCCAAGATTTTGGATCATCTTTACTATCATTATTCTGAATTCTTTTTCAGGTCGACTGACTATTTCCTCTTCCTTTGTTAGGTCTGGTGGCTTTTTGCCTTGCTACCTCATATGCTGTATGTTTCTCTGTCTTCTCATTTTGCTTAACTTACTGTGTTTGGGGTCTCCTTTTTGTAGGCTGCGTGTTCGTAGCTCCCATTGTTTTTGGTGCCTGTCCCCAGTGGCTAAGTTTGGTTCGGTGGGTTGTAGGCTTCCTGGTGGAGGGGACTAGTGCCTGTGTTCCGGTGGATGAGGCTTGATCTTGTCTTTCTGGTGGGCAGGTCCACGTCTGGTGGTGTGTTTTGTGGTGTCTGTGGCATTTTTGTGATTTTAGGCAGTCTCTGTGCTAATGGATGGGTTTGTGTTCCTGTCTTGCCAGTTGTTTGGCATAGGGTATCCTGCACTGTAGCTTGCTGGTCGTTGAGTGGAGCTGGATATTGGCGTTCACATGGAGATCTCTGGGAGATGTTCGCCATTTGATATTACGTGGAGCTGGGAGGTCTCTTGTGGACCAGTGTCCTGAACTTGGCTCTCCCACCTCAGTGGCACAGCCCTCATGCCTGGCTAGGGCACCAAGAGCCTGTCCTCTACACGGCTCAGAATAAAAGGGAGCGGGCTTCCCTGGTGGCGCAGTGGTTGAGAGTCCACCTGCCGATGCAGGGGACACGGGTTCATGCCCCATTCTGGGAAGATCCCACATGCCGCGGAGCGGTTAGGCCCGTGAGCCATGGCCGCTGACCCCGCGCGTCCGGAGCCTGTGCTCCGCAATGGGAGAGGCCACAACAGTGAGAGGACCACGTACCACAAAAAAAAGAAAAAAAGAAACTGAGTTTAAATATAAGAATTCATATAGATTAAAAGCAAAGGAATGGAGAAATGTATACCATGTTAACATAATGGGGAAAAAGAAGCTGATCTATACTAAATTCAAAGAAACAGACTTTGGAATAATAAAAATCATCAGGCATAAAGAGATGCATATCGTATGATAAAGTGATCAGTTTTCCGATTACATAGAACAATTATTTATTTTTTTATTTAGTGGTATGCGGGCCTCTCACTGTTGTGGCCTCTCCCATTGTGGATCACCGGCTCCGGACGCAAAGGCTCAGCGGCCATGGCTCACGGGCCCAGCCGCTCTGCGGCATGTGAGATCTTCCCAGACCGGGGCCCGAACCCGTGTCCCCTGCATCGGCAGGCAGACTCTCAACCACTGCACCACCAGGAAGCCCTACATATAACAATTCTTAATGCACGTGCACCTAACATCAAAATATGTCAGGCAAAAACTGATAGAATTGCAAGGAGAAATAAATCCACTACAACAGGTAAGACTTCAACATCTCACTGCTAGTATTGATAGATAATGGAGGCATAAAGTCAGTGAAGATATAGATGACCTGAACAGAATTATCAATCACCTTGACCTAAGTGACATTTATAGAACACTCCATCTAACAGCAGTGGAATGCACATTCTTCTCAAGTTTACATGGAACAGTTATCAAAGTATACCACATTCTGGGCCAAACAAAAAAAAAACTTATAAATTTATAAGAATAGAAGTTATACAAAGTATGTCCTCAGACCATAGGGAGTTAAATTAGAAATCAATAACTGAAAGATAGCTGGCAAAAATCCCCAAATTTTGGAGATTAAACAAAGTACTTATAAATAACACATGAGTTAAAGAAAAAATGCTTGGGAGAAAAAACTATGTTTATTTTAACTTAATTTGCATGAAAATACACCTTATCAAAATTTCTGGGATGCAGCAAAAGTAGTGCGTAGAGTAAAATTATAACATTAAATATATATTTTAGAAAAGAAGACAAATCTAAGGGGAGTAGCCTACCTTTCACCTTAGAAAACTAAGAAAGAAGAGCCAGTTAAGCCAAAACAACAAGAAAGGACATAATAAAATAGTTAGAGTTGAAATGAAATTAAAAATAGGAGAACAGAGAAAATCAACAAAATCAAAAGCTGTTTCTTTAGAAAATGCAATTAAAGCAATACACCTCTAGCAGACTAACCAAGAAAAATAGAGAGAAGACACAAATTACCTAATTCAGAAATGAGAGGTCCTTACTACTTATCACATGGACATTAAAAAGATAATAAGGAATTACTATGAACAACCCTATGTCCACACATTTGATAGCTTAGTTAAAATGGACCAATTCCTTGAAAGACAAAAACTACCAACACTCACACAAGGAAAAATGGATAATCTATATAGACCTATATCTATTAAAGAAATTGAATCAATAATTAACAACCTTCCAAAAGAGAAAGCATCAGGCCCAGATGGTTTCACTGGTAAATCTACCATTTAAAGAAGAAGTAATCCAAATCTACAACCTCTTCTAAAAAAACTAAAAGCAGAGGGAACAGTTCCAAACTTATTCTATGAGACCATCACTACCTTAATACCAAAACTAGCTAAAGACATCTCAGGAAAGAAAAACTATAGACTAGTATCTTTCATAAACACAGATGTAAATATTCTCAACACAATGTTAGCAAATCACATACAACAATATATAATAAAAATACACCCTGACCAAGTGGGATTTATTCCAGATATAGAAGGTTGGCTCAACATTTGCATGTCAGTTGTAATTATCCACCACATCAAGAGGCTGAAGAAGAAAAATCATATGTCCATATCAATTGACACAGATAAAACAATTGACAAAAATCCAACACACATTCACTATAAAAACTTGGAATAAATAGAACTTTCTCAGCTTGATAAAGAACATCTACAAGCCTCCTAAAGCTGACATCACACTTAATGGTGAAAAATTTCTCTAAGTTTTAAGACCAGGCAAGAGTGTCCCATCTCACCACTCCTATTCAACATTGTATTATAAGTCCTAGCTAGTGCAATTAAGATATTTTAAAAAAGGAAAAGAAAACATAAGGTACACAAATTGGGAAGGAAGAAATAAAACTACATTTTCAATGGATGGCATGATTGTCTATGTAGAAAACTATAAATAATCTGCAAACCAAAACTCCTGGAACAAATAATAAATTATAGCAAGATTTCAAGATATAACGTCAATATGCAAAAGCCAACTGTGCCTACAAGGTAGCACTGAACACTTCTAATTTGATTTTTTTTAAATGCCATTTATAATAGCATCAAAAACTTATGAAGTGCTTAGGTATACATCTAAAATATATATACAAGATCTATATGCAGAAAAAGATACAATTCTGAGTCATTTTGTAGAAATCAACAAATTGATTTTTAAAGTACCTTCAAGAAGGCAAAAGACCTAAAATAGCCAGCAGTATAATGAAGAAGGAAAACAAAGATATAGGAAACACAAGACCCAATGTCAATACTTAGTATAAAGCCACAGTAATCAAGACATTGTGGTATTGGCTAAAGAATAGAACACGTAGTTCAACTGAGCAGAATAGACCCACCGCCAGAAATGCACCCAAGCAGCAAAGAGCAAAGAGCAATGCACAAAAGAGCAAAGAGCAAAGAGCAATGCACAAAAGAGCAAAGGCCATTTAGTTGAGAAAAGATATTCTTTTCCACACATGGTGCTGAAACAATTGGACATTCATATGTGAGGAAAAAAAAAATAACCTAGACACAGATTTTTACACCTCACATAAAAATTAACTCAAAAATATCACAGAATTTTATGTAATATCTAAAACTATGAAACTTCTAGGAAAAAAATCCATGCGACCTTCAGTTTGGCAATGAGTTTTTAGATAAAACACCAAAAGCACAATCCGTGAAAGAAAAATGTAATTTGGATTTTATTAAAAATAAAAACATCTGTTCTGTGAAAAACACTGTTAAGAGAATGAAGAAACAAGCCACAAACTGAGAGAAAATATTTGCAAAACATATATCTGGGCTTCCCTGGTGGCGCAGTGGTTGAGAGTCCGCCTGCCGATGCAGGGGACACGGGTTCGTGCCCTGGTCCAGGAGGATCCCACATGCTGTGGAGCTGCTGGGCCCGTGAACCATGGTCGCTGAGCCTGCGCGTCCGGAGCCTGTGCTCCGCAACGGGAGAGGCCACAGCAGTGACAGGCCCGCGTACCGCAAAAAAAAAACAAACAAAAAAAACAAAAAAACCCATATATCTGATGAAGTGCTTGTATTCAAAGTATACAAAGAACTCTTAAAACTCAACAATAAGAAGCCAGACAATCCAATTTTTAAAATGGACCAAAACTCTACATGTATATCTTACCCAAGAAGGTAAACATATGGCAAATACACATATGAAAAGATGCTCAACGTAATTTTTCATTAAGATTTCACTACACACCTATTAGAATGACTAAATAAAAAAAAATCTGACAACATCAAATGCTAGCAAAGAGGAGGAGCGAGAGGAACACTCATTCATTGCTGGTAGGGTTTCAAAATGGTGCAACAATTTGAAAGACAGTTTGTCAGTTTAATCTAGCTTTATCACCCCAAAACTGGAAGCAACCAAGAGTCCTTCAATAGGTGGTTGGGTAAACAAACCATACTACATCTAAACAATGGAAAACTGTTCAGAAATAAAATAGGTGAACTATCATTTCATTTTATAAATGAACATCCATACAATGGAATATTGTTCAGAAATAAGAACAGAAATAAATAAGTCTTAAACTTAGCATACTGCTAAGCGAAAGTCAGTCTGGAAAGACTGTGCACTGTCTCTTCCTAATTATATGATATTCTAGAACAGGCAAAACTATAGAGTGTTTGGGGATTTCTTGATGTTTGGGTTGGGGACGGTTTGAATAAATGAAGAACAGGGAAAGTTTTATGTTCGTGAAACTATTCACTGTGACGGTACAATAGTGGATACAAGACACTATACATTTGTCAAAATCCATAGAACTTTACCACACAAAGAACGAACCTTAATGTATGCAAATTTTAAATCATTTTGGAGGTCACGAGGTCCCAGGATGGAATGCAGAAGATGACAAAACAATCTGTTACAAACGTATGAATACAGTCTCATTAAGGGGAAAGGGATACTGACCTAAGTAAACTTGGAAATGAGTGAACCTTATGAAAACTAAAGGCAAAAAGCAATTTGTTCAGGTGATAAATGTATTGAAAGTGCAAGTCTACAATTCTGATACTTCTGTACATGTACAGTTGAACAGTTAAGCAAATGGATGTCAGATGGTTGAAGCCAGGTCTCTCACTGTTGCAGTGGAAGTTTACAGATAAGCAAAGGGAGAAAGCTAGAATGACCCAGAGTTAAGATTAGTTGGATTAGAGTAGGAGACATCAGTATGAACTCCAGTTTGACTTAATACAGATACAGATGTTTATACATGGAAACATTTATGTAGATGTAGATACATAAATTAGTATATACAAATATATATTTCTTTGCTCCATTATCTGAGAGGGCCTAGAATAACAACACCCCAGTAACAGTGAACATACCTAAAACATCTTGGTTTTTAATACCCTTTTAAAATAGAAGCTACTAGGGCTCCTTAGGGAAATGACTGATTATTGGACTGGGGCAAGAAATTTAAAAAGATGATCCTTGAGCATCTTGTAGTGTCAGAAAGTACAAAACAAACAAACATCAACAACAAAAGATGGGGTACGTCAAAGGGATACAGGAGCTAATTGTCAGAGCTGCCAATGGCTCAAGATGGAAAATGTGAGCAATCAGTAAACATGGAAATCAATATTATGTCTATGATCTATTTATTCTAAAACAGCTCTCTTCTGGGTAAAGGAAGGTCATTCCAAGGCACCATGATGCAAGGTCAGTGCCTGAGTCAGAATCAAACTTGCCTTTTTTAAGCCTCTCACTGGAAAATACCCATCTCCTTGCTGCTATGTGGTATTTTAAATTGAGGTCTGCTTCAAGCCTTTGCAGAATGAAAAGCAAAGCCTGTATCTCAATCACTTAATGCAGAGATTATTGATGAAGTATAGTGAGTCCCCAAAGGAAAAGAAAAACTTCCCTAAAAGATTTTATGTTTATTAAAGCAATGACAATAAGAGGCACTTTTCAACTGTATGCCACAGTGTCCGTACCCTGAGATTGTTAATGCATAATTTTCCCATCTGAATAGGTGGGTAAAAAAAGTTATTTTCAAACAGTCCAAGAGATACATATAACAATCACATCCAAAAGTAGTACATCAGTCAGTCCCTGTTGCTTTCATTCTTGTCTTGCACTATCACTCCATTGAACATATTCTGGATCTTGATATGCAGAATCATCAGTTTGGATTTGGGGGAATCCCCTGCCTTTGAAACAGTCTGGTGGTCCACAATCCATGAGATATTTAGAGCTGTTTCTGCATAAACTGCAGAAATATTAAATTAGAAATTAGAAAAGCAGAAAGATAGCACCAAAATAAAAATACTTGTGTATAACTCTAACAAAATATATACAAGATCTATACATGGAAAACTACCCAACTCTGATGAAAGCAATCAAAGTAGATATTAAAAAATGGAATGATATCCCATGTTCATGGATTGGAAGACTTAATATTAAAATGTCAATTCTTTTCAACTTGATCTATAGAGTCTACACAATTTCAATCAAGATCTCCACAAGCTGTTTTACAGATATGAACAAACTGATTCTAAAATTTATGTGGAAAGTCAAGCAGACTACAAAAAATAATATAATGTTGAAGGAGAACAAAGTTGGAGGGCTTACATTTTCTGATTTCAAGACTTATTATGAAACTACAATAATCAAGCCAGCATGTACGTCATTGGTGAAAGAATATACACATAGATCAATGAAACAAAATAAAGAGCCCAGAAATAGATCCAAACAAAATATAATCAACTGATTTTTGCAAAGGTGCAAAGACAATTCAATGGAGAAAGGTGGTCTTTTCAAGGCAGTGCTGGAACAATTGGATATCCATATACATAAACATGAACCTAGACACAGACCTTACACTTTATACAAAAATTAACTTAACATGAATCTTTCCATTCCAGCTATCTTCCTGTTATTGATTTCTAATTTAATTTCCTGTGGTCACAGGACATACTTTGTATGATTTCTATGGTTTTTAACTTTGTGAGGTGTGTTTTATGATCCATGTTGGTAAATGTTCCACATGAGCTTGTGAAGAATGTGCATTCTGCTGCTATTGGATAGATTGTTTGAAAAATGTCACTTAGATCCAGATGATTGATGGTGCTGTGCAGGGCATCTATATCCTTAGTGATTTATGCCTGCTGTGTCCATTACTTAGAGAGGGATGTTGAAGTATGAAACAGTAATAGTACTTTTGTCTTTTTCTTCAGTTTTCTCAGGTTTAGTCTCATGTATTTGGAGACTCTGTTGTCAGCTGCATAGCATTAGTGTTTGTTATGTGTTCTTGGGGAACTCACCCGATTATCATTATGTAACTCCCCTCTTTATCCCTGATAATTTTCCTTACATTGTCGTGTGCTTTGTCTAAAATTAATATTAGTACTCCAGCTTTCTTTTGATTAGTGTTAGAATGGTGTATCTTTCTCCATTCCTTTACTTTTAATCTATCTGAGCCTTTATATTTAAAGTGGGTTTCTTGTAGACAACATATAATTGGGTCTTGTTTTCCTATCCATTGTGACAATTTCTGTCTTTTTATTGTGAATTTAGACATTCACATTTAAAGTGATTAATGATATAGTCAGATGAATACCTACCATGTTTTTGTTTTCTACTCATTGCATTGCTTTTTGTTTGTTCCCCCATTTCTTTTTCTCCCTTCTTTAATTTTAATAGAGTATTTTATGATTCCATGTTGGTTTAAACAATGGTTATCTTTTAGATCAGTTAAAAAGAAGACAAAGAAAATATTTCACTTTACTTTCATTTATTCCTTCTCCAACACTCTTTATGGAGAGCTGACTTTCTGACATTCCTTGCAAGGAATGTCTACTAGTGATGAATTCCCTCAGTTTTTGTTGATTCGAGAAAGCCTTTCTCCTTTACTTTTGATAGACAATTTTGCTGGATATAGCATTCTAGGTTGGTAGATTTATTTTTTCTTTTAACACTTTAAAAGTTTTATTCCCAGGGCTTCCCTGGTGGCGCAGTGGTTGAGAGTCCACCTGCCGATGCAGGGGACACGGGTTCGTGCCCCGGTCTGGGAAGATCCCACATGCCGCGGAGCGGCTAGGCCCGTGAGCCATGGCCACTGAGCCTGTGTGTCCGGAGCCTGTGCTCCATAACGGGAGAGGCCACAACAGTGAGAAGCCCACGTAAAGAAAAAAAAAAAAAAAAAAAAAGAAGTTTTATTCCTCTATTTCTTGCTTGTTTTATTTTTGACAAGATGTTTACTATAATTGTTATGCCTGTTACTCTATAGATAAGGTGCAGCTTATCTATAGAGTAACAGGCATATATCTGGCTTCTTTCAAGATATTTTCTTTGTCTTTGGTTTTCTGCAATTTGAATATGATATGCTTAGCTGTGTGTGAGTGTTTTTGTTAGCTTGGTGTATTTGTTCTCTGAGCTTCCTTCTTCCCGGATCTGTGGTTTGTTGATTCTATTGACATACCTTCAACTCAGAGATTCTTTCCTTGACACGTCTAATCTACTGATGACCCAACAAAGACTTTCTTCATTTTTGGTACAGTATTTTTGATTTCTAACATTTCCTGTGTATCTTTCTTAGAGTTTCCATCTCTCTGCAGCTGTAACAGAATACTACACACTGGGTAACTTATAAGCAACAAGTCTCCATTTCTCACAGTTCTGTAGGCTGAGAAGTCTGAGATCAAGGTGCCAGCAAGGTCACACACTCCTTCGGGTCCATAGCCAGCACCTGCTCACTGTGTCCTCACATGACGGAAGAGGCTGGGGATCTTTCTGAGGCAACTTTTATAAAACAGTAATTTCACTCACGAAGGTTTCACTCACAAGACAAACACTTCCCAAAGGTCCCAGCTACTAATCTCATTACATTGGCCATTAGGATTTCAAGGTTGCCATGAACTAGTTTGTAGTTTTGTAATATTTATGTTCTAGATTAATGACTGGGTTAAAATGTAGTTAAAACAAGCCTTTTAATTGGTCTTCATATTTATATACACTAGAAACAATGGAAACGTAGATACATTAATCCTACAATTTCAGATTATTTTCTAGACCAGTGTTTGTTGTGATCCCAGGGATAGCAGGGTCAGCCTCACCTGGAAACTTGTTAGAAATACAGACCCCACCCCAGACCTACTGAATCAGAAACTCAAGAGGCTGGAGCCAGACTCTTCATTTTAACAAGCCCTCCAGGTGCTTCTCATGCTATCTCAGGTTTGAAAATCACTGATCAACACCAAATTATATTAGCACTTGTAAGTGGAATATAGTTATAATTTTCTAATTGAATTGTCTGTTAGCTTTGTACCTGTTGTAAAAAAAAAGTTACTCAATTAGTCACTATTAATGATTCTATTACTCTGGAGATTATCTCAAGCAGTTGCAAAATGAGTTCCTAGAATCATACAAGGTTTGAATGTATGGAAACAGACTGTCAAATTTACAAATTTTATGTCTTCTTGTGATTGGAAGGGAAGATTCCATTTTATAAGAAAAAAAAAATATATATATATATATATATATTTTGCGATACGCGGGCCTCTCACTGCTGTGGCCTCTCCCGTTGCGGAGCACAGGATCTGGACGTGCAGGCCCAGTGGCCATGGCTCACGGGCCCAGCCGCTCCGCGGCATGTGGGATCCTCCTGGACTGGGGCACGAACCTGTGTCCCCTACATCGGCAGGCGGACTCTCAACCACTGTGCCACCAGGGAAGCCCAAGAAAAAATATTTTTGATTAAAATATTTTAATTTTAAGCTTTTCATTGCAAAATAATTTTATACTTGTAAAAATAATACAAAGAATTTCAATATACCCTTCATCCAACTACTGCAACAGTTAACACTTTACATAACCATAGTGCAAAGATTCATATCTGAGAAATTGAAAATATTATTAAATAATCTGCAAACCTTAGTCAGATTTCACCAGTTGTCCCATTAATATCCTTTTACAAATCCAAGCTCTAACTAGGATTGTACATTGCATTTAGTTGTCATGTCTCCTTAATCTCCTCTAATCTTGAACAGTTCTTTGTTTCTTTGTTTTTCAGGACCTTGAAACTTTTGAAGCATGTAGGTCAGCCAGTTATTTTGTCTATAACCTTCAATTTAGGCTTGTCTGATATTTTCTTGTGACTAAATTCAAGGTATTCATTTCTGACAAGAATACCATTAAAATGATACTATGCCCTTCTCAGTGCTTTGTAACAAGATGTTGTTACTGGTGTATTATCTTTGATCGTTTGGTTAAGGTGACGTCTACCAGGTTTATTCATGTAGTTACTACTTTTTCCCTTTATAATTAACAAGTATCGTATGGAGAGGACTTCCCTGGTGGTGCAGTGGTTAAGAATCCGCCTGATAATGCAGGGGACATCGTTTCGAGCCCTGGTCCAGGAAGATGCCGCAGAGCAACTAAGCCCGTGCGCCACAACTACTGAGCCTGTGCTCTAGAGCCCGCAAGCCACAACTACTGAAGCCCACGTGCCTAGAGCCTGTGCTCTGCAACAAGAGAAGCCATCTCAATGAGAAGCCCACGCACCACAACGAAGAGTAGCCCCCGCTCACCGCAACTAGAGAAAGCCCATGCACAGCAATGAAGACACAATGCAGCCAAAAATAAATAAATAATAAGTATTGTATTGGGGGGAAATACTTTGAAATTATGAAAATATTCTGTTTCTCATAATTTTCCCATTAATTTTAGGACTCACTGACGATTCTTATTTATTTATTTTTTTTTTGCGGTACGCGGGCCTCTCACTGTTGTGGCCCCTCCCGTTGCAGAGCACAGGCTCCGGACGCACAGGCCCAGTGTCCATGCCTCAGGGGCCAAGCCGCTCCGCAGCACGTGGGATCCTCCCAGACCAGGGCACAAACCCATGTCCCCTGCATCGGCAGGCAGACTCTCAACCACTGCGCCACCAGGGAAGCCCACACTGACGATTCTTGCCTACAGTAATTATTACTGTGTTATTCACCAAATGGTGAATTTTTTTAAAAACTCCATCATTTCTTCTTTATTTGTTAATTGGAGTTCTACTGTAATGAAGTGCTATCCCTTACCTCCTTTCCTTTTTGTATTCAATTATATATTTATATCAGTATAGCTCATAAAAATTTACTTTATTCTGTGGATTATTCTCCATTGCTATCTCTATTTCATTTGTTGCTCAAGTTGACCCAGATGCAGCCACTGGGAACTACAAGTTGGCTGCAGTATCCTTTCAACATGCTGTCATTGTCTTTTGAGCACTTGAATACTCTCTGACATCACACATTATTTCACGCTCATTTTGTACTTCCCCCAGCCCAGCCCTGGATTCAGTATTTCTCTGAAAGCACTAGTTCATTAAAGGATTGACATTTAGAAATGAAGATCTGAATATAAGTTGTGCTCATTCCTACTAAGTTATCTTTGCTTCTAGGTACTCTCAATGGAGGGAGTATATACACTTAAATGCATCTATGTCTATTTCTCTATCTACATATCAAATCATATTTAATACTGATTCCCACACTTCCAAATCTAATACCACATGCTTCATTCTAACTATACTGCCTTCCTAATTTATAACTACTTTCCATGAAAAAAAAAAGAAATTTGGCTTTCATTATTCAAAATATACTTATTTTCTTAGTCCCAGAATACACATAAAATAATTTCAGTATTGCTAACACATACCTCTGTGGAAAATAATTTATAGTCTAGAGTATTTGTGTTCAGTACATTTTAGAAGAACATATTGTAAAGACCTTAACGTTTCACACCTAGGAAGTTCTATACTTCCAAAATTTTGTACTGCTATTTAACATAGTTGAACATCTTCAGCCCAATAAGGATCAAACCAGGTCTAAAATTTTTGACTTTTTATAAACAACAAGTTCCTACTGTATAGCAAAGGGATCTATATTCAATATCCTGGGATAAACCATAATGGAAAAGAATATAAAAGAGAATGTATATATGTGTATAACTGAGTTACTTTGCTGTACAGCAGAAATTAACACAACATTGTAAATGAACTGTAATTCAATGAATAAATAAAATAAAAATTTCCAGTTTTAGCACCTAATGAGTTTCAATTATATAAAATATGTATCCTACACTTCTCATATTATTAAAGATTTTTTAATTTTTCTATTTTTTCCCTCATTTTTATTTAGAAAAGAGAACAAATTTTAATAGCATATAAGCTCCACAAGGACAATGATTTTATTTTGGGTTTTTTTTAATTTTCTTTTTCTACTGTAGTTCTAATGCCTGGAAAATAATTTGACATCTACTAGCCATTCAACAAAAATTGGTTGACTAGAGTGTTCAAATAATTATACAAGCAGGTGTATAACAATGGCAGTTCTGCCAAAACTAAGCTATTGGTGAGCAAGCAATCACCACTAGGTGACAGTATAAAACATTCATACCTTAACTAATGCACCAATTTTCTAAATGGGCCCATGAAAGGAAAGTTAGGGACGTCACTATGTGATGTGTATAGCTTGCCTTAGAAAAATCTAGTGGTACCTGTATAAGGAAAGCAGTAATTCAAAGGTACAAGCCTACTAAGTGCTCATCTGTGATAATAGGATGAACATTTTAGGAATGAATAGCAGTGCTGTTAGAAAAAAGTGAATTTGGCCTCAGAGAGCTTTGACTTTATTGGAGGACATGAAATGTGTAATAAGAAAAGCAGAGAATGAAGTGGAAGCTGCTTAAGCCACAGGGACAGTATGAAGATATGCATTAACCAAGGATAACTTGAGGACTCTGATATTCAGTGGAGTGGTAAGTCATTGCCAAGTTTAACAGTGAAGTAATATGTAGGGAATATTGGTACTATTTTGTCTGTTTTTAAGAAATGAGGATATTTAAATGAGTGCTTATCTAATGTCACACAGCTATTCTGATTCCAGAATTGCTGATTTCTCTCACTAAAACAACCTGTTGCTCCTAATTCTTTTTTTTTAAACATCTTTATTGGAGCATAATTGCTTTACAATGTTATGTTAGTTTCTGCTGTATAACTAAGTGAATCAACTATATGTATACATATATCCACATATCCCCTCCCTCTTGCGTCTCCCTCCCACCCTCCCTATCCCACCCCTCTAGGTGGTCACAAAGCACCAAGCTGATCTCCCTGTGCTATGCGGCTGCTTCCTACTAGCCATCTATTTTACATTTGGTAGTGTATATATGTCAATGCTACTCTCTAACTTCATCCCAACTTACCCTTCCCCCTCGAACCTAATGAAACTTAAAAGCTATGGCACAGCAAAGGAAACCATAAACAAGATGAAAGGACAGCCCTCAGAATGGGAGAAAATATTTGCAAATGAAGCAACTGACAAAGGATTAATCTCCAAAATTTACAAGCAGCTCGTGCAGCTCAATATCAAAAAAGCAAACAACCTAATCCAAAAATGAGTGGAAGACCTAAATAGACATTTCTCTAAAGAGACATATAGATTGCCAACAAACACATGAAAGGATGTTCAACATCACTAATCATTAGAGAAATGAAAATCAAAACCACAATGAGGTATCACCTCACACAGGTCAGAAAGGCCATCAACAAAAAAACTACATCCAAAGAGACCTTCAAGATGACAGAGGAGTAAGAAGTGGAGATCACCTTCCTCCCCACAAATACATCAGAAATACACCTACATGTGGAACACCTACAGAACACCTACTGAATGCTGGCAGAAGACCTCAGACTTCCCAAAAGGCAAGAAACTCCCCACGTACCTGTGTAGGGCAAAAGAAAAAAGAAAAAACAGAGACAAAACAATAGGGACAGGACCTACACCTCTGGGAGGGATCTGTGAAGAAGGAAAAGCTTCCACACACTAGGAAGCCCCTTCACTGGTGGAAACGGGGGTGGAGGGGGGGAAGCTTCGGAGCCACGGAGGAGAGCACAGCAACAGGGGTGCAGAGGGCAAAGCAGAGAGATTCCGGCACAGAGGATCGGTGCTGACCAGCACTCACCAGCCCGAGAGGCTTGTCTGCTCACCTGCCAGGACGTGTGGGGGCTGGGAGCTGAGGCTCGAGCCTCGGAGGTCAGATCCCAGGGAGAGGACTGGGGTCGGCTGTGCAGCCTGAAGGGGGCTAGTGTGCCACAGCTAGCTGGGAGGGAGTCCAGGAAAAAGTCTGGAACTGCCTAAGAGACAAGAGACCATTGTTTCGGGCTGCGCAAGGAGAGGGGATTCAGAGCACCGCCTAAACAAGCTCCAGAGATGGGCGCGAGCCACGGCTATCAGCGCGGACCCCAGAGACGGGCATGAGATGCTAAGGCTGCTGCTGCCGCCACCAAGAAGCCTGTGTGCGAGCACAGGTCACTCTCCACACCTCCCCTCCCGGAACCTGTGCAGCCCGCCACTGCCAGGGTCCTGTGATCCAGGGGCAACTTCCCTGGGAGAACAAGCGGCGCGCCTCAGGCTATTGCAATGTCGTGCTGACCTCTGCCGCTGCAGGCTAACCCCGCATCCGTACCCCTCCATCCCCACGGCCTGAGTGAGCCACAGCCCCCAAATCAGCTGCTACTTTTTAACCCCGTCCTGTCTGAGCGAAGAACAGGCACCCTCAGGCGACCTACACACAATAGCGGGGCCAAACCAAAACCTGAACCCCGAGAGCTGTGCGAACAAAGAAGAGAAAGGGAAATCTCTCCCAGCAGCCTCAGGAGCAGTGGATTAAATGTCCACAATCAACTTGATGTACCCTATATCAGTGGAATACCTGAATAGAAAATGAATCATCCCAAAATAAGGTGGTGGACTTTGGGAGCAACTGTAGACTTGGGGTTTGCTTTCTGCATCAAATTTGTTGCTGGTTTTATGATTATCTTAGTTTAGTATTTACAGTATATTATCATTGTTAGATTTGTTTATTGATTTGGTTGCTCTCTTCCTTTTTTTCTTTTATATATAGATATATATATATTTATTTCCTTTTTCTCTTATTGTGAGTGTATGTGAATGCTTCTTTGTGTGATTTTGTCTGTATAGCTTTGCTTTTACCATCTGTCCTAGGGTTCAGTCCATTTTTTTTGCGTGTTTTTTTGGTATAGTTTTTAGCACATGTTGTCATTGGTGGATTTGTTTATTGGTTCAGTTGCTCTCTTCTTTGTTATTTCTATGACTTTTTACTTTTTTATTTTTAATAATTTTTTTATTTTAATAACTTTAAAAATTTTTATTCTTTCTTCCTTTCTTTCTTCCTTCCTTCCTTGCTTCCTTCCTTCATTTCTCTCTTTCTTTCCCTTTCTTTCTTTCTTTCTTTCTTTCTTTCTCTCTTTCTTTCTTTCTTTCTTTCTTTCATTCTTTCATTCTTTTTATTCCCTTTTCTTCTGAGCCATGTAGCTGACAGGGTCTTGGTGCTCCAGGCGGGTGTTAGGCCTGTGCCTCTGCCTCTGAAGTGGGAGAACTGAGTTCAGGACATTGGTCCACCAGAGATCTCCCAGCTCCATGTAATATCAAACAGCTAAAGCTCTCCCAGAGATCTCAATCTCAACGCTTAGACCCAGCTCCACTGAAGGATGAGCAAGCTACACTACTGGACACCCTACGCCAAACAACTAGGAAGACAGGAACACAACCCCACTCATTAGCAAAGAAGCTGTCTAAAATAATAACAAGGTCACAGACCCCCCAAAACACACCACCAGACGTGGTTCTGCCCACCAGAAAGAAAAGATCGAGCCTCATCTACCAGAACACAGGCACAAGTCACCTCCACCAGGAAGACTACACAACCCACTGAACCAACCTTACCCACTGGAAGCAGACACCAAAAACAATGGGAACTGCGAACCTGCATCCTGTGAAAAGGAGACACCAAACACAGTAAGTTAAGCAAAATGAGAAGACAGAGAAACACACATCAGATGAAGGAGCAAGGTTAAAATGCACCAGACCAAACAAATGAAGAGGAAATAGTCAGTCTATCTGAAAAAGAATTCAGAGTAATGATAGTAAAGATGATCCAAAATTTTGGAAAAACAATGGAGAAAATACAAGAAGCATTTAACAAGGACCTAGAAGAACTAAAGAGCAAACAAACAGTGATGAACAACACAATAAATGAAATTGAAAATTCTCTAGAAGGAATCACGAGCAGAATAATGGAGGCAGAAGAACGGATAAGTGACCTGGAAGATAAAATAGTGGAAATAACTAGTGCAGAGCAGAATAAAGAAAAAGGAATTAAATGATCTGAGGACAGTCTCAGAGGCCTCTGGGACAACATTAAATGCACCAACATTTTAATTATAGGGGTCCCAGAAGAAGAAGAGAAAAAGAAAGTGACTGAGAAAATATTTGAAGAGATTATAGTTGAAAACTTCCCTAATATGGGAAAGAAAATAGTCAATCAAGTCCAGGAAGTGCAGAGAGTCCCATACAGGATAAATCCAAGGAGAAACATGCCAAGAGACAGATTAATCAAACTATCAAAAATTAAATACAGAGAATAAATATTACAAACAGCTAGGGAAACACAACAAATAACATACAAGGGAATCCCCATGAGGTTAACACCAGATCTTTCAGCAGAAACTGCAAGCCAGAATGGAGAGCCATATTTACAGTGATGAAGGGGAAGAACCTACAACCAAGATTACTCTACCCAGCAAGGATCTCATTCCAATTCGACAGAGAAATTAAAAGCTTTCAAGACAAGCAAAAGCTAAGAGAGTTCAGCACCACCAAACCAGGTTTACAACAAATGCTAAAGGAATGTCTCTAGGCAGGAAACACAAGAGAAGGAAAAGACTTACAATAACAAACCCAAAACAATTAAGAAAATGGTAATAGGAACCTACATATCGATAACTACCTTAAATATAAATGGATTAAATGCTCCAACCAAAAGACATAGACTGGCTGAATGGATACAAAAACAAGACCGTATATATGCTGTCTACAAGAGACCCACTTCAGACCTAGGGACACATACAGACTGAAAGTGAGGGGGATGGAAAAACATATTCCATGCAAATGGAAATCAAAAGAACGCTGGAGTAGCAATTCTCATATCAGACAAAATAGACTTTAAAATAAAGACTATTACAAGAGAGAAAGAAGGACACTACATTATGATCAAGAGATCAATCCAAGAAGAAGATATAACAATTGTAAATATTTATGCACCCCACATAGAAGTACCTCAATACATAAGGCAAATGCTAACAGCCATAAAAGGGGAAATCAACAGTAACGCAATCATAGTAGGGGAATTTAACTCCCCGCTTTCAACCATGGACAGCTCATCCAAAATGAAAATAAATAAGGAAACACAAGCTTTAAATGACACATTAAACAAGATGGACTTAATTGATATTTATAGGACATTCCATCCAAAAACAACAAAAAACATTTTCATCTCAAATGCTCATGGAACATTCTCCAGGATAGATCATACCTTGAGTCACAAATCTAGCCTTGATAAATTTAAGAAAATTGAAATCATATCAAGTACCTTTTCCAACCACAACGCTATGAGACTAGATATCGATTACAGAAAAAAAAAACAGTAAAAAATACAAACACGTGGAGGCTGAACAATACCCTACTGAACAACCAAGAGATCACTGAAGAAATCAAAGAGGAAATCAAAAAACACCTAGAAACAAACAACAATGAAAACACGAAAACCCAAAACCTATGGGATACAGCAAAAGCAGTTCTAAGAGAGAAGTTTACAGCAATACAAGAAACATCTCAAATAAACAACCTAAACTTACAGCTAAATCAATTAGAGAAAGAAGAACAAAAAACCCCGAAAATTAGCATAAGTAAAGAAATCATAAAGATGAGATCAGAAATAAATGAAAAAGAAATGAAGGAAACAATAGCTAAGATCAATAAAACTAAAAGCTGGTTCTTTGAAAAGATAAACAAAATTGATAAACCATTAGCCAGACTCATCAAGAAAAGAAGAGAGAAGACTCAGATCAATAGAATTATAAATGAAAAAGGAGAAGAAATATTCACATTGCGGAAATACAAAGTATTATGAGAGATCACTACAAGCAACTCTATGCCAATAAAATGGACAACCTGGAAGAAATGGACAAATTCTTAGAAAAGTAAACCTTCTCAGACTAACCAGGATGAAATAGAAAATATAAACTGAACAATCACAAGCACTGAAATTGAAGCTGTGATTAAAAATCTTCCAACAAACAAAAGCCCAGGACCAGATGGCTTCACAGGCAAATTCTATCAGACATTTAGAGAAGGTCTAACACCTATCCTTCTCAAACTCTTCCAAAATATAGCAGAGGGAGGAGCACTCCGAAACTCATTCTACAAGGCCACCATCACCCTGATACCAAAAACAAAGATGTCACAAAGAAAGAAAACTACTGGTCAATATTACTGATGAACATAGATGCAAAAATCCTCAACAAAATACTAGCAAACAGAATCCAACAGCACATTAAAAGGATCACACACCATGATCAAGTGGGGTTTATCCCAGGAATGCAAGGATTCTTCAATATACACAAATCACTCAAAGTGATACACCATATTAACAAACTGAAGGAGAGAAACCATATGATCATCTCAATAGATGCAGAAAAAGTTTTCAACAAAATTCAACACCCATTTATGATAAAAAACCGTCCAGAAATTAGGCATAGAGGGAACTTACCTCAACATAACAAAGGCCATGTATGACAAAGCCACAGCCAACATCATCTCAGTGGTAAAAAACTGAAAACATTTCCTCTATGATCAGGAAGAAGACAAGGTTGTCCACTCTCACCACTGTTATTCAACTTAGTTTTGGAAGTTTTAGCCACAGAAAACAGAGAAGTAAAAAATAAAAGGAATGCAAATCAGAAAAGAAGAAGTAGAGCTGTCACTGTTTGCAGATGACATGAAAATATACATAGAGAATCCTAAAGATGCTATCAGAAAACTACTAATCAATGAACTTGGTAAAGTAGCAGGATACAAAATTAATGCACAGAAATCTCTTACATTCCTATATCGTAACGATGAAAAATCTGAAAGAGAAATTAAGGAAACACTCCCATTTACCACCGCAACAAAAAGAATAGAATACCTAGGAATAAACCTACCTAAGGAGACAAAAGACCTGTATACAGAAAACTATAAGACACTGATGAAAGAAACTAAAGATGACACAAACAGATGGGAGATATTCCATGTTCTTGGGTTGGAAGAATCAACATCGTGAAAATGACTCTACTACCCAAAGCAGTCTACAGATTCATTGCAATCCCTATCAAACTGCCAATGGCATCTTTCACAGACTACAACAAAAAATTTCTCAATTTGTATGGAAACACAAAAGATCCCAAATAACAAAAAACAATCTTGAGAAAGAAAAACGGAGCTGGAGGAATCAGGCTCTCGGACTTCAGACTATACTACAAGTCTACAGTAATCAAGGCAGTATGGTACTGCCATGATAACAGACATATAGATCAATGGCACAGGATAGAAAGCCCAGAGATAAACCCACGCACATATGGTCACTTTTTTTTGTGGTACGCAGGCCTCTCACAGTTATGGCCTCTCCCGTTGCGGAGCACAGGCTCCAGACGCACAGGTTCAGTGGCCATGGCTCACAGGCCCAGCCGCTCCATGGCATGTGGGATCTTCCCAGACCGAGGCACAAACCCATGTCCCCTGCGTCAGCAGGCGGACTCTCAACCACTGTGCCACCAGAGAAGCCCTGGTCACCTTATTTTTGATAAAGGAGGCAAGAATATACAATGGAGAAGAGACAGCCTCTTCAATAAATGGTGCTGGGAAAACTTGACAGGTACATGTAGAAGAATGAAATTAGAACACTCCCTAACACCATACACAAAAATAAACTCAAAATGGCTTAAAGATCTAAAACTAAGGCCAGACACTATAAAACTCTTAGAGGAAAGCAGAGGCAGAGCACTCTATGACATAAATCACAGCAAAATCCTTTTTGACCCACCTCCTACAAAACGGAAATAAAAACAAAAATAAACAAATAGGACCTAATGAAACTTAAAAGCTTTGGGGCAATAAAGGAAACCATAAACAAGAAAAAAAGACAACCCTCAGAATGGGAGAAAATATTTGCAAATGAAGCAACTGACAAAGGATTAATCTCCAAAATATACAAGCAGCTCATGCAGCTCAAATTTGAAAAAACAAACAACCCAATCCATAAATGGGAAGAAGACCTAAATAGACATTTCTCCAAGGAAGATATACAGACTGCCAACAAACACATGAAAGGATGCTCAACATCACTTATCATTAGACAAATGCAAATCAAAACTATAATGAGGTATCAGCTCATACCTGTCAGAATGGCCGTCATTAAAAAGTCTACAAGCGGGCTTCCCTGGTGGCGCAGTGGTTGAGAGTCCGCCTGCTGATGCAGGGGACACGGGTTCGTGCCCCGGTCCAGGAAGATCCCATGTGCTGCGGAGCGGCTGGGCCTGTGAGCCATGGCCGCTGAGCCTGCGCGTCCGGAGCCTGTGCTCGCAACGGGAGAGGCCACAACAGTGAGAGGCCCGTGTACTGCAAAAAAAAAAAAAAAAAGTCTACAAGCAATAAATACTGGAGAGGTGTGGAAGAAAGGGAACCCTCTTGCATTATTGGTGGGAATGTAAACTGATACAGCTATTATGGAGAACAGTATGGAGGTTCCTTAGAAAACTAAAAATAGAACTACCATATGACCCAGCAATCCCATTACCGGGCAGATACCCTGAGAAAACCATAATTCTAAAAGAGTCATGTTCCACAATATTCACTGCAGCTCTATTTATGATAGCCAGGACATGGAATCAACCTAAATGTCCATTGACAGATGAATGGATACAGAAGATGTGGCACATATATACAATGGAATATTACTCAGCCGTTAAAAGAAACAAAATTGAGTTATTTGTAGTGAGGTGGTTGGACCTAGACTCTGCTATACAAAGCGAAGTAAGTCAGAAAGAGAAAAACAAATATCATATGCTAACTCATATATATGGAATCTAAAAAAAATGGTTCTGAAGAACCTAGGGGCATGACAGGAATAAAGATGCAGATGTAGAGAATGGACTTGAGGACACAGGGAGGGGACAAATTAAGAGAGTGGCATTGACATATACACACTACCAAATGTATAATAGATAGCTAGTGGGAAGCAGCTGCATAGCACAGGGAGATAAGCTCGGTGCTTTGTGACCATCTAGAGGGGTGGGATAGGGAGGGTGGGAGGGAGAAACAAGAGGGAGTGTATACGGGGATACATTTATACATATAGCTTATTCTCTTTGTTATACAGCAGAAACTAACACAGCAATGTAAAGCAATTATACTCCAATAAGGATGTTTAAAAAAAAGGAAATAAACCTCAGCAAAGCCACCCCTGGAATAT